>NC_090296.1:109769866-110077366 GCF_039906515.1 Pseudorca crassidens
ACCAGCATTTTCAGTAAGCTTGAGGAAGAAAGTGCAAACCAAGGCTATCATATCCAGCTATACTCTCCTTCAACTATCAAGGCCACACGAAAATAGTTTTGAATGTGCTAGAACTCAGAGAATACTGGACATACATTCCATTCCTGTGGATTTAGAGCAGGGGTAAAAGCTATAGCTCACAGGTCAAAAAAATTTTTTAAATAAAGTTTTATTGGGGGACAGCCACACCCATTTGTCTACATATTGTGTATGGTTGCTTTTGTGATACGAGGGCAGAGTTGAGTAGTTATGATCAAGACCGTATAGCTTACAAAGCCTAAAATACTATTTACTCTCTGTCCCTAATTTACAGAAAATGTTTACCAGTCTCTACTTTAGAGGATGCATATCATTCAACCAAAGGATAAATGACAAAACTTTGCAGAAGGATTGATGATGAATATTACATATATTTAGTTGAAGATCTAAGACTAGAATGAGAGTGGCATTGTGGGTTGAAGAATAATATGTTATCAATGGACCTAGCGAGTGTCATACAGAGTGAAGTAAGTCAGAAAGAGAAAAACAAACACCATATATTAATGCATATATGTGGAATCTAGAAAAAATGGTATAGATAATCTTATTTGCAAAGCAGAAATAGAGACACAGATGTAGAGAACAAATGTATGGATAACAAGGGTGAAGGAGGGTGGGAGGAATTGGGAGATTGGGATTGACACATATACACTATTGATACTATTTATAAAATAGATAACTAATGAGAACGTACTGTATAGCACAGGGAACTCGACTTAAAGCACTGTGGTGACCTAAATGGAAAGGAAATCCAAAAAACAGGGGATATAGGTATATGTATAGCTGATTCATTTTGCTGTACAGGAGAAACTAATACAACATTGTAAAGCAACTATACTCTAATAAAAATTAATTTTTAAAAAGAATAATATCATCAGATGTTCTAATAGAATAGAAAGAATTAAACTAAAAAGTGAGAGAAGGGAAAAAAAACAGTGAACTTAAAGTAAGATCATCGAATTATATAGGTAATAGATGAGAGTTAACTAATACCATTAAAATTGAGGAAGAGGTTAAGTAAGTAAAGAGGGAATTAAGAATAGTATAAAAAGTATTAATACAAATGTAGCCATTAAAATAAAAATATAGACCTACTTAAATACTACAATAAATGTTTTGAAAAAGCAAAGAGGTACCTCAAACAGAGAAAGACTCTTAGTAAATACAACATAATACATCCAATAATTAAAAGTAAGATGATATGAAAGCACTGACACCAAAGATTACATTAATGTAAATAAATATGAATAGACTTTTCTTGCTTATTAAAGAAAAAGGTTTTCAAATTTTCATATAAATTAAAAATCCAAATCTATGCTGCTTAAAAGAGCTTCATATAGTACTTGGCCTTAATAATAAGTTCCAAATTCATGCTATCTAGTGTTAATTACAGTTTATATGATCCTCCAATCTCTTATTTTCAATTCCAAACATCTTTGAAAAGGTTTCTAACTCATCTGGCAGCAATAACTGACCTGATCTCAACTCATTTGATAAAAAAAACCTTGAGCTAAACTGATGAGAGGCTATTTATAGTCTTTATTTCTACTATATAGAGTGAATACTCATACATCTCACTATTGAAATATCAATGGGATTGATTATGGGGTGTTGCTTTCAGACACTACTGGGAGTTTTATATGATATATATATATTTTGTCACCATATGACCTTTCTAAAATCTGAATGATTCTGAATTCTGAAACATAATTTTCCCAAGGGCTCTCCATAATGGATTGTAGAATGCTTCTTCTTCTACTACTATCATTACTACTAGTTCTGCTAAGAAATCCCACAAATAAGATCACTCAGAGAAAGAGAGAATAATATATTGCAACATTTATTAATAGGAAAGAATTGGAAACAACTAAAACCTACAATAGGAAAACGATTACATAAAATACAGTCTACCAAACTGATAAAAATTTCTGTAGTTATTTGTGATGATTCTGTAACAACATAGAAAAAATACTTACACTACAATGTTAAGCAGAAAAAAACAGGATATAAAATTCTAAATAGGTCAGAAATTAAAATATACTACTCTTTTTAGTAATGCAAATGATATGGACTAAGGTGGCATATAGAAAAATAAAAACAAGTGATTTGTGGAAATGGTAAGATTTTAGGTAATTCTTTTCCTAATTTAAACAGGAAAATCTGCATGCTATTAACTATTTAGGAATTATCTAGGATGACACTGAATTTAAGGTTGCCTGAAAATCAAAAGGAGCTTTGTAGTGCTTAAGAATTTAGCAGTCTGAGAACCCTGCACATTTGATTGAGATTTATAATCAAGAATAGAAGGGTCATTTATTATGCTTTTGTTTCTTTTGCATTTGGTGACAGATCCAAAAAATATTGCTGCGAGTCACAGAGTGTCCTGCCTAAGTTTTCTTCTAGGAGTTTCATGGTTTCTAGTCTTACATTTACGTCTTTAATCCATTTTAAGTTTACTTTTATATATGATGTGAGAAAATGTTCTAATTTCATTCTTTTATGTGTAGCTGTCCAGCACCACTTATTGAAGGGGCTGTCTTTCCCCATTGTATGTTTTTGGCTTCTTTGTCATAGATTAATTGACCTTAAGTATGTGGGCTTATTTCTGGGCTCTCCATTCTGTTCCATTGATCTAGGTGTCTGATTTTGTTTTGTTTCGTTTTTGTTTTTGGTTTTTTTTGCCAGTACCATACTGTTTTGACTATGGTAGTTTTGTAGAATAGTCTGAAGTCAGGTAGCTTGATACCTCCAGCTCTGTTCTTCTTTCTCAAGATTGTTGTTGCTATTCAGGGTCTTTTGTATTTCTACAGAAATTTAAAAATTATTTGTTTTAGTTCTGTGAAAAATGCCATTGGTATTTTGATAGGGATTGCACTGAATATGTAGATTGTCTTGTGTAGTATGGTCTTTTTTAACAATATTAATTCTTCCAATCCATGAACACAGTATATCTTTCCATCTGTTTGTGTCATCTTCAGTTTTGTTCATCAGAGTCATAGTATTCTGAATTGAGGTTTTTTTACCTCCCTAGATTTACTCCTAGGTATTTTATTCTTTGTGATGTAATTGGAAACAGGATTATTTAGTTAGTTTCTGTTTCTGATAGTTCATTGTTAGTGTATAGAAATGCAACAGATTTCTGTATATTAATTTTGCAGCCAACACCCTTACTGAATTAACTGATGAGCTCTAGTAGTTTTTTGGATTTTCTATGTATAGTGTCATGTCATCTGCAAACAGTGACAGTTTCACTTCTTCCTTTCCAATTTGGATTCCCTTTATTTCTTTTTCTTGTGTGATTGCTGTGGCTAGGAATTAAAACACTATGTTGAATAAAAGTGGTGAGAGTGGGCATCGTTGTCTTGTTCCTGATCATAAAGGAAATGCTTTAAGCTTTTCTCTGTTGAGTATGATGTTAGCTCTGGGCTTATCATGTATGCCCTTTATTGTTTTGAAGTATGTTCCCCTATGCCCAGAGTTTTCTATCATAAAGAGATGTGGAATTTTGTCAAAAGCTTTTCCTGCATCTACTGAGATAACCATATGATTTTTATTCTTCAATTTGTTAATGTGGTATATCACACTGATTGATTTGCAGATATTGAACCATCCTTGCATCCCTGGGATAAACCCCATTTGATCATGGTGTAAAATCCTTCTAATGTATTGCTGGATTTGATTTGCTAATATTTTTTTGAGGATTTTTGCATCTATGTTCATTAGTGATATTTGTCTGTAATTTTCTTTTTTATGTGATATTTTTGTCTGGTTTTGGTATCATGGTGTTGCTGGTCTCATAGAATGAGTTTGGAAGCATTCCTTCCTCTGCAATTTTTTGGAATAGCTTGAGACAATAGGTATTAACTCTCTCTAAATGTTTGGTAGAATTTACCTGTGAAACCATCTGGTCCTGGATTTTTGTTTGTTGGAATTTTTTTTTTCCCATTGCTGATTCAATTTCGTTACTGGTAACTGGTCTGTTCACATTTTTTACTTCTTCCTCATTCAGTCTTCGGAGATCGTACATTCCTAGGAATTTGGTCATTTCTTCTAGGTTGTCCATTTTATTGGTATATAGTGGCTTATAGTAATTTATGATTCTTTGTATTTCTGTGGTATCAATTGTAACTTCTTTTTCATTTCTGATTTTATTGATTTGGGCTGTCTCTCTCTTTTTTTGATAAGTCTGACTAAAGTTTTATCAATTTTGTTTATCTTTTCAAAGACCTGGCTCTTAGTTTCATTGATCTTTTCCATGATTTTATTAAATTTAAATTCTATTGTTTGAATTAAACTTAAAAAAATTTTGCACAGCAAAGGAAACCATCAGCAAAATGAAAAGACAACCTACTGAATGGGAGAAAATATTTGCAAATGATATGACCACAAAATATATAAACAGCTCATACAACTCAATATCACAAAAACCAACAGCCTGATTTAAAAATGGGCAGAAGACCTGAAGAGACATTTTCCCAAAGAAGACATACAGATGGCTAACAGGCACATGAAAAGATGCTCAACACTGCTAATCATGAGAGAAAAGCAAGTCAAAACCAAGTGAGATATTACCTCACACCTGCCCGAATGGCCATCATCAAAAAGACCACAAATAACAAGTGTTGGTGAGGATGTGGAGAAAAGGAAACCCTTGTACACTGTTGGTGGGAATGTAAATTGGTGCAGCCACTGTGGAAAACAGTACGGAGGTTCCTCAAAAACCAAAAAATAGAACTACCACATGATCCAGAAACTCCACTCCTGGGTATGTATCCAAAGAAAATGAAAACACTAATTCAAAAAGATACATGCACCCCAACGTTTATAGCAGCATTATTTATGATAGCCAATATATGGAAGCAACCTATGTGTCCATCAACAGGTGAATGGATAAAGAAGATGTGGTGTACATATACAATGGAATACTACTCATTCATTAAAAAGAATAAAATTCTGCCATTTACAACAACATGGATGGATCTGGAGGGCATAATGCTTAGTGAAATAGGTCAGACAGAGAAAGAAAAATATTGTATGTTATCACTTATACATGGAATCTAAAAAATAAGACAAACTAGTGAATATAACAAAACAGAAACAGACTCACACAAATAGAGAACAAGCTAGTGGTTACCAGTGGGGAGAGGGAAGGGGGAGGGGATTAAGAGGTACAAATTACTATGTATAAAATAAATAAGCTACAAGGATATATTATACAGCACAGGGAATATAGCCAATATTCTATAATAACTTTACATGGAGTATAATCTATAAATATTTTGAATCACTATGTTGTACACCCGAAACTAATACTGTTAATCAACTATACTTCAATTTTTTTTTATATATACTTCAATTTTTAAAAATGATTAGAAGGGTCAATTCTATGTAAAAATCATAAAAGAAGATTTTTTACAGATCATAACTCTGTCAAAGTCTCTTAGTCTTCCTGGTCAATCCAACACTGGCACCATCAGACATGTCAATTCATATAATCACTGTGGTCACCATGCTCCAGGAATAGGCCTGTCCCTAACATTTGCTAGGCCTCCAGCAAGAATACAAATGGAGGCCCACATATAACAAATCTAAATACTTAAAGGCATCAAATGTTTAACAGACAGTTTAATCAATTATGTTTTGACAAATAATGATGGAACTTAAAAATATGTGAAAATTTATGGTTTTTGTATGATTAAAAATAAGAAAATTATTGAAGATAACTTAGTTTAATAATTACATATGCCTGAGGGATCTTTTGATGAGTTTTCAAGGCTTAGAAGAGTAATAAGATACTGACAAACACATTTAATAAATTAGGTATCAATTTCATACAATTTATTTTTCTGGCTTTTACACAAAATCATTTATGTGTTATAATCAAGATTTTGATTGAAATTGTGTCCTATGATAGTCATGATCTAAAGGACTACAAAGATAAAATTATATTTGACCATACAAAATGAAATTGATGTCAAAAATGACAAAAGTGGGGCTTCCCTGGTGGCGCAGTGGTTGAGAATCTGCCTGCCAATGCAGGGGACACGGGTTCGAGCCCTGGTCTGGAAAGATCCCACATGCTGCGGAGCAACTAGGCCCGTGAGCCACAACTACTGAGCCTGTGCGTCTGGAGCTTGTGCTCCGCAACGAGAGAGGCCGGGACAGTGAGAGGCCCGTGCACGGCGATGAAGAGAGGCCCCTGCTCGCCGCAACTAGAGAAAGCCCTCACACAGAAACGAAGACCCAACACAGCCAAAAATAGTAATAAAAAATAAATAAATTAATTAAAAAAAAAAAGGCAGAAGTGGCATCCCAAAAATCCTTCCCTAACGTGGACCTCTGAGTCACAATGCCTATGGACTATAGACATCACAACGTACACAGTCTGGATATTGTACTACTGCCTTTCCATCCAGGCTGTCTGAGTCCCTCCAGGGCCCAGTGATGTGGGCTGGAGACTTCCCTACTTAGTTTACATCAGCTGTCTTTGAAGTGTTTCTCACCAGCCCAAGAAAAGCAGGAAACCAGTTTAGCATAGGGAAATAAACAGATGGACAGAGTCATTTATTTTGAGGGGAACTCTGTGCTGTTTGAATTAAAGTAATGAGCACTTTACGATGCAGTGAAGCTGTTTTTACATTTCATTTGAGTAATTCAAGATGTAAACAGAGCCCCATGGCAGATGAGCAGTTCCAAACTTCTTCAGCTTCTGAATATTCTAATAAAGGATTGGAGGAGGGAATATCTTCCCTCTCACAGAAGTTAGTAATAATAGTAATAATAGCAATAGTAATAATATGATGATGCTCTCAACAATAGCATCTTCATATCAAGCATTATGATGTGCTCGATATGATGTGCCCATGTAAGACACTTCTGTATACATTATCTTTAATCCTCATCATACCTCTACAAGTTCCTACTTAAAGATGACAAAACTGAGCCCCAGAAATTGAGAAATCTGTTATGGTATCAGAGCTGGTAAATGGTGGAGCTGGGATCTGAACCCACTTCCCTGGGATTCTAAAACTCTTACTCTTTTGCTGCACCATAGACTGAGGAGGTTCTGCTGTCACCCATTCCTCCACTTTATTTATTTATTTTTAATACATCTTTATTGGCGTATAATTGCTTCACAATACTGTGTTAGTTTCTGTTGTACACCAAAGTGAATCAGCCATATGCATACATATGTCCCCATAACCCCTCCCTCTGGAGCCTCCCTCCCATCCTTCCTATTCCACCTCTCTAGGTCATCACAAAGCACCGAGCTGATCTCCCTGTGCTACGCTGCTGCTTCCCACTAGCTAACTACTTTACATTCGGTAGTATATATATGTCAATGCTACTCTCACTTAGCCCCAGCTACCCCCCCCGCACCCCATGTCCTCAAGTCCATTCTCTATGTTTACATCTTTACTCCTGCCCTGCCACTAAGTTCATCAGTACCATTTTTTTTTGTAGATTCCATATATATGCATTAGCGTACAGAATTTGTTTTTCTCTTTCTGACTTACTTCACTCTGTATGACAGACTCTAGGTCCATCCACCTCACTACAAATAACTCAATTTCGTTTCTTTTATGGCTGAGTAATATTCCATTGTATATATGTGCCACATCTTCTTTATCCATTCATCTGTCAATGGACACTTAGGTTGCTTCCATGTCCTGGCTATTGTAAATAGTGCTGCAATGAACATTGTGCTACATGACTTTTTGAATTATGGTTTTTTCAGGGTATATGCCAAGTAGCAAGATTGCTGGGTCATATGGCAGTTCTATTTTTAGTTTTTTAAGGAACGTCCATACTGTTTTCCATAGTGGTTGTATCAATTTACATTCCCACCAACAGTGCAGGAGGGTTCCCTTTTCACCACACCTTTCCCAGCATTTACTGTTTCTAGATTTTTTATAATGGCCATTCTGACCAATGTGAGGGGATACCTCATTGTAGTTTTGATTTGCATTTCTCTAATAATTAGTGATGTTGAGCATCTTTTCATGTGCCTCTTGGCCATCTGTATGTCTTCCGTGGTGAAATGTCTATTTAGATCTCCTGACCATTTTTTAGTTGGATTGTCTGTTTTTTTGATATTGAGCTCCATAAGCTGTTTGTGTATTTTGGAGATTAATCCTTTGTCTGTTGTTTCATTTGCCAATATTTTCTCCCATTCTGAGGGTTGTCTTTTTGTCTTGTTTATGGTTTCCTTTGCTGTGCAAAAGCTTTTAGGTTTAATTAAGTCCCATTTGTTTACTTTTGTTTTTATTTCCATTACTCTAGGAGATGGATCAAAAATGATCTTGCTGTGGTTTATGCCAAAGAGTGTTTTTCCTATGTTTTCCTCTAAGACTTTTATAGTGTCTGGTCTTACATTTAGGTCTTTAATCCATTTGGAGTTTATTTTTGTGTATGGTGTTAGGTAATGTTCTAATTTCATTCTTTTACATGTAGCTGTCCAGTTTTCCCAGCACCACTTATTGAAGTGGCTATCTTTTCTCCATAGCATGTTCTTGCCTCCTTTGTTGTAAATTAGGTGACCATATGTGCATGGGTTTATCTCTGGGCTTTCTATCCTGTACCATTGATCTATATTTCTGCTTTTGTGCCAGTACCATATTGTCTTGATTACTGTAGCTTTGTAGTATAGTTTGAAGTCAGGTAGCCTGATTCCTCCAGCTCCATTTTTCTTTCTCAAGATTTGCTTTGGCTCTTTGGGGTATTTTGTGTTTCCATATGAATTGTAAATTTTTTGTTCTAATTCTGTGAAGAATGCCATTGGTAGTTTGATAGGGATTGCACTGAATCTGTAGATTGCTTTGGGTCATAGAGTCATTTTCACAATATTGATTCTTCCAATCCAAGAACATGGTATATTTCTCCATCTGTTTATGTCATCTTTGATTTCTTTCAGCAGTGCTTTAAAGTTTTCTGAGTACAAGTCTTTCACCTACTTAGGCAGGTTTATTTCTACGTATTTTATTCTTTTTGTTTCAGTGGTAAATGGGAGTGCTTCCTTAACTTCTCTTTCTGATTTTTCGTTGTTGGTGTATAGGAATGTCAGAGATTTCTGTGCATTAATTTTGTATCCTGCAACATTACCAAGTTCATTAATTAGTTCTAGTAGTTTTCTGGTGGCATCTTTAGGATTTTCTATGTATAGTATCATGTCATCTGCAAACAGTGACAGTTTTACTTCTTCTTTTCCAATTTGTATTCCTTTTATTTCTTTTTCTTCTCTGATTGCTGTGGCTAGGACTTCCAAAACTATGTTGAATAACGGTGGTCAAAGTGGACATCCTTGTCTTGTTCCTGATCTTAGTGGAAATGCTTTCAGTTTTTCACCATTGAGTATGATGCTTGCTGTGGGTTTGTCATATATGGCCTTCATTACATTAAGGTAGGTTATCTCTATGCCCATTTTCTGGAGAGTTTTTATCATAAATGGTGTTGAATTTTGTCAAAAGCTTTTTCTGCATCTATTGAGATGATCATACAGTTTTTGTTCCTTAATTTGTTAATGTGGTGTATCACATTGATTGATTTGTGTATACTGAAGAATCCTTGCATCCCTGGGATAAATCCCACTTGATTCCTTTTTTTTTTTGCAGTACGCGGGCCTCCCACTGTTGTGGCCTCTCCCGTTGCAGAGCACAGGCTCCAGACGCGCAGGCCCAGCGGCCATGGCTCACGGGCCCAGCCGCTCCGCGGCACGTGGGATCCTCCCGGACCAGGGCACAAATCCGCATCCCCTGCATCAGCAGGCGGAATCCCAACCACTGTGCCACCAGGGAAGCCCCCATCTCTTTTTTTTTTTTAAGAGTGGGATTGTGTTCTTGTCTTACTGGTTGTTTGGCCTGAGGCTTCCAACACTGGAGTTTGTACGCTGTTGGGTAGAGCTGGGTCTTGGTGTTGAGATGAGGACCTCCGTGAGACCTCACTCCAATGAATATTCCTTGTGGTCTGAGAGTCCGGTGGCTCGGACTCTGAACTCTCACCTCAGGAACTTTGGCTCGACCCCTGGCTTGTGAACCAAGGTCCCACAAGCCACGTGGGGTGGCAAAAAAAAAAAAAAAAAAGAGAGAGAGAGAACAATAACAAAGTAAAAAATAAAATTAGACCAGGAAACTAACAGATATGTTAGAAAGAATATAAAAATAAAAATATTGATGAATCAAAAACCAGAAGGTACAACAGCACCACAATAGTAAAAAAGAGGAGGAGGGAAAAGAAAAAAAAAGAAGAAAAAAAAAAAGGAAAAAAATAAGGGGAAAAGGCCTTGGCTGTGGAGGGCGGGGCCTAAGCAAGGGCGAGGTTTGGATGGTGGGTGGGGCCTATGCTTAGGACCTACAGAACTGGAAAAGGCCCTGGGGGCTGTGGGGGGTGGGGCTTAGGCGCAATTGAACAGACCCCACCCCTGGTCTCAGAGGGTAGGGGACCTCACCTGGGAGTCCAGCAGGCTTCCTGGGCTCGAGTGGGCGAGGCAAACGCCCTCCACTCCTCTCCTGCTCCTCTGGTCCAGGGGGCCCCTCCCACCTGCATCTCCTGTTCTCCCCTCGGCCTCCTTCCTATGCCCCCAGGACCAATGTGGTTTGGGGAGGGTGGGCCCTGGAGGGCAGGGCATCGGCCTGGGAGCTCAGCAGGCTCCCCGTGCCTGAGTGGGCCGTGCAATCGCCCTCTGCTCCTCTCTCGCTCCTCCCGGAAGGCCCCTCCCGCCTGCCTCTCCTGATCTCCCCGGCCTCAGGGGAGCTGATCCTGTCTGGCCTCCACTTCTCCTCCCTGCTCAGTACCCCAACATCCTACAGGTTCACTTGGGGGTTCCTCCCATCTCCTTGGGTGTCAGGGTCCCCAACAGAGGCCAGCAGGCACCCTAATTGTGGGGAGACTCTAACGTGGTGTCTTCCCACACTGCCATCTTGACTCTGTTATCCATTCCTCCACTTTAGCATGTTTGCTTTGCGTTTACTTGAACTTATTTGCTTTGTTACTGATGCTCTGTAGCTAAACTAACAAGCAAAGCAACAGCTTGTATTCTGGCTCAGGCCCAACAGCTACTAGTTTAGGATATTCAGTGGGTTACCTAATGTTTCTGGGTTTCACTTTCCCACATTTAAAAGGGGCTAATGCTATCCTTCTCACCTAGGGTAGTGAATGAAAAAGCATTTTTGTTTTTTTGTGGACTCATTGCTAGGACAAAAGTATAGCAATTATGTGACAAGCTATTTATATGGTACTAATTATAGCATATCATAGTATAGGGTAGAATAGACTAATATAGTACAGTATTAAATACTAGTATATAGTATAAAGAACAGCAAGGTGGGACCTCCCTGATGGCGCTGTGGTTAAGAATCCACCTGCCAATGCAGGGGACACGGGTTTGATCCCTGGTCTGGGAAGATCTTACATGCCGCGGACCAACTGAGCCAACGAGCCACAACTACCGAGCCCACAAGCCACAACTACTGAGCCCACGTGCCACAACTACTGAAGCCCGTGCACCTAGAGCCCGTGCTCTACAACAAGAGAAGCCACCACAATGAGAAGCACGTGCACTGCAACAAAAGGTGGTCCCTGCTCACCGCAACTAGAGAAAGCCTGTGTGCAGCAATGAAGATGCAATGCAGACAAAAATAAATAAATAAAATTAATAAATTTATATTAAAAAAAAAGAACAGCAAGGTAACTTCTGTGCAGTGTTCTTTGCTTGCTAACATTACATTGCGGGGGAGTAAGTTATTTTAAAATGCACATTTTAAAAGCAGAGAGCACATTCATATATCACATAACAATAACTTGCGTTCACTATGTTCTACAAGAATTTATTGGGTACTAAATATGTATCAGACACTATAGTAAAAACAGGGTCAGAAAGTAAGAAGAAGAGAGATGTGAGAAAGTCATTTCTCTGGAAACCAATTCTAAAGACCTCCTGGCCTTTGGTAACTTTGTCCACAGGATACTATCTCAACATACTGAGTGCCAGCTATTGTCCCAGCTACACAGGCCTAGAAGTTCAAACTTCAGAACCCCAACTGGTGCTGGGAAGCAAACTGGGTATATTGTGTAGTGATGCAACTCCATGAAGGCTGGGATGCTGACTGTCTTATTCAACTCTGTATCCTTGGTACCGAGCACAGTATGTGGGGGCAAAGTAGGCGCTCAATAAATATTTGCTAAATGAATACATAACAATAAAATGCTCTCCATATATCAAAACAGGTTAAGAAATGCATTTATTGACATGAGGAGAAATTTGCTATTATTGTTAATTGAAAAATGATTAAGCAGCAAGTATAATATCATCTTCTTTTTGTAAGAGAAATATATTTAAATACAGAGAAACACATATATACACATACATCCATAGAAAAATACCTAGGAAGATAGACAAAATATTGACAGTACTTATCTCTGGGTGATGAGATTTTAGATGTCCTTAGATTTGATTTCATTATCCTTATCTTCTTAATTAGATAATAACTATGCATGGCTTCTATGTAAGCGTTTCCACTACTGGAAGAAAACACTAGGAAGACATTTCACTTAGCAATGCCACACATTTCAACAGCCCCACATACCTGGAAATGGGGGCGTCTACATCTTTCTAGACTGGAGAAGCATTGTTGCTGATATCCTGGAAACTTGGTATTGAGGGGAGAGAGGGAGCCTCTGTTCAGTAATGAGCAAACAGTACCCGAGCTGTAAGTTTGCTGGGTGAATTTTCACATCTGTATGAAAGAGAGTGCTGAGTAGTCATAGTTTTAGGTTCTTGCTCAGGGTAGTTTTGAGACTCAGATTAGCTTGGCACTCCAGTTAGCACTGGCTTCATGACAGAAGCCAGGTAGCAGACTGGTGAAGCACAGGCACAGATTAGGTTGAAGGTTAACTGGTTATGTGGGCTTGGGCATGCTTTTCTCATCTCTGAGCCTGTTTTTTCACTGGAATAATAAGGAGACTGAAGCATGTGATTGCTAAGTTTTTCCTTGGAATAATAAATGTGTTGGGATTCTCTTTCCACTGTGATGTCCACTTGGGGTCTGACCTCTCAAAACAAAAAAAGCAGAACTGATTGGTTTTGAAGACCTGTGACTGTTTTCACCCGAAGTGATTGCCTCTCTACAATCTGAAAGGCACTCCTGCCTTGGAGACAAGGCATCCTGTACTTCCACCCTGAGCTCAGTCGGAGGTCTAGAGTTCTCACAGAAACATTCTTGACATGAAAAGATGCTCAACGTAAATTGTTATTAAGGGGAAAAATACAAAGCAAATGTTAACAGAGATTCACTTTGGGAGGTGGGATGATAGAGGTATCCAAGCAAGGGGATGTTGAAAGTGGATTTCCTAGAATCAAAAAACCTCTGCTCTATCCACAGTAGGTGTGCATGGTCTGCTTGGGTAGACCTCAGGGATGGTGGGGTAAAATGGGTATTGCACAATTTCCCAGAAGACTCTTTTGTGAGTACCAAATAAGCTAACATGTATAAAGCACTTAGCATGGGGGTTGAGAACCACAGGGTACTATGGTGGTGATGGCCACTGTAACTTGTAAATGTGACCTTCCTTTTTCCCTCTTACCACACTGACCATTTCATTCCTGCCTCCTGGGCTGCTGCTCAGACTTTCAACCCTCTCCCTGTCATTTTCCTAGATCTAATACCTTCCTTCTCTGTATGCAGAGACAGCATGACAGAGGGAGGTCAGTGGGATCCACATGGTTAACCCAGAGCAGAAAGTATACAGTGTCAATATTTAGAGTGGCACTATTTGACCGACGGTGGTTTTTTCTTCCGCAGAGTAATTACTCTGTGTTTGGATTCTCGGTTTTCATAAAAGAAACGTGGCTTGCTAGCGATTACATATACCAAATGAACCTAAGCTTGAGTAAATGTTGAATACTGAATTGAAATTGCTTCTTGCGATGGGTCTTCCATGACTTCGTGTGGTTTTGGAGGCAACAGGCCCTATGTCAGCCTCTGTGAATATCAGAGTTATCACATGGCAACACCTTGTCAGTGCTCCATTTGGCTGAAAGATGGAGACAGTTCTAGAGATAAGCAGGGGCTCCTCCTTTATTCCCCTGCCTACACATACAAGCTGTCCAGATCTTGGTACTTAGGTACGAGAAACTCTCATGAGGACAGGGTCTTCGGATTTGCTATCAGATCTATGACACACAGCTGCTGAACGCTGACACCACAGACTGGAAATGGCTATGTCTCTCAGGACACACTCAAGGGGTTTTAATATTTAGCTTTCAAACGTGCATGTGGAATGGGATTGGTAAAAGCCACTTTATCCAAAATCCTTCAAAAGGTATTTCAAGTCCCCATATCCTTAAATTTGGTTTGATTCTATAAGATTCAGACAGTCTTCACTGCCAATCACTAAAGGGGCAAAAAGGAAGGGTCACATAATATCAACCAAAGTGACTGTGATTTTAGTCCACAGGCAAGCAGAGAGGGAGGTAGAGATGAGGGGCCCTTAGAAGAAATGTTGAGTGGAGAGGTGGGGACAATTTATTCTGGGCGTGGTAGAGCATATACCTAGTCTAGTTGGAATTAAGAGAGTTTAGTTCTAATATGTTGACAGATAATCCTTGATTGGATTAATCAAGACATATTATATATATATATTTTTAAATTTAATTATTTAATTTATTTATTTTGGGCTGTGTTAGGCCTTCTTTGCTGCGCGCAGGCTTTCTCTAGTTGCGGCGAGCGAGGGCTACTCTTCTTTGCGGTGTGTGGGCTTCTCACTGCGGTGGCTTCTCTTGTTGTGGAGCGCAGGCTCTAGGCGTGCAGGCTTCAGTAGTTGTGGCACATGGGCTCAGTAGTTATGGCTCATGGGCTCTAGAGCGCAGGCTCAGTAGTTGTGCCTCACGGGCTTAGTTGCTCTGCGGTATGTGGGATCTTCCCGGACCAGGGCTCGAACCTGTGTCCCCTGCATTGGCAGGCTGATTCATAACCACTGTGCCACTAGGGAATCCCCAAGACATATATATTTTGGAACAAAGATACTTGCTGAAAGGAGGATTATTGTGTTTCTCTTAGATCCCAGCCCTGCCTCTGATCCCAAAGCTTCAGGGCCCTCCAACCTCTGCCCAAAGCCATTTTCTGCCATCAACCGAAGCAGCTGAGTCGGAAGCTGAGTTCGTTCAGCTCACTTCAATTTGGAAAGTAGTTATTGGGCATCTTTCACTCTGCTAGGAACTGGGGAGACACAGCTGAAGATGCTGTCCTTACTTCAAGGAGCTCACAGGAAGACAGATGCCCAGTGAACAATGAGCTCATCTTGTGCACTAAGTGAAAAATCAGAAGTGCCCCCAAGTTACCATGTTGGGGTGGACAAAAGACTGTGCCTGCTCTGGGATGTCTGTTTAAGACTTTGTGGAGCAGCAACGTGATTGCAGGCGCTGGGAGTAGGTGGCAGCAGTAGGAGGTAGATAGGGTTACTAGATTTATCAAATAAAAATAAAGAACACCAGCCGCATAGCACAGGGAGATCAGCTCGGTGCTTTGTGACCGCCTGGAGGGGTGGGATAGGGAGGGTGGGAGGGAGGCAGACGCAACAGGGAAGAGATATGGGAACATATGTATATGTATAATTGATTCACTTTGTTATAAAGCAGAAACTAACACACCATTGTAAAGCAATTATACCCCAATAAAGATGTTAAAAAAATAAATAAAGAACACCAAGGTATATTTGAATTTCAGATAAACAACAAATACTTTTTTAGCATAAATGTGTCCCATGCAATATACTAAATTTGGGGGATTATTTATCTGAAATTCAAATTTAACTGAGAACCTTGGATTTTAGCTGGCAATCCTCGTGGTACAAGACTTGTCTTGAAGCTTTAATTGCTTAGCATTTCACCATGACTGAGACAATGTCAAGGTAGAAAGGCTTCCTCAAGGGATGTCTTACCCAAGGGCAGGGTTTTGAAGACTGAATATTAGTCTTAGGTCCTAGTTACTCAAAGTGTGGTCTGTAGACCAGCAACATGGCATTACCTGGGAACTCTTGGAAATGCAGAATCCCAGGCACTGCCCCAGACCTAGGGAATCAGAATCTGCATTTTAACTAGACTCCTGGTAACGCATTAACATCTGAGAAGCTCTGGTCTGGTCTAGGAAAGGGTAGGGGGTACATTAAAGAAATGGCATGTGCAAATGCACAGACACCCAAAATAGTGTGGTTGTCTCCTTATGGAACATCAGTCACTTGTTTGATCCTCTGCTACACACAGCCTTGATGCTATCTTGCACTTTATTTTTTTCCAGAGATATTTTTTTCCCCTCTCAAATATAGGAAGTATGAGGACCCATATTACTTTTATTTAGCAGGTGATGAATAATGAAAAATTTATAGACATAAAACTTAGTTAAAACATACTAAATTATTTTCACTCATGTTCAAAAAGTACATGAAAAGTTAGTATGTAGTGTGCAGTGTGTTACACCCTCTGTAGAGTGTATAATTACACCACCCGTTAGGTGGTATTTCTACATTTTACAAATGAGGAAACTAATATCTTAAGAGGTTGAGTGCTTGTAAGCTTCAAAGGCAGAATTCTATCCCAGGAACATCTGACCCCACGCAAACGTATGCTTTATGCCCACTGCCTTCAGCTAAGCAGTGATTGTAAGCAAAGTGAATTTTTAAAAAATTTTTGGAAACATGGAAAATTCAGGTTAAGCACACTTAGCCTTGGATATCTAGATATTTCAGGTGGCAGGTTTTCTTGTTTGTTTTGGTTTGGTATTTTGGGAGAGGGCAGCATTAAGTTGTTCATTGCAATTATATATCCTTGTGTGTATATATATTGATGGGTCTCATTACTGCCCTAACATTTTCCCTTCTTTTCATTTATATTAAATTTCACCCCTTCCTCAAGGCCCACCTAAGACCCTTTCTCCTTGTTCTCCCTCAAAAGGCTTTCCTACACAACCAGAGCTTGAAGAAACCCCCAGCTCCATCCCTTCCTCCCAGTTCTTTGTTCTTATTGATTCTGCCTGTGAATCTCAACATTTCCCCCAGCAGTGGAATCTTTTTAAAAATATAATAAACATTATGCATGAGCCCAATTTGAAAAAAGAAGTGGAGTTCTGAGATATCCGAGACCCTCCACACTCAGCTCCTCACCCATCTCCCAAAGAACCCTAAGGACACATGGGGAACATATTTTTGGAGGAAATAGATCTGTGCTACTTGCACTGTTGTCTCAATTTATTTTCCTTCCCATGCTTGTCTATCTTCCCATGTAAACAAAAGCCCCTTGAAGATGGAGGATATTGATTATTATGGGTACCACCTAATTCAAACCCCAAAATGGGGCTCATGTACTCCTGGGCAAAAGAGGGCAGGATATTTAAAGTCCAACCATGAAAAACCGAAATCATGATCATTTTAGCCTTTTGTGTATCTTCCCATTATTCATAGCATAGTCCCTTCCAAGTAAAATATGTTTAATCAATTCTATACATGCTGATTAATTGACTGTTCTATGGAGTTAAGTGGATCATTTTAATCTTGTTGGCTGAAATATATTTATTTAAATTGTATAAATTGACTGTAGTCTTTATAATAGCACGTTGTCAGTGAAAAATGTTTTTAAAACTTAGAAATAGCAGGAATAAAAACAACCTACATGCAGACAGCAAGATAGCTGCCATCCAATTTACAGGTCACAGTGCTTCTGTAGAAATAAATATGTAGCTAGACATAATGAATTAGACACATTCAAATTCTGAGAGGGTCTTTTCATTAGAATATTCTCCTTCTTTAAGCATTTAAAAAAATTTCTTCTACTACCTTAATGATACATAATGAAATCCAATAAGATAGGTAATCATTGTAATGAAAACACTGCTGAAAATTCTGATGGACATATGAATTGGTGTCTTAGTTTTAAATGGAAGGTTCTGTCACATGGAAAATTGCAGCTTCTCCAAAGTTAGGTTGGACAACTAGAACACTCATGCAGCCATTCATCTCTTTATTTATTCACTGAACATTTTTTGATCAACTTATGAATGCCAGGCACCTTGCTAAACACAGGTGGCTATGCTGTAACACAACATACATATTCCTAAAAAACCTTATATTCTGTAAAAAAATAGCAGGACTTGGAGGTAAAATAAGGTTAGAATAGACCACTCAAAACCTAGGCAATTTGGGGGCTTCCCTGGTGGCGCATCCATCTGCCGATGCAGGGGACACGGGTTCGTGCCCCGGTCTGGGAGGATCCCACATGCCGCGGAGCGGCTGGGCCCGTGAGCCATGGCTGCTGAGCCTGCGCGTCCAGAGCCTGTGCTCTGCAACGGGAGAGGCCACAGCAGTGAGAGGCCCGTGTGCCACAAAAAAACAAAAAAAAAACCTAGGCAGTTTTGGAATCAGAACATTAATTAACACAAGTAACAACAAATAGGTGTTCTAAGAAGATATAGCATAGTTAAAAAAGACATGCTAAATTTCTAAAAGGCAAAAACTAGAGTAAATATTTATTAAACATGCTACTTGATGCTACTTGGTAGAAGTGGGTGTCAGGTGTAAGGGAGTTGGGAGCTGCTGAGTTACGGAGGCAGGGCCAGGGCCAAGGGCAAGGCTATGGAGGGCCCTGCTACAGGCACTCGCAGTACCACATGAAGATGCAGTCAAGAGGAAGAGCGAGGTGGGTCAGTGTAGCTTTCCCCCAAATGGACCTCGAGATCAGGATTTTGGTGCAGGGAGTTTACTGGGAGGTGATCTCAGGAAGCACAATGAGGAAGTAGAGTAGTGAAACAGGGAAGGGAGGAAAATCTCTTCCCTTTATTAAGTGCCATTAATGAGGAGCTACCACTGCAGGTAACTGGGACTCAACCCCAAGTGGGACCCTGGCAGGTTGCAGATCACTCCTGGGGCATTAATTCCTCGGCACTTCTTGCCTTATACACAAGCCAAGTGCTCCCTCCCGGAGGGCAGAGAATACCCTCAGTGAGGGAGAGCCAGAAAGTGACTGACAGGTCCTGAAATCTGCAAGTGACCCTGGTAGAAGCAGGTAGGCTGGAAGGATCCAGGCAGGAAACCTACAGCATCTCTGAGGGGACAAATGGGATTGTACACACTGAGGTGAATGGGCTTTGGGTTCAGGATCGTGTCCTTTCGTGGCTTGCTAGAGTCAGTATGTTAGTTTGCATTGGCTGCTGTTTGGCGGAACAAGAGTAAAGTGTTAGAACGAATTGCCTACAAACCAATGAGACTTGCATGTTACGCAGACACCATACCCCTCTTTGCAACTTGTGTATGAGCTCATTTGCATCACAGGGACCACGTGTTACACAAGAACAGATGGTACTGGGTTACCGCCTTTGAATAAAATACTGAACAGTCCCTGACGGCAAGAAACTTACAGTCTAGCAAGAGAAACAGGAGTTCACAGTTCAGTGAGGTGTGCGCTGTGGCAGAAGATGTTACAACGCGCTATGCGTCTCCCAAGGGAGTCCCTTGTCCACTCCTGGGGGACCAGAGAAGAGACATTTAAGCTAAGTCCTGATGGATGAGCAACAGGGAGATGGAGAGGACAGAGGAAGAGAAGCCTAGGTGAATTCATGAGTGAGGAGACAGGGTGAACTTCCAATATCTGTGAAGCCTTGCCCCCCACTCCCATGTAGGTCACTAGAGACTCCTGGACATCAGGGGTCAGCTTAAGGAAATGGGGAACACTAAACTCAAGAAATTTAGGTCCCCAGAGAAAAATTTTAAGCCCTAAAATAGGTGCTGAGACCAATCCCTGCATCGTGCAGAACCTGCCTGCTGCCTAGTGTTGGATAAATAATAAATACCGGTCCCTTCTGTCCCTGGGATCAGTGTCCTGCCTTGACCTTGCTTATCAGATCAGGTAGGAAAGCGAGGTCCTCCTTACCACATGTGGTCATTACATTTCCCATGGCATTTTCACAAGAGGCCGGGCTGCTCCCCTGGCTGTTGTCCAGGTAGGTAATTATCTTGCCTCCTGTTCTAACTCCCTTGTGGTTTCAGTTGTAGGAGAGAGCCTCCTTCACTCCCACGTGATTGGCTGCCGGTGCTGAAAGGTTTCATTCTGGAAATCTGTTACCTTCTGCCCTGGAGCTTGGCTGGCATTCAGGTGTGGGAGAGGATGTTTGAGGACAACTTGGCCAGGCTATACTTACTAAGAGAAGTGGAGAATTGGGACTAATTTCCTGATAAAATGAGCACCAAATGTAATGTTTCACCATATGACTTCATTGTTTAAAAATATGAAAACCTGGATTGTGCCAGGAAAAGAACAAGTTCCCTATTCAAAATTGCTGACATAAAACCTGTATCATGTAGCCTTACCACAAGAGTGTGCTATTCTGGCAAACTGACCAATGATTATGATGGTCAACTGTTTTGAAAATGACACACCTGAGGAGTGGGTATCTGAGTCGAGATGTACTGGAAAATCTATCTATCAATCTCTCTCTCTCTCATTATCTATACCTACCGTCTACCTCTATCTATCCATCTACCTATCTATCTATCTGTTACCTATCTATCTATCTCTATCACTATCTCTCTATATCTACCATCTACCTATATCTATATATCTATCAATCATCTATCAATCTATCTATCCATCCATCCAACCATCATCTGTCATCTGCCATCATTGCATACATAGCCTTTTACCTCCATCTATATGGATCCTTAGTACATAGCCATCAACATGCAACCCACGAATGATAATGTTCCCGGCAGTTCAATGAAGAGTTTCTGAGTACCCACAGTTGCACGGCCATATGACTCAGGAGATATGAAGATCTATAATGATAATACCTTTCCTCTGCCCTCTGTACGCTTCCTAGCAGTAATGCAACATAGTAAGACCAGCTCCAAAAACAGTTAGACCGGGGTTTAAACTCTGGCACGATTATCTCCAAGACTGAGTAAATTACATAATCTTTCTAATCCACAATTTCTTCACCTATAAAATAGGGATAATAATATCAGGACCTAGCTTACAGGGTAATACTAAATTATAATGACATATTGATATTAAAGTGCTCAGCACAGTGTCTGGTACATAATAGGCTCAATAAATGTTTGTAATCATTACTATAATAAAAACCACCAGACATATTTACAAAAGCAAGACTCAACTGCCTGGTCCTGCCCTTCTGTCTTCCCCCCCGCAGTTCTGAGAAAAGCTGATCAACTGTAGCCATGAGATGGCTTTGTGGTCAGAGGAGCCTGGGTTGGAATCCCAGCTTTGTTAACTTATTAGCTCTACGACCCTGGACATGTTAAATAACCTCTTTGAGCCTTGGTTTCCTCATGGTAAAGCAGGATAGTTATAGGATAAAATGAAGTAACTATTTATAGTCATTATTTATAGGTTCTATACATGCCACATAGAAAGCATCAAATAAATGGTAGCCCTTAGTGTATCAGAGATAATACAAAGCATTTGATGATTTGACCATAGGAGTCACTCAAGATGCAGATGCTTTTATTATCTTTATCAACCAAAAAATAAGTTATTCAGTATCTACCAAAAGCCCAGTTGAAAGAAATACTGTCCCTGGAGGTCTCATGAACGGTGGCAGTCACTCCACATCAGCAGACCAGGCTGGGCCACCCTACTGTAAAAGTAGGCTCTTACTGACTGTATCTTTGACATTATGCTACTCACTTGCATTGGGGAACAAGACAGTTATCATTTACATAAAACTCACAATTGGGTTTAAGCAACAACATTGTTGAAATCAAGGTCACTCCTTCAAACAGTATTCCTATTTGATGACTCATAGGAGGAAAATCCCTTATGTTTCAGTTCCTTGAAAAGTTGGAAATTTTTGCATTACCTTTAGTGACTTTATTGAAATGTAGAGTATGCCCAACTGATGTTAACCCTGACTTTCTTACTAGAGTCTCTATTTTCTCTTTATTTTGATTTCCTCTTCAGTTTATTTTATCATGTTTTTGCATTACACATAGCAAGCTGCCTCAAATGCTTTTGGGAACAAGGTTGGGAATAAATAAATAAATTAATGAAATGAAATATTCCTGTAACGCTAACATTATGCTCTGTGGTGTTTGGATTACTATCCGAATGGAGTCAATCTATGACCATAATTAAGAAAGTCTAAATTTGTAATGTTTCTTCTCTGTACTGTAGGCTCTTAACAGAGCATTTTAACCTAAAGAATCTTCCATTACCTAAGGGCAGTTACTTAATTGACTAAGACTCAGTATTTTAAAATTATAAAATGAGAACGGTGGTATAAGTCTAAGAATGATAGTAAAAGTTACCAACTTCTGAACACCTATGATGTGTCAGACACTATGCAGAAAACTTCACAAACGTCCTATGGTTAAATACTTTCCAGACGTATTTGATTTCACAATAACTGTATGATACAGCCACTGACCCATTTTACACATGAGGACACTGAGGCTCAGAGAAGTTGTCTGCCCAAGGTGACACAGCTAAGAAGTGGCAGATTATTGATTGAACCCAGAAGAACTTGCACTGTGGCACTCAGAACCACATTTTTGTTGCTGGTTTAGTTTCAGCAAAATGACATCCTCTGTCATAATTAACTCAGCAAAAGAACACTGTCTGTGACATGCTGTGAACTTGCTTTTGGTTGTGAAGTTTTGTTTTACTTAATTTATAACTTTTTATATAAAATTATAAAGGATTTGTACCTCATTTTATGGTTGTATATTTTACATATCATCATAAAACTAATTTAACAGTAAGGATATGAGAGACTTTTTTCCCCCACTGGAAGGGTTGATATATTTTTCAGGTTTGGGAAATACTGATTCCCAACATGGAAGTTTTTATTTTTTATCTGTTTTATCTTAAATCTCTAAGAATTAAAATCACTGAGAGGAAAAAGAGAATGCATTGAGATGGCTGAGAAAGGTGGGATTTGGATTAGTTTTGAAAGAGATGCAGAAGGCAGAATGTGAGGGACAGCTGACAGCAAGACCCCCCACGCAGGTGATGCTACTAGATTGGTTTGGCTCACCTGCATGGCTAAAGGATGTCCTTCATCCCACACTGTTCCAAGTTGAGCCCTTCAAAAGCTGAGGGCTTCTGCTAGAGGAGCTCCAGGAACACGAGAGGGAAAGAATAGAACACACAGAAGCCCGACATAGAGCGGGCCGTCAGAGCAAGGGTCTGCAGTGGCAGTAAACGCAGGAGAGAGGAACCAGAATCAGAACCAAGCCAGAAAACATACTGGATGGCTCTGAATGCAGAATGAGTTTAGAGAGTAACCAATGGGGAGGCATTGCTTACCCCTGAGTAGGAGATTGGTATGAAATTGATGGTGTTTTAATACCAAGGCAGAGGATGACTAGAAGAAGGGAAAGCTTGCTAGATTGAAAAGAGCATTGGTTGGGTTCACCAGGGTGCAGCTTAAACAAGTGGATTTAAGGTAGGAGGTGATAAGCCTCCTTCATTCCCCAGGTAATGAGGAATCTGACATTCCCATCAAGAAGTAACTTACGGGCACTGGTGAACACAGACTAATTATGGCTAGAGTCTCAGCTTCCCTGATAGTTTCCCACATTTTGGTCAGATCTATAAATATAAAGGAGAGATCTTAAGATTGCCCCCTTGTCCTGCTGGCAAAGCTTGTGCCTACAATATCCCTCTGGGACCAAAAACCACATTGAGATTCCACAAGTACATTTTTAACAATGCTGGGCAATAGCTCTTTCAGAAAGACTCTGCCCAGGGTAGCTACTGCAATCAACTTTCTCGCTTTGGGTTCCTATCGTAAAGAACCTGTCTGAAGGTCTCATGCAGAGAATTTAACTTATATCATCCAAATAGGGGAAACATGAAGTGTACCTCGCTAACCCCTGGGGTTGGCAGCAGTCACCATGTTTACTTTCACTTTTTTCTGGTTTCTGAGGGCAAATGAATTAAAATTCATGTTACAATTAAAAACCATTAATAGAAAACATCAGAGAAAACAAGCAATTAGTTAATGTATTTTTTAAAGCTTTACTACACTTCAGCTATCAAGGACAATCATTCTGAGAAAGGTTTTTTTTTACCCATTATTGAAAGCTTACATGTCTACCAATAACTGAAAGCATGTTTGGATTTGCTTGAATTCTACTCTAGAGAGCAATACCCTGACAATATTTCCTGACCTAATACCTCGAATGTATTAACTTTCAAACACAAATAAAAAAACTAGTCTATAAGTTTTGCTATGGATTCTTTGCTGTACATTGATCCATCCATAATTTCTTTTTTTTTTTTAAGATTTAATTTTATTTATTTTTGGCTGCTTTGGGTCTTTGTTGCTGTGCGTGGGCTTCCTCTAGTTGTGGCGAGCGAGGTCTACTCCGTGTTGCAGTACGCAGGTTTCTCATTGCGGTGGCATCTCTTGTTGCAGAGCACGGGCTCTAGGCGCGCGGGCTTCAGTAGTTGTGGCTCGCGGGCTCTAGAGCACAGGCTCAGTAGTTGACGCACGGGCTTAGTTGCTCTGCGGCATGTGGGATGTTCCCGGCCCGGGGATTGGACCTGTGTCCCCTGCATTGGCAGGCGGATTCTTATCCACTGCACCACCAGGGAAGTCCCCCATCCATAATTTCTAAGCATCTATTCTGTTCAGGGCACTATGCTTGAAGCTGTAGGTTAGTTGAAATGTACTTATTATCCTCCAGGAGTTTCAACTCTTCCCCTCTGTGGTATATAACTAGCCATTGATAATGACAATAATAGTAGTAATTACCTGTTGATAGATACTTCTAAAAAACTTAAGAACTTTCACTTACATAATTTAATCTTTTAATCTTCCATTTAATATTCAAGGGGATTCTTTGAAATAGGAGGTAGGTGGAAGCATCACTAGCCGCATTAAATGAGGGCAAAAGTTTATCTCAGAGACTCAGTAACTCACTCAGTCACAAAGTTAACGATGGAACCAGAACTGACATGAATTTCCTGACACAGAATGAAGTCCTCTGTCTACCTACTAACTGAATATTTTGATATATTATACTACCAATCCCTTATACTGTAGTAGAAGCACTCTTTAATGGTGAGGGGATTTAGATGTAAGGATCTTCCAAACTAGAAGAGATAATTTTCTAAATTTTGCAAGTTTTCTGGCTTTATAGAGTGAATTTAGATGGGTGTTTTGAGCTAACTGTGGATGCCACTCTCTCTCTCCAAACATGAGAAATTATGGATAGAACTTGAAAAAACTTAGAAATGTAACTAAGTATGAAAGCAAGACATGAAAATATCAAGATACCAAAAATGGGGAGGACACCCAAAACAAAAGCAACAAGAAGTTGACAATAGGGAGGCCACGGGGCTGCCAGGAACTGCTAGATGCCACAGGGCAGGGAAGGCCTGACTAGCAAGGAGTCTGGACCGTAGGCAGCTAGTACTGGACAACTGGCTACTGTGCTGAACAACTCAGATCCGTAGCCCAAGAAGTGGCCGGTGGCACACAACTCATCCTGGGCTGTGAACGGTAAAACATCTGCCTAAGAAAGAAACTGGACTCCCATGCTAGGTGCTATGTACCTTATGTTCATGTGGGCCAAATTCCTATTACCTGGGAAGCACAGGGGCTTAGGTTTAAAGTTGTTTGTGGATGTCTCTTCCCAGAAACCATACTGAAAATGTTACATTGCTAAAATTTTAAGGGAATCACTAGAAGAATAAAGAACATATAATTTCCCACCCAGCAGAGGTGAAAAATGGGGGAGAAAAATCCCCTCCAAAACCCTGACCAATTAAAAAAGAAAAACCAGGGAAGAGACAACAAAGATAGGAAAATTAAAAGAGAAACATATAATAATACAGTATAAATATATCCAAATGTATAACTATAAATGATCTAAACTCAGTGGTTAAACATACTGCAGGTTAGTTTAAAAAATAAGAATTGAGTACTTACATCTGAACCAAAAGTTTGAAAATAAAAGAATAAATAAATGTAAACACAAATACATTATCTATCTATCTATTGAAAATACTATCCAAATAAAAGCTAGATAGCTTTATAAAAATAGAAGAGATTTTCAGACCAAAAGCACTAGTAGAGATGAAGGCATTGTCTACATAATGATAAAAATGTAATTCACCAGAAAGCTATAACAATTCTAACTTGGAATATCAAAAACACAGAGAAGCAAAAATTGACAAAATTACATGGAAAAATAGAATTATCCACAATCTCAGTAGGAAGTTTTAATATATAACTCACTATAATAATGACAACTCTAGAAATTAGTAAGAATATAGAATATTTGAACTACACAATCATCATGCTCGACAGAATGGGTAGAAATAGAAACTTATACCCAACAATTTTTGAGAATACACATTCTTTTCAAACATTTGTAGATTTTCTGTGAAAACTGACCAAGAATCATGTCTCACAAAGCAAGGCCACAGAGCCAGTCCCAATAAACACCAAAGAAATGATATCATACAGATCACAATTCTGAACAAAGTGCAAATAACTTAGAAATCAGTAAGAAAAAGAAAACGAAACAATCCCAAATATGTGGGAAATTAAAACTCCACTTCTAAATAACTCATAGGTCAAGGAATAAATCAGAGTAGACAATTAAAAATATTTAGAACCAAATACTAATGGATATATACAAACTTGCGGGGTATAATTACAATGGTATATATACAAGAACATCACACCTCACATTCTCCTATTAGAAAAAAATAAAAAGAACTGAAAACCAAAGAGTCAGGAAAAGAATTGAAAACCAATTGAAAACCACTTACTCAAAAAAATTAGAAAATAGATTGAAATAAAATTATGTATAAAGTGACTTCTATTTTTTGTGATGGTACCATGCATAGAGTCAAATCCTTGTGATGTTTTGTATGGTTGTAGACTTTGGCAACATGTAAATAATGTGTAAAGCAAGTTTTTATGATTAAGGAGTCAAACTTATTGAATTTTACTATTGAAAGTTGAAACAACATGTATGAACAAAAACAATAAGAGAATATACTCTTTTCATGGAAAAAAAAAGTGACTTCTATTTTTGTCTATGATGGAAAAATTGTATAACACTAACCCTACTACCAACAATAACTATTCAAGAATAATTATACTGGGTAAAAACTGTTTTACCCAGTATAAGAAGAACTGTTTGAAGTCATCAGAGATCAACCAAGGTAGATAAGATGTGAGAGTTCAAGGTCTTAAAGAGAAGATAAGCCCACTGAGGGCAACACCACATTAGCCTCTATTTGTTCCCCTAAGGGGATTTGCTGATTTGTGGAACAAGGAAAAGAAGTAGAAAGAAGCAGCTTGAGGTTTGTGATAGTGTCACTGAGCTGGAGAGTTTGGATGACCCAGGTGGTCAGGATTTGAGAAGTCCAGATCTCAAAGAAGTGGGAACTGCAAAGAAGTCAGCTTAAAAATTCTACAGGTACTTTTCTTAAGAGCTGTTTTTCAACTCCTAAGCTGCATGTGCACTGGGCAAGGTGCCAAGAATCCAAGTGGAAAGCAGCTTCTGTGAGGCTGAAGAGCTTGAGTAGAGGCTTTGGTTGGAGAGAAAGAGGTGGGAGCTGGGACCTACAGAAGTGGAGAGGCCCTGGTCAACACGCCCAGCTTTCCGTTGAGACACCTGAAGGGTATGCTCTAGGACTGACAGCTGGGCCCTAGGAGAAAAAGAAAATTGAAAATAGAGTCCCTTGTCTCCAGCAAAGCCTGAAGCCCAGTCTAAACTCATCAAAGTAATCTGCCTGTACTCTGTGCACTTGCCAGAAAAAAATTAAATCCTCTATATACAAAGATAACATTATCCAGAGCCTTTACATTTTTTACTGTTGTATACGATGTCCAGCATTCAATGGAAATTACCACAGAAAGCTAGAAAGGGGATCAAATGACCAAAGACAAAGTTAAAAATATAACAATAGAAATAGTCCCGCAAGTGATCACAGTATGATTGTATGATCAAGAAAATCGAGGGAAGGGCTTCCCTGGTGGCGCAGTGGTTGAGAATCTGCCTGCCAATGCAGGGGACATGGGTTCGAACCCTGGTCTGGGAAGATCCCACATGCCGCGGAGCAACTAGGCCCGTGAGCCACAACTACTGAGCCTGCGCATCTGGAGCCTGTGCTCCACAACAAGAGAGGCCGCGATAATGAGAGGCCTGCGCACCGAGATGAAGAGTGGCCCCCAGTTGCCGCAACTAGAGAAAGCCCTCGCACAGAAACGAAGACCCAACACAGTCATAAATAAATAAATAAATAAATAAAAGAAAATCGAGGGAAAAATAGAGCATTTCATTAGAGAATGCATCGCAGAATCTGTAAAAAAGGAATTAAACCAAAAGTTTAGACATAAAAGGATAATAACTAATAAAAAGAATTTAATAGATTGGTTTAGTAGTGGATAAGAAATAGTAGAAGAAAGGATTAATGAATTTTAAGATAAGTCAGTAAAACAAAACTTGAGATTCTGCATTTCTAACAAGTTCCTAGGTGATGCCCATGCTGCTAGTCTACAAACCACACTTGAGTATCAAGAATTTATAAGACTCAATATCGTAATTTACACTAACGTACATAATTAAATCATAGGATTAGTATAAAATGCACAATTTACACTAATATTTCAATGTGATTCCAATAAAAATGGACAGTTCTTTGACAGAATTTGGTAAGCTGGCCCTAGAATTTATATGGAAAAGCAATATGCCACAAATAGCTAAGGCAACTTTGAAGAAGAAGAAGGTTAAACGGGGCTTACTCTATCAAATATCAAATGTTTTTATAAAGCTATAATAAATAAAATGGTGTGGAATTGGCGCAGAGAAGACAGATAAATCAATGGAAGAGAATAAAAGGCAAGAAGCCGACCTGTACATGAATGCAAAGTTGATCTATGATAGTGGTAGAACTGTAGAGTGGTTAGAAAAAAGAAAATTTAATCAAAGTTACTGGCACAATTAATTACTCATACACAAAAATAAAAGCAAATCTTATCTTACACCATACTTGAAATAAATTCCAGGTGGGTTTAAATGCTAAATTTAGATAGCAAAACTTTAAAATTAAACAAAAAGTAGGAAAATATTTTTATGACTCAAAGTGTGGAAAGATTTTTTTAACCAGGCAAATAAGCACAAATGTTAAACTGACAGATTGAGAGCTTTGACTATATTAAGATGAAAACTTCTATAAACCAAAAGTCATCATTAAAAAAGTGAAAGATAAGTGAGACTGGGAGGAGACATTTTCAGTGACTACCACTGGGAATTTGCATCCTGCTAATTCTAAAGCATCCCAAAATCAAGAAGAAAAAAAATTTGAAAGAACTGGAATAAGAGGGAGAAACTCAAATGGCAAATGACAAGTGTAAAAGTCTCCTCTTACTGGGGACTAGAGATATAAAACACAAGTGAAAATCAGAAAGGGGTATGATTTTAAACCCACAAGAGTGGGAAATATTAACAGGCTGATAATTCTAGGAATCAGTGAAGATGAAGAGCCAGATGAAATGATATTTATAAGTGGTAGAAGGGTAAATTATGTGTAGCTTTGGGGAGCAGTTGGACAAAATCTATTAAGTGAACAATACAGATTCCCTATTATCCAACAATTATTTTCCTAGGGATTTTCTCTGGAAAAATTCTTGCATGTGTGTACAAGTTGGCATGTACAGGAAAGTTGACAGCAGCATTTCTGGTAACTGCAAAATTTAGGAAAAAGCTAAATATGTATAAACAGTAGAATGAATAATTAAATTATAGTACATCCATGCCATGGAATATAATATAGAACTGTCCCTAAATAAACTAGAGATTTATGTATTATTAAAATGATGAAATAAAAATTTTAATTGAAAATGAAAGCAAAATGATACTGTGTGATACCATTTTACAAAGTTAAAAAATATATAAAGCAATCATACATATTATTTGGAGGAATATATGGATGTGTAAGGGACCAAAAACCACCAAATTCAGCATAGTGTTTATCTCTGGAGGTAGGAGGGGAAGAAATTGCAATTGAAAGGTGATATATGGAGGCCTCAAAAGTATTTGTAATATTTTATTTCTTGCTGAAAAAGGTTATACAGGTACCCATTATACTATTCTTTATACGTTTTTGTATGCCTAAAATATTTTATTAAAAAACAATTTTTAAGTGTTCCATACTTGATAAATCTGGAGAGCACTGTTAGAAGCAAATGCTTAACTGTTGGATGAGATCACCTCCACAATCTAGGGCACTACTGAGAAACTACTGTGGAAGACAACTGTTGAGAAGAATCTAACAGTAAAAAATATGAAGCACATCAGGAAACGCACTCTCATAAGAGAGACGCAACAAATATAACAAATGAGAGAATTTTCAGTTGAGATACTAAAGAAAATAGAGCAGTTTCCAAAGAACTGCAAAATAATTATGTTAAAAAATGATCACAGGGAGATCAGCTCGATACTTTGTGATGACCTAGAGAGGTGGGATAGGGAGGGTGGGAGGGAGGCTCAAGAGGGAGGGGATATGGGGATATATGTATACATATAGTTGATTCACTTTGTTATACAGCAGAAACTAACACAGCATTGTAAAGCAATTATACTCCAATAAAGAGATACATATATAAAAAATTTTTTTAAATAAAAGAATGATCAAAGAGATAAATCAGTCAACTGAACTCATCACGTTAGAAGATTTTATTACGAAAACAGAGTAAGCAGACTTCAAAATAAGCATATATTCTAGAAATGAAAAATATTGCTGTCATAGTTGTAAAATTCAACAGAACATGTCAAAGTAGACCAAAGCAAAAATTAATAAATTGGAAGATGAATTTAAGAGAGACTTCAAAGATGTATGATAAGAAAGAGGCAATGAGAGGGACTTCCCTGGTGGTGCAGTGGTTAAGATTCCGTGCTCCCAATGCAGGGGGCCCGGGTTCGTTCCCTGGCCGGGGAACTAGATTCTGCATGCATGCTGCAGCTAAGAGTTCACATGCCACAACCAAGAAGGCTGCAAGCCGTAACTAAGGAGCCCCCCTGCTGCAATTAAGACCCGGCGCAACCAAATAAATAAACATTAAAATAATAATAATAAAAGAAAGAGGCAATGAAAGAGATGAAGAATAGAATAAGAAACTCCACTATGTGTCTAAAGGAGCCCCAGAAAGGGAGAAGGAATGGAGTAGTAACATGCAAATATGTTGGTGAATTTTGTAGTAAGGCATGAGTTTTCAGATTGAAAAGTCACACACAGACTCCCAAATGGAAGAAAACTGAGGTGGGGTGCAGGAGGAACAGAGAGAAAGAGAGACAGACACACAGACAGACAGAGAAACTATAGTACATCAAATATAAAGAAAACAATTTGAAAACCACCAGAAGAGATAAGACAGGAAATCTATGAGAAAAAACAATCAAATTGATGTTGGACTTCTCCTCAGTCAGAAGGTAGTCTGGAAGAAAAAAGAATAATGCCTTCAAAGTATCAAGGGAAAAATATAACAGCCAATTCAGAATCTTACACTTAACTAAATTATCACTCAAGAATGAGGATGAAATAAAGATATTTTAAGAAATACAAAGAGCTTATCACTTATTGAAAGAACTTTCTGATGAGGGAAATAGAATCTAGAAGGGAGAAATAGAACCTAAGTGGTGATGATGAGAAAAATATTAGTAAGCATGTTCATAAATAAAAATGACACTGGGCAGCGAAAAAAATAACAATATGATCTTAAAAATAAGGCCTTATAAAACATGAATTATCTTCTTAAGTGTGGAATAGTTCAGAAATAATTAGAATACTCTATTTTCCTCATTGTTGTTTGGATGAATAAAGATGATTACTTTTAGACTTGGTTGGAAAAACACAGTCAGATATGGATCTTAAAAAATTTAAAGGCAATCACATAAAGAATAAAAATTATAACTTGCAAACTAGAAAATAACTAAAAGGTAAGTGAGAAACTCACAGTTCAACAAAAGGCAGGGAATTAAGAAAGAAGGAGGGGGAGCAGGGAGAGGAGAAATAGCAGCAACAACTACAAAACCTAGTAAAAGAGAAAATCCAGATAAGACAGTAGGAATTAATCCAAATATGTTAATGATAACAATATACTATTTATGAGGGTCTATTTTATTTATCAACTGGACTAGGCTATGGTCCCCAGTTACTCAAACACTAATCTAGAGGATGCTGTGAAGGTACTTTGTAGATGTGACTGAAGTCCATAATCAGTTGACTTTAAGTAAAGGAGACTATCCTAGAAAATCTGTGAGGGTCTGATTTAATCAGCTGAAACGTCTTAAAAGCAGAGCTAAGGCTTCCCTGAAGAAGAGGAAATTCAGTCTGTGGATAGCAGCTTCAGTCCACGCCTGAAAGTTCCAACCTGCCCTCTCTGACAGCCTGCTCTACAATTTCAGACTTGCCAAACCAGCCCCAATAATTGTTTGACCTCATTTCCTGCAATAAATTTCCTAATATACATCTCCTACTGGTTCTGTTTCTCCACTTAAATGCTGACTGATACATTATGCAGATGAATGAAACACATCTTCGCATGCACAGAGTCTCAAACTGCATTGAGAACAAATAAAAATGCTCTTTATGAGAAACATACCTAAAACATAACAAAAGTTGAAAGTGAAGGGATCAAAAGAATGCATACAGCAGGCAGATGTGCACCAAAAGAAAGTAGTGACAGGTATAAAGAGGAGTATTGTGATGACAAGAGTAACTCTGATGAGCAGTGACATCAGGACCAACAGGAGAGTCTGCCATGAAGTTGCTTATGCTTCCAAAGAGGCCCCAGCCCCACGGGTCCCTAGTAAACTTGGTGATTCCTTTTCATTTCTCAGAAGAGCCCAGACAACTTCCTTATTTAAACCTGGACAATTTTTTAACTTTTAATTTTGAAGTAATTACAGATTCACAGCAAGTTGAAAAGACTGTATAGAGAGGTACAGTGTACCCATCACCCAGTTTCACCCAATGGTCACACTTTATGTAGCTAGAGCACAATACTGAAACCAGGAAATTGATATTGCTGCAATGTGTGTGTATAGCTCTGTCATTTTATCACGTGTAGATTCTTGGACTCATCACCCCAATCAAGATACAGAGCATCACCACAAATATCTCCCTTGTGCTACCTTCTCAAGTCACACCCACTCCCTTCCCCTCACCATTTCAACCCCTGACAATCACTAATATGTTGTCCATCTCAATATTTTGGCATTTTGGCATTTTTCCAAAGAAGATACACAAATGGCCAACAGGCACATGAAAAGATGCTCAACCTCACTTATCATCAGAGAAATGCAAATCAAAACCACAACGAGATATCACCTCACACCTGTCAGAATGGCTAATGTCAAAAAGTCTACAAGTAACAAATGTTGGCAAGGATGTGGAGAAAAGGGAACCCTTGTACACTGTTGGTGGGAATGTAAAATCAGTGCAGCCACTATGGAAAACAGTATGGAGGCTCCTCAAAAAACTAAAAATAGAGCTACCATATGATCCAGCAATTCCACTCCTGGGTATGTATCCAAAGAAAATGAAAACACTAATTTGAAAAGATACATGCACCCCAATGTTCATAGCAGCATTACTCACAATAGTCAAGATATGGAAGCAACCTAAGTGTCCATCAATAGATGAATGGATAAAGAAGATGTTGTGTATATGTGTGTGTAAATATATACACACAATGGAATATAAGCCATAAAAAAGAATGAAATTCTGCCATTTGCAACAACACAGATGTACCTAGAGGGTATTACGCTTAGTGAAATAAGTCAGAGAAAGACAAATACTGTATGCTATCACTTATATATGGAATCTAAAAAATAAAACAAATAAATGAATATAACAAAAAAGAAACAACTCACAGATATAGAGAACAAACTAGCTGTTACCAATGGGAAGAGGGAAAGGGGGAGGGGCAAGATGGGGTAGAGGATTAAGAGATACAAACTTCTATGTATAAAATAAATAAGCTACAAGGATACATTGTATGGCACTGGGAATATAGCCAATATTTTAAAAAAACTTTAAAGGAAGTATAATCTATACAAATATTAAATCTTTAAGAAAATAATAATTTCATCATTTTTGAGAATGTTATATAACTGGAATCATATAGAATGTTACATTTTGAGATTTGGCTTTTTCACTTAGCATAACGCCCTCAAGATCCATCCAACTTGTTGCATGTATTATTAGTTCCTTCCTTTTTATTGCTGAGTAATAGTCCATAAACCTGTGCATATTTTTAAGTTCTAAAAAAAACTAGGAATTTTGTTAAATAAAATGATTAAATTTTAAAATATTAAAAAAGGTAGCATCTCTTAAGATTACAGGATTTTAAAGTTTTGTCTTAAAATAGGTTACTAATTTCACTGTATTGGGGCTTACACACTCTCGCAATTTGGGGAAAAGAGATCATTTATGTTCTTACTAAATCATTAATTGAATGGGCATAATCATCCATTTGTGACAGAAATATTTATTAAGTGCCAGCTATGTCTTACGGAGCTAGATGCTGGCAAACACAGAAAGAGGAATGAGATATTGATCTTGTGCTTAACACAGAGCCCAGCATACAGCAGGCCTTCAAGTGCTATTAACTGAATGAATAAATCCTGCTTCTAAAAGGAATTTACAATTTGGTGGCAGAGATAATGTGTGGATACAAATAAATGTGAGTTAGAAAATGGCATGGGACAGTTCATAGGAGAAAGATTATCCTTTGAGGATGAGAGAAGACTTCAAGAGATTGATGACGTGTGTTTGGCATTGAAAAATGACAGGAATTGGGATAAAAATAAATCGGGGGGAAATAATAACAGTAGTTGACAATTATTTCTATCTTCCTGTGTGTGTGGCACTCTGCTAAGGGTTTTACATACTTAAATCAAGTCATCCTCATAGCATCTGTGTTATTATCCCCCTGTTACAAACAAGACGCAGAGAGAGGTTGTGTGCCTTGCCCAGTGTAACAGCTTGTAATGGGCTGAACTTGAAAAACTAAGCAGTGAAGCTCCCACACTCTTCCTCTCATGGAGTAAAGAGTGGAGCAGAAAGAAGCTTGGGAGTAGAAAACAGGAAAATATGACTGGAGTCTAGAGTGTATAACTGGGAGATGGAAGAAAAGCCTAGAAATATAGGTGGGAACCAGGCCCTGGAGAGCTTTGAATGCAATGCTTAATAATTTGGATATATCTTAGAATGCTTTTGAAGGTTTTGAGCACAGGAATGACTTGATTAGAGCTGTTTTGTTTGTTTAGTTTTGGGCTTTGTTCAAAAATATAGCATCAAGAAAGAGCACATTGATATTAGATGTGGGAAAATCAGTAACATCAGTCCAGGTAGCAGCTTAGAGAGCACCTGTGAGAATGAAGGTGATGGGCAGTTGAGAGATGCTGTGAAGATGGACAACTTAGGACCTGGCAACTGGCTGGAATGAACAGGGATGGGTGGGGTACAGGGATGGAAGCATCCAAGGTATCTTAGGGGCTTATCACCTGCATACCTGGGCAAATATGGTGACTTCAGTAGGAATGGGAAGTTGAGGAATAAGTTTCAAGAAGAAAAGAGATGTCAGCTGCAGATATTTTAAGTGAAGGATTCCAGGAGCACCTCCAGTTTTCAGGTAAAGGAATGAAACCCTGGAAAGAGTCTGGAGGGGCTTCACATTAGCCATGAAAGTAGATGACCTAATTTTGGGCAAGATTTTTTAAATACCCAGGTTTAAAAGAATTTCTACTCAGGAAACAGATCTCACATTAAATGAACCAAACACATCCTGGATTATGAAGCTCAGACACCACTGAACCAAGAGTTTCCTCAGTGCTTTTTTTTTTTAAATAAATTTACATTTAGATTGTACATTAAAAATGGTATAGAAATATTTGGACTCAAGGCTTAAAGGAATGGCTATGAGAATTTACACTGGGTTGTAGGAAAAAAAAACACAACCAAAATTCATTCTAAACTTGTCATGATTTCAATTTACAAGCAGGAGACAACTATTCTTATTAGTAGCTGTTGACCTTTTAAACCGCCAGTTGATGCCTTCTTGAGCAAAGAGTTTTGAAAATTCAGTATTTTACATTTAACTTCCCTATCTAGCATTACTTAGCTAAAATTTTAGGTTTAAGAGAGAAAGAGTGACTAAAGTTGCAGAAAAAGTCATAATTTCCGAAAGCAATAATCGTAATAACAGTGGCAATTTCTAAAATTAATAACCTTTCGGGTCTACTTTGAAGTCTTTTAAAAATTGGATGTGTAACTCACGTTTTGGAAGTTCTTGGGACAGGCTGCTTGGATCAAAGTCTATTTTTTATTTTCCTGTTTTCAAAATCAGTTCCTTTTTGAAATGTGTATGTTAGTTGAGGTATTATAAGTAGAAAAAACCAAAATGACTCCCTTACCTGTCAGTTATCCCCTAAGCAGTCAGTAATGTTTCACCTCTTTACTTAGAACATGTCTCTAAGTACACCCTAGAAGAGGGACTCAACTCCAGATCTGTAAAATGGCTTCAAGCAAGCCCTTGAACTTGTATGTTAAAACTGGAGTGAGGTGCATGCATTTTCCTGGAAGCTGGGTTTTACAGAGATTCATCACGATCTGAAAGTGGTTTATTAAGATTCCAGAAGCTAATAAGACTGTCTCCCAGGATCCTTCTCAGTTTAGGGACCGTATGACCAAGGCGCACTCTCTCTTGCCTAATACTGCAGCATGGTGGGCTGTATTGGAAAAAGCTCCAGGCTGGGATTTAGGAGATTTTTCTTGTATTCCCTGCTCCACTCTGAACTTCCGTGAACTTCACACAAGTTACTTATCCTCTTTAGGCCTCAGTTTGTCACTCATATGGAACAGAACATCTATCTGACCTAGATAGACTCAACCAGCTCTTGTGAGAAAAAAAAACAGTGTGGGAATGTGCTCTGAATGAGGCAAAACATTGTAAACAAGGTCAGGTATTCCTCCCTGTCCTTGTGCTGAACTACTGGTTCCTTCATATTCTAGCTTCTCTGCTCCTTTCCTTTTGTAGACGCCATCGGTTCCCTCAAGTCTGCATTCTCTGCTTTTTTCTCCCTGTTTTTCAGGTGCTGCTTCCTGCAGCAGAGACAGAGAAGAGAAAAAGATGCTGAGTAGGCAAGGGGTCACTTTAAGACCTTGCTTCTAAGAGGGAAATATTAATGCTTTGCTTTTGTAGAGTGCTTTACAGTTTTTCAAAGCATTTCAAGTTAACTGCCATACTTCTTCATGACGACACACCGAGGGTGAAGTTTTCACCATGTCCATTTTATTTGATCTGGAAACTGAGGCACAGAGAGGTCAGGAGTCCGAGGTCATCTGAGTTGTCTAGAGTGGTGGTAGGGCTGGAAACTGAGTCTTGCAACACTGGGTTCCAGGATTTTGCCAGAATTCTCCTGGGATCTCATCTCAGGTGGGAGATGGAATCAATCACGAGAGTATTATTTAGTCATATAGTGAGAAGGTATTCACCAGCAAAGGAAGGAAATATCCCTTTTCCTTGTACAATGATCTGAGAAAAACTGCCTGTCTTCCATTGTGCCTGTTTTCAGATGAGGTTTGACCTTGCAGCTAAGACTTTCTCTTGCTGCTGACTCTGCTCACCCTCCTTCAACTTGATTCATTTGGGCCCCAGTGGGTCCTGTTTGGGGAAAGGCCCATCTGGGAGCGCTCAATACATTCCCCTGTCAAGCAACGGAAAAAAGCTGCACTTGCAGAATAAGGAAACTTCCAAGAGGGCTCTGGCCAGAAGTCAACTCGCAGTTTTTGAGAGCAGCACTTGATCCAAACACTGGCATACATGCCTGTTGCTTATTATTTCACAAATGCTGCTGCACATCTTTTTACTCTTGCCCATTGCCATGAATCCCCTAAACCAGCACGCTGATCAAATTTTCAACCAATCTTTCAACATGCAGGCACCTTACATACAATTATTGAGCACCTACCCTGTGCCAAGTGCTCTGTGGAATAAGAAAATGTAAGTTGACAGGCCTGCTCCAAAGCCTGCCAGCCTGCAGGAGAAAACACTGATAAAGGGATGTATGGAGCTTCTGGAGAACTCTGTGCTCTGTAGAGGAGAGACCGAATTGCCAGCCCTAAAATATTAGCTCCCGTGAAAAGGTGATACATCATTAGAGAAATGCCAATTAAAACAATAATGAAATACCCCTACCTGCCTATTAGAATGGCCAAAATCCAGGGCACTGACAACACCAAATGCTGACAAGGATGTGGAGCAACAGGAACTCTCATTCACTGATGGTGTACCATGCAGAATGGTACAGCCACTTTGGAGGACAGTTTGGCCATTTTTTACAAAACCAAAAATACTCTTACCATACATTCTAGCAATTGTGGTCTTTGGTATTTACCCAAAGGAGTTGAAAACTTATGTCCACACAAAAACCTGCACACAGATGGATGTTTATAGCAGCTTTATTCATAATCATCAAAACCTGGAAGCAACCAAGATGTCCTTCGGCTGGTGAATGGATAAATAAACTGTGGTATATACAGACAATGGAATATTATTCCAAGGTAAAAGGAAATGAGCTATCAAGTAACAAAAAGACATGGAGGAAACTTAAATGCATATTACTAAGTGAAAGAAGCCTATCTGAAAAGGCTACATACAGTGTGATTTCAGCCAAATGACATTCTGGAAAAGGCAAAACTATGGAGATGTTAAAAAGATCCGTGGTGGGGCTTCCCTGGTGGTGCAGTGGTTGAGAGTCTGCCTGCCGATGCAGGGGACGCGGGTTCGTGCCCTGGTCCGGGAAGCTCCCACATGCCGCGGAGCGGCTGGGCCCGTGAGCCATGGCTGCTGAGCCTGCGCGTCCGGAGCCTGTGCTCCGCAACGGGAGAGGCCACAACAGTGAGAGGCCCGCGTACCGCAAAAAAAAAAAAAAAAAAAAGATCCATGGTGGCCAAGGGTTAGTGGGAAGAAGGGGTGAAGAGGTGGACCACAGAGGATTTTTAGGGCAGTGAAACTACCCTGTATGATGCCATAATAGATACATGTCATTATACATTTGTCAAAACCTATAGAATGTACAACACCAAGAGTGAACCCTAATGTAAACTATGGACTTTGGGTGATAATGAGGTGTTAATATAGGTTCATCAATTGTAGCAAACGTACTGCTCTGGTGGGGGATATTGAAAATGGAAGAGGCTACGCATGTATAGGGGCAGGGGGTATATGGGAAATCTCTGTACCTTCCTCTCAATTTTGCTGTAAACCTAAAACTGCTCTAAAAAATAAAGCCTATTTTTAAAAATATATCTCTATGAGAGCTAGGGTCTTGTATACTCTGTTCACTGCTGAATTCTCAGCTCCTAGCCTCGCGTGATGCTCAGTGACTAATTCTTGATGAATGACTGAAGGAAGGAGAAGGTTTACCAGAGAACGTGAGATTTGAGTAACCTCGGCAATGAGTAGTGTTCCCCTAGGCAGGAAAGTACAGGCACAGTGTGAATAACAGATCAAAAAGGATAATTCAGTAGCCGGAAACAATGAACTGTGTGAGGAACATCAAATGGGTCCCTGTGGCTGGAGTGCAGGTTTTTCAGGAGAAAAGTAGAAAGACCACCACATTGACTGGTGTCAGATACAAAGTCATTATTATGACCCCATTTTACAGACGAGGAACCTGAGGCTCAGAGAAGTCAGGTGATTCATCAAAGCTTATACATTTGTAATATCTATGCCACTTCTGTGTGTGGCCATTGTATTATGCATTTTCGTGAATTATCTCATTGAATCCATATTTATGGGATAGCTACTGTCATTTTTCTAATTTTATAGATTAAAATAACAAAGCTTAGAGAAGTTAAATAATTTGCCTCGGGCTTCCTGATCACGTGGTAGATTGAGCACACACGATGCCCTTCCCTTCCTGCTTTAAAGCCCTAGAAATGAAAGAAAACCATCCCCACTCCCCACACCACCCCCCCCAAAAAATCGCAGCAACACTGGAAACTAACAACAGCCTAGAAGAAACGATGAGAAATATCTCAAAGGAAGCAGCAGGATTTAGACGGAAGACTCTTTTGTGGAGTTCTCTGATGAAAGTTGGGACTAATGCCAAGGGTGTGCCACCCCTGGGAGTGGTGGGTGCCCTGAGCAGGGGCCCAGTGGCATGACAGGCTGCTTAGAGGGAGCAGGCAGGCTGCTGACTTCCTGCCCACCCTTTCCTCTCTCTTGGCAGCAGCAGCTGATGGTGGGGAGCAGGGTCTGACTCTAGGCTACAGCAGGGGCCCGTGAGGAACTGGATCTGAGACGCAAGGGACAGGGCACCCCATGGCGGGCAGAGAACATCTCTCTTGATTAGCTTCATGGGTTCCATGCCCAGTGGTGTGTTCCCCTCTGCTATGCTCCCACTGAAAATTCCCGAATTTGAGCCTCAGCAGTGCACCTAACCCTCTCCTTGCCCACAAAGACAGTGCACTTGGATGGAACCAACAGTCTAACAGGGGACATAAGCTCAAAGATGGGCCCCAAATTAAGAAGTGCCAATGCGGGAGGAAGTCATTTGCCTTCTGGCACCTCTAATTCGTTTACAATACTTAATAAGTAGCAAAGGCTTTGGCTCTCCACCTTGGGTCTCCAAGGTGACGTCGCTTTCCCACAATGCCAAACCAGCTTCTAAACCCACTTTAGGTGTACAGCATGTTTGGATCTGCGTTCCAGCACTGCAGCAAGCCCCACAGGGCTATATGAAATGCTATAAAATTTTCTGTTGGGCCGTTGACCCACTAGACATATGACACAAATTCAGTACAAATTCAGTGAGTGTCTCTTGTGAGTGCAGAGCCTTCCCAAGGCTGAGGGAGCAGGGGGTGTCTGGAGGAATGGCAGGAAGTTGGAATTTGGAGAGGGGTCAAAATTGACAGCAGTGGGCCCAAATCCTTGGTCTAAACAATTAACAGAGAAGCAGAAGGACACCCTAAAATAGTTACTTTGAGCCTGATGAGGGCTGAGGCCTTGAGCGAGAGCTGAGGCCTTGAGCGAGGTCTTGAAAGAACTAGACTTGGTGGGTAAGGAGACAGGGCAATGCCAGAGTGTGAACCGGAGCCTGGGGGCGGGAATGAGCAAGGCAGATAGGTGAAGAGAGAGGGCACTTGTGTGACTTGGGGCAGCATCTTCGTGGGGGGCAGTAGCAAGAGAGCTTATTCTTACCTAGTTGTGAAAATGGGTTGGGTGGTAGATTAGTTTCCCAGGGCTGCAGTAACAAATTGTCACAAATTGATGGTTTAAAACAGGAGAATCCTTACTTGCCGCTTCCTAGTTTCTGGTGGCTCCCAGCAATCCTTGGAGTTCCTTAGTTTGTAGCTGCATCACTCCAATCTCTGTCATCTCCTGGTCTTCCCTGTGTGTCTTCACATGGCCTTCTCCTTATAAGGACACCAGCCACTGATTGGATTTAGGACATACTCCAATCCAGTATGACCTCATCTTAACTAATTACATCTGCAAAGACCCTGTTTCCAAATAAGATCACATTCTGAGGTTCCAGGTATACATGAATTTTTAGGAGACACTATTCCACCCTGTACATCCTTTCTATAGATGGTACAATTTACAAAGTGGTTTCTGGACACAGGGACAGATTCTCCTGACTCAAGGAGAGCTGATCCCTCAAGGTGATGGAAACTCTTCCTTTGACCACTGAAACTCTCCTAAATGATGTCTAACCAGCATCCTTTCTCTGGTATCACTCCAAGATGCCCAATAGGGATCTTTTTCATCCCCTTCTTATTTGTTACTTTCATATTGTGGGCAATGGGAATGTTGCTAACCTCCCTCAAATAGTTTGCTTCTGCAGACAATGCACCACTTTCCCGTTTCTATTTTAAAGCTGCGCATGCATCTGTAAGAAGACGGGAGTGTTATGTAATACCTACCATTTTTGTCAGAACCTCATCTCACCCCATTGCCTGATACAGGAAGAAGTTTCTGGTGTGAAACTTGCTGGGGTTTTTTGTTTTTTTTAGGTGAAGAGTACATTCAGATGTATTTCATACCTCACATTCATAAGCAGGTCCGTTTCTAAAAGACTATAGGTACTGTGCTAGTGAAAGATGAAATCCACATCTGTCTCCTGTATAACGCCAGCAACGACTGTACAAATATAGCTGAATCCTCTGCCTTTGCCTCTATAAGTATTTTAAAGAGGGGCCCTAGAGGGAAGCATGCAGATTGACCAACAGAAAACATCTTAAAAGAGGAAGACGACCAAGAATCTTTTCCCTTCTAACAGGTTATGATGCTAAAGTGTTAGTACATTCGGAACTTGTTACCTGGACTATTTCAGTTTATAAATGAGATCTGCAACAGTCATAGGGGATTTCAGGAAGGGAAAAATTACTTCAGGGAAAATCTATTTCTTGGTTCGAATCAGGGCTTTGTGAGAGGTGAGATAAGCCAGCCTGGAGAACGCCAGGACTGGAATCCATCAGAGCTGCAGCCTAGGCAAGGTCAAGTGTCAGGGTGGGGAACCAGGGCAGGGCTTGGGAGCACATCCGTGGACATAGGTCTGTGGTTGCTCTGAATATGGGGGCCAGTCTGTGAGGGGAACGGGAGGAGGATGTCAAGTACCATGAGACGAAAGTCCTGAGTGAGGCCACTGTAGTTCAGAGTATCATCCAAACAGAAGGAAGGGATAGGAAGATGGCTGGAGTCCAGAAGAAAGAGAGGCTGATAGCAAGAAAGTCTGGTAGGGACTTCCCTGGTGGTCCAGTGGTAAAGAATCCGCCTTCCCATTGGACATGGGTTCTATTCCTGGTTGGGGAGCTGGGATCCCACATGCCGCAGGGCAGCTGGGCCTGCATGCTGCAACTGCTGAGCTCTCGCGCCTCAACTAGAGAGGCTGCGTGCCGAAAACTACAGAGCCCACATGCTCTGGAACCCGCACGCCACAGCTACAGAGCCCATGTGCCCTGGAGGCTGCACGCCACAACCAGAGAAGAGAAAACTCGCACGCCACAACTGGAGAGAGGCCCGTGTGATGCAATGAGGAGCCTGCACGCTGCAGCGAAGGATCTTGCGTGCCTCAACGATGATCCCGTGTGCCGCAACTAAGACCCAATGCAGCCAATAAATACATAAATAAATAAATAAAAAAGAAAGTCTGGTATGGGTTATTGGGATCCCAGTTATGGGATACTGGGGGTTCAAGGGAAAGTCATCCAGTCCAGCTAAGTTCTGCAGACATTCCAACCGGGGCTTGGGCGGGGGACAAAGAAGGGTCTTGGTAACCACTTTGTAAATGGAACCATCTGTAGAAAGAACTGAGAGACATCTCTTCTATGGGTTGAATGATGTCTCTGCAAATTCATATCCACTGGAACCTCAGAATGTGAAATATTATGTGACCTTATTTAGATAGAAGGTCTCTGCAGATGGAAGACCATGTGATAACGGAAGCAGAGATTGGAGTGACACAGCCACGAACCAGGAAACCCCAAGGACTGCTGGGAACCACCAGAAGCCAGGAAGCGGCAAGGAAGGGCTCTTCCCTAGAGCTCCCCGAGGGTATGGTGCTACAAGGAATCCACGAGCCCTTGAGGCAGCACCCCTTGCTGCCACTTCTCTCTAGTTCTGGGTCTGAATGTCCCATGCCTGTTGGGTCTGTGAGTTTCTGAGGCAGGGGTGTGGGTGGTAGTGCTCACTGTCTTTTGTTACTCAGAGCTTTGGCATATTGAAAAGAGAGCTAGACTTACACTGCACTTACATTTAAGAGTCCTGGCCCACGTTTCATTACTCACTAATGCATGCACTTATCCATCCAACAAATATTTACTGAGCACCTAATGTGGACCAGGCCCTGAGTGAGGCTCTGGGGAGAAAAAGATGATCCCAGAGTCTCTGATGTCGAGGGACACATCCAGTCAATTACATGCCCATGGAATAATGCATCAAGGGCCATAACAGAGGATTACGAAAGCCCCGGGGAGGCTCAGCAAAGCCCACTGAGGGAGATGGGGGGAGGGCAGAGAAGGGTCCTTGGAGGCGATAGCCAGGCAAAGCAGGAGTGAGCCAGACGAAGAGGAGAGGAAGGCATTTCTGGGAGAACAGACACAGAAGCAAGCAGTAAGGTGACATATGTAGTGTTTGCAGAGACCTACAGTCAGACTGCGTGGCTGGGAATGAAACATGCAAAGCAGGGAGGAGTGAAAATAAGGGTAGAGACATATATGGGGAACAGATGGCGGAGAGTCTGGAATTCATGTTACAGAGTTTGGACTTTATCTGTGGGTAATAAGAAGCCACTTAGGGTTTGGGGCAGAGAGCGGAAAGGTCAGAATTGTGATGTGTGAACTAGAACAAAGCTGGAGGCAGAGACCGGAAGAAGAGGTGCTGTGCTACTTGGGGTGAAAGATGGTGCTGCTCTGAACCAGGGCAGTGGGAGAAGGGGCAGTGTTGTGCTTTAAGAAATAGGCAGGGGGCTTCCCTGGTGGCGCAGTGGTTGAGAGTCTGCCAGCCGATGCAGGGGACATGGGTTCGTGCCCCGGTCCGGGAAGATCCCACATGCCGCAGAGCGGCTGGGCCCGTGAGCCATGGCCACTGAGCCTGCGCATCCGGAGCCTGTGCTCCGCAAAGGGAGAGGCCACAACAGTGAAGCCAGCCCAGAATTCCGGCCTTGTGAGCTTGGATCCATGGCTTTACTTTTCTGGGCCTTAATTTCCTTGTCGGTAGAATGGGAATAACGATATTCCAGTCCATAGAGCTGTCCAGGGATTAAATTAGGTCACCAGAGTGCAAAAGCTTTGTAGCTTTTCTAACAGCTTCCAGAGTGCGGTCGTTAGTAGGTTTTCCATAGTATTTGCGGGATGACCCAACCAGTGTCTCAAAGGTGGCCAATCCAAAGAAAGAGGTAAATGCTGAACAGTTTCATATACTGATTTAGAAATCTAAAATGTGATTTTTAAAATCCAGGTTTATAAGTATTTCTAGGAGCTTTCTAAGATATATAATTATGTTCTCTGCTCACATAATTTTATCCATTACAGAAACTGAACATATCACTGTCACCTTCATTGCAGGATACTGGCAGAACTTGCTTTACCTAGCAGATGTGTTCCTGAAAATTTTACTTGTAAATTGGTTTTAAAACAAGTCAAATCATACTTTACTCACACTAGGGAGATGAGATATTTCAAAGAACCCGCTGGTTGTGACCCCTTTGGTAAATTGGTAATTATTCTTAATTTTTTTTAAGGATTCAATATGAACTTCCATAAATCTAAATTGGGTGGCAGTGGTCAATCTATAAGGATATTTATGTATATAAATATATATTCTAGTGTACAAAAAGTTCAGAGTATTATCTGTTCAAATATGCCCGGCAATCTCTCTCTCAGCCTGTTGCTGTGTGGTTGTACTTTTTAACACCCACCCATTGCAATTTAAGACATTCCCCCACCAAACATATCAAGTTAGCATCTACATTCATCTTCTCCAAGTTTGACGTACATCTAGTCTCAAGACGTCCATGACTGACACGAGATCAATTCACTTGCACAATGTAATCTTCGATGAGACAATAAATTACAAACTTTCTATTTAGCATCTAGTCGGCATCTAACTGCATTTTGGTTTGTTTTTCGATGTGCGGGTGGAGTGCTGAGACTTGGACATGGAAAGTCGGATGAGTCATATTTGCCTAATTATAAGTTGTAATTGTAAAACATCACAGCATTAATATAAAGAGTGATGCAAATCAGTACCGAAAATGTTCGGAATTGACTGTGTGTGTGTGTGTATAAGTAATTTGTATATATATAATTTTTATTTCTCCCCTGACTCTGGCAGATTAACTTATTTTAATTTTGTGGATGACAAAATGGAGTCCCACCAATATTAAGGAACTTGCTCACTTGCTCTGAGTTACCTAGCTAGGACCTAGTAGACAGAGAGAAATGTGAACCCTGAAGGAATATTATGCCTCAGGTCCTCTCAGTTAGGAGACCTGGTTTCCAGCCCTGTGTGGGCCACTAACTCACCTTTGTACCCAGGTCCCTCATCTATCATAGAGGTGTTTGGTCTCTTTACCTCTGAGACACCTTCTGCTTCCTGATATTTTTAGTGAAGTTTAAAGAAGGCCTTGGGCTACTGTTAAACAGCCTGGCATTCCCCCTCACCTCGCCGTAGTCAATGAAATCCAACTTGAAATCCAAGAATAGCTAAACCTCTACTTCAGTCCCAAGAGCCATTTCATTTAGTGAAACACTTACCACACTACCATCCAATTACTATGTAAAACACCTTGGGATACCATTAATACAAAAGGTTATATATTCTAAAACCCAAATGTCATTTTGTATTAGACATTTTCTTAAGGGCTACTTATCTCAGGATGAATTCCAAGAATGAGTGCTTAATAATTATTTTGCATTTAAACAACCTACTTATGAATTCCAGGGATACACTGTATCACAGTACAGCTTCTGCAGGATACAGCAATTATTATAAATGCTGGTGGATTAACTGCCACAGTATTGCAGACTGACAAAATGACACATCTGTATTAGATCACTGGTAGGTCATCAGGCAAAATCTTTCCTCTCCCTCTACCCACAACACTCACCCCAGAAAAGAGGGTTGTATGTCAAGTTTCTCTATCTAGTGAGAAATACTCTAAAAACCACAAGAACCTGTATATATAGAACCCCAAATATTAGGGCTGGTAACAGACATTCTATCATTTGGTAAATTGCAATGCAAACACATCCCTCTTTAAAGGTGCTGGGAAGATAATTTTTAGAAGCCAAGGTATTTTTACAAAGACTCATGAATTTGACTTAAAAGCCACTCAGCCACAGAAATTTGGAGTTTAGATCTATTTAGCTTTATAAAGTTTGTCCTTAAAAGAATGGGTCATAATTTGGGAGAAAAGAGGGTTTAGAGAAAAACATGTGGATTTGTTCTTGTGTGTGTGTGTGTGTGTGTGTGTGTGTGTGTGTGTTTGTGTGTGTGTAGGGCTGGAGTGGGGAGAAAAGTTGTTAACCTCTTCTGAACTCAAATAGCCAAGCTCCATGCAGCTTTAGTAAGTAACCACTTGGTGATGAACATTTAACAGTCTCATTAAATCATAATTTAAAAGATTGCTTTTTTTGCCCCAAACAAATAAAACTCTGTTAAATTCTAATAAGAATCTTTGAAACAGCTGTTTTGCACTACAAAATGTGTAATGACCTTATAATTGTATTAGATGTGGCATGAAAATGTTTATGTTTCTCTTCTAGTCTGAAATGTGCTAAATAACAGAAGCCAAAGAAAAAGGATTCATTATGAATTCCAAGGACTCAAGGGCAGTGTTTCCAGAAGCGGGGGGTCCTTAGTCAAATTCCGACGTGGATGCTGTTATGCTGCGCTGGACCAGACTGAGGCAGGCAAATTGGTTTCTACACAGTTGGAGTTCCTTCTTTGCCTTCCATGGCACTCTGCCCTTCACCTCAAACATCTCAACCCCTGCCTGAACCCTTGGACCTTGGGAAAACCTTTCTTGTTATCCTAGGCTCTTGGGTTGCAAGAAGCTCAAAATTCCCAGGTCCAGCCCCTATCTCCACTCTCATCACAGTGCTTGAATTTCCTCTACCAGGGGGGTTGCATGATTGCTGTTTTTGCTCCAGATCTGTTCTGCAACGCTCACTGTCCAGACCCAGGAGACTGGCCTGTATGAATTCAAGCCACTGGCTTCCTACCCTTCTGGTTCTCACTGTGTTTGGCCAATGGGAGCCGTGCAGTAGGAGAGCGTACTTTGGTAAATATTTCCCTGGCTCCTTCCCTTGGCGGTAGCCATGGGCTACGTCTGTCTCTCTACCAAAGACCTCAGATTCTGTCCAGAGGTCTTGCCTTCACAGCTCTCTGCCTGGAGGTTCTGGTATTTGCTACCTCTCCTAGTTCTTTCAAGCCTAGAAGTGGTAACACTTTCTAGCTCTTAATAGCCCTGGGATACTTCTTATGGTGATGCACTGCTAAACCAGCTCTCCAAAAACAAAAATGAAAAACAAAAAACAAAACCCAACAGCCTGATTTGTGGTGTTTGATGTAAATGCTCCATCATGGCAGATGTCAAACTACCAACACGAAGTTGCTCAAGGCAGGCAGAGCTGGGAAGGAGCAGGCACCATGGGCTGTCATGGGCCCCTCTGAGCTGGCTGCTGCTACCGCCTGCCCACACCTTGTAAACAGCCTCTGTGTTCAACTCTGCACTGATTACCCACTTTGACTGTGTCATCTGCTTCCTCCCAGGACTCCAACTGACACAACCTTTCTCTGACATAGTGGGCCTTCTAGTGGTGGGGAACCATCTCCATCAATGCAAAGTTTCTCTTGGGCCAACTCCAACAGTTAGAAGTTCTTCCACAAGTGATAGGAGTATCCTCTCCCCTGGGTCCCCAGCTCGCACCAAGCCTGTTTCCAAATCACAGATACTGGAGCTCATCTCTCTCCCATTAAGGGTCTCCTTACATGTGACCTAAGGTGTGGTAGGGAGGATTCACACTGTCATTGAACCAATGGTGGGAGACTCCCATCTCAAAATACAAGGGCAGCTGCCTGGAGAGCGCTTCCCTGCCTGGGTGTTGGATGGCTCCTCTTAGCCAGTCACTGTTCCTGGGGGCTCCGTCCCAGCAGCCTTCACCTCATCCTCTGGCCCCAGCACTTGCTGTCAGGGCTCATGTCTGAGGAGGTTTCCAACCCTAAGCTATCCTTTTTCTCCCTTCAGGATAAACTCCCTCTCTTAGTTTTTCAGCTAATCTGCTCCCATCATTGAACCCAATGGTTCACCAGGCAGAACTTCTTGTTCTGGGATGGCTCCGACAATAGAGATAAGAAGAAACTCCTGTATTTCCCTTGGGGCTAAGGAGGGCCTGGGCTGCTACTGCTCATAATAACTGCCAACATGTATTGAGTACTTACTATGTGTCAGGCACTAAGCACATTAACCTCCCTACAACCTTGTATCAATCAGCGTCCCTGCTAGAAAAACAGGTGGCCTGAAACAAAGGGTGTAAGTGAAGAGAGTTAAGTAAAAGAGCTATTTACTCTTGTGGATGTGTCATCTGGATTAAGGGAATCATCTAAGAATGGCACAGAACCCACAGACTACAGACAATGAGAATCATTACTGCTCATCACAACAATGGGAAAGGTCAAGGAGGGTAACAGTGTATTTAGAATCTAGGGGTGAAAGCTGTGGCTGCCCCACAGGAGCTGTGGCTGTCGAGGACTGCATCCACTGCGCCAATTAGGACCTCACTGAGTGTAGGCAGAGTGAAGGTATTGAAAGTTAACAAATACCCTGACCCTTCCCTTCTCACTTTTCTGTTGGCTGAATTCCAGTGGAATTCAGAGGGCCCTGAGCTGGGTGATAGAGTCCATAAACTTCAGCCTCCTGGGTACCGAGTACAGCAGAGAAGGATAGAAATGGATCTGAGGTGAGAACTGAACAACCAGTTCAACCCCAAGTATTACTATTGTTCTCAGTAAACAGCAGCAGCTGGACTGGAACCCTGGGAATTTAGTGGCAGAACCCACGCCTTCAACACTGTGCTATGCTGCTTTCCAAAAGCTCAGAGTAGAGGAAGAAAGGGAGGAAAATGCTTCTATTTCCTCCAAGTTAGCTTCCTTTTTCCCACCCAATCCCCCAGAGATGTCATAGCCATGAAAATCTGAATACAAGTTAACTTCTCAGAAGGAAAGTCACCCAAGAGTTGCATCTAAGGCACAATAACTGCTACCTGAGGCTGTGATAGAATCAGTGGATCTCTGGGGAGTTTCCACTTGTTCATTTTACCCTGGTTTTTGCAGCTATGGAAACCAAGCCTATGCCTTCTTCTACCTGGCAGCTTCTTGGGTGCCCAGGGGAGCCACCTGCCTCCTCCTGGTCTCATCTGCCTCACTGATCTCACTTCCCTCTGCAGCTGTTTGGGCTGCCTTCACTGGATGGACCTCTCTCCTCGGCATGTGGTCCCATATGCACCTCTCTCTTTCTTTTTTATACATTTTATTGAAGTATAGTTGAGTTACAATGTTGTGTTAATTTCTTCTGTACAGCAAAGTGACTCAGTTATACACATTTATTCTTTTTCATATTCTTTTCCATTATGGTTTATCACAGGATATTGAATATAGTTCCCTACCATATACACCTCTCGTAAAGAAGGCTAAGAACAATCGTCTTGGAGAAGTCCTCTATTTGTATATCGGGAGGCAGAAGATGGAATCGTTTTAGAGAAATCTTGGACCCATGTCCTCAAAGGAAAAGGCTCTATACTGAAAATCCTTCTAATGTTACGGAGATCAAATTATAAACTCTTCTTCAGATAGATTCTATTTCTCTATGAGGTAGCAGAAAACTACGCATGCATTGGCTGTATCATTTTAACTTATTGGAACACCTTCCTAGAATGACAATTAAGCCCTCGGTTTATATAAGTAAGGTCACTCAAAAAAACTTTCCTGAAATTTTTGTAAAGTCATCACCACAAGCAGCCTCTACTGTGTTGTTTAATATCCTTTATAGAATAATAAGGGGATAAATTATCCTTGGAATGTAGTGCAAGAGGTTGGTCTTCCCTGACAGTATGGCATTCCTTCTTTGATAAGGTAGTGAGCACTATGAAAGGTACTGTTTCCCTTTTTTGCCTTGATTTTTGGGAAGCTCCAAGCTATTTTGTTCATGTCTCAGTTGCAGTAACTCACTTTACCCTAGGCCTTCTGTACTACTCTTGTTCCTTTACTCCCATTTTAATCACCCTACAATAAATGTGTCCTTTATTCTTTTTGTAAGCTAGCAATAATAGTAATTAGTTTTGTGTGTGGTAAGTTAACAAAGTGATTTTTATTTATTTTCTTGATCCTCACAACAACCCTGTGACGGCGGCTGGATTACTATCATTGACATGTTTTTAGATGACTTCAGAGAGGTGAACTAGTTTGACTCAAGTCACCAGTTTGTAAGCTGTGGCCCTTTCAGAAAGGACAGCAGCATGATTTCAAACTCTGGGTCTGACTGGTTAATAGAGAGCTCACCTGACCTCAGGCAAATCACTTACCTAAGCATCTCCTACCTAACTAAGCTTCAGTGTTCTCATCTTCAAAATGGAGATAATACTCATACCTAATCCACTGGACCCATTGAAGGATGAAATGAGATAACCCATACAAAGAACCTGGCATCATACCTGACACTAGGTAAGAACCCAATAAATGTTAATGTGATAATGATGATGATGAAGAATATGTAAATTGACACTGTCTTTATTTTCCCAAGGCTAGCATGCTTTCTATCGCCATGCTATCTTTCACAGATTATAAGTACCATCCTAACTGCACTGAGTTCAAAAATTTCTTTTCCCAGCTCCCATGTTGACTTGCAATCTAGCAGGCACTTTGGTTACATACTATAACTAGAAAAAGCTCTGGCCAGGATTAGGTCTTTGTCACGTACAAATGCACCAGAGAAATGGCCTGTGTTGGCACCTGGGTGGAGGGTTTTGCCCCATGTCACTGCCCAAAACAGGTGCTCTCGCCTTCCAGGGAAACATCCTCTCAGAATAGAGGCTATAAAGAAACAGGCTGGGACTTCACTGGTGGTCCAGTGGGTAAGGCTCCCAGTGCAGGGGGCGGGGGTTTGATCCCTGGTCGGAGAACTAGATCTCACATGCATGCTGCAACTAAGAAGTCCTTATGCCGCAACGTGGCCCATGCTGGGCTTCTTACCCCTTAGCCAGGATGATGCCTGACTCCTTTCTCTAGAGCTTCAGCCTCTACCAGGAACGTGAGATTTCCTGTCTGCCAAGACATGTTCTCCCCTTAGAATAGCTTGCTTTTCCATCTTCTCCCCTATTTCTGACACGAAGCCTTGGTTCCAATACACTTGATCTTATCCTCCAAGGGCTGTAATTATCACCTCCATTTTCATCTGTAACTTAAAATTAGCTTCATTAACAACAAGACCTTGGGAATTCCCAATCTCCACCCCATTGGGGAGGTATGACTCTCTCCCATCACGGTTGTCATATATGGCTCTCCTTCTAACTTGTTCTACCAAGCCTCATTTTCCAAACCACATTTAAAATCTTCACCTCTCTTAGTTTGCTGCTACTATCTCTTGAATCCCAAGGTGCAAGTAGAAGTCTTTTTTCCCTCTGTGAGTCCATTAACAGCCAAGGTCTGGAGAGTCTCCACACTCTTGAGTACCCAAAGGAGCGACAGCCATAGCGACTGAGGTGGTGTTGAGTTTTGAGGCCATGATTTATGCCTAAGGTTGGATCTAATAAGCTTTTCATTAATCTCTTTTGATTGTACACCCATGCATCACTTTGCCTCCCCTGCAGCCCCAGTTAATTATCTTATTCTTCTTGCGGTTGGAGGAGCTTAGGATCTAAGTTCAGAAAACTCGTGAGCTCAAATCTGATGTCTGCTACCCAGTTTGTTTGAAAAGGCTGTTTTACCACTCTGAGCCTGTGTCCTTGTCAAAAAGGGATAAAATAGGGCCCATGCTAACAACTGCTTCATAAAGGATTGAGTGCATTAATGTATATGTGAGGTCTTTTGCAAATATTTGGTACTTCCAACACATGCTTTTTTTATTTCAAGGTATATGCAGTTATTCCTTCCATCCTAGATTTCCTCTTCAGCTGATACTAACTGAGAGCTTGGGCACGACGGATAGAAGAGGACACTCTTTTATCCATTTTTACTCCAAGTGACTAGGCTGTCCTTGCTTCCATGGAGGGAATCACGTCCAAGTTGTCATGTTAATCACAGACCAACTGGGAGTACGCTATTTACACTTATGTCACTTCCTCCAAGAGTCGATTACTGTAATTGCCTATTGACTATGTGCTCTGCTGGCTTCCACACCAGCTCCAGCTGTCGGGGTAGGGAGCTGTGGGCAGTGTGTGTCATGGTACAAGGGGAAGCTTCCAACATGTACACCAACCCAGCTTCCATGCCTGTTGGTCCACCCTCCCCAAGCCTTTGTCCAGTGTGCTGACGCTCAGATCGCTCCTTTTGCCTCTTGTGGGTCGTTATAATGTGTCCCTGGCCAAGGAGATCCCTCTGGATTTTAACCATGAATTTTGTGGTCAAATCCTGCCCAATGCAATTACCCAAGGTTACACAGAGTCTTGTTTAAAGATATTTATTTTCATTTGGAATTGTCTGATGGCCTTAACTGCATTTTTTAAAATTTAAGCTTTTTCCTTATCTCATGCTGCTTCAATTGATTTTTATGAATCAGTTGGCTTCTCTACTGATTTTTCCATTTTCTTTCATTAGTGTCTTGGGGGAAGGGTGATAGTGGCGGGTGACTGTTTGCTTTTTCAGTCAACTGAGTCACAGGTTATCTGACTTCACCCTCAGATGAGGGGCCATGTGCAAACTTCCATTTTTTTCAATATAGAAATTGGTTTGAAAGAGGATCGGGGAATGCACTGAATTCCTGCTATTTCGGGTGTGAGTGCACTGTTCAACATGCCTGCTGACACCTCAGCCTAAACTTTACACCGGTTGTCCCATAGCTCAGCTGTCTCCCAGAACTGAACTTAGCTTAAATCACTGCCATCTACTGTGATTGCCCCAGACAAATCTTTTCAGTCATCTAACTCAAATGAAAAGTACTTCCTCACTGCTCATTTGATGGAGGGTAATAAGGTGCTGTTTCTACAAGATTACTTACCTGATGAGACAGGACTCGATTGAAAAGACCCAGGCAGGACCCCAGAAGGCTCTAGCTGAGCACTGCTGGAGGATTGAGCTAGCATTTTTGTAGAGAAAAGTCAGTGCTTTCTTCCTCCCTTTTAGCCCCAATAAATGAATGTGGTTCTTTGTCTTCATAAAATCATCTTTCACCTTTTTCTTCCTCCCCAGCGCCTAGAGCAGTGGTTCTCTAACTTTGGCATCCATCAGAATCACCTGAAGGTCCCGTTAAAACACGGATTCCTGGGTCCTACCCCCTGAACTCCTGATTCAGCAGGGCTGGGCTGGGGCCTGACGATTTGCATTTCTACCAATTTCCCAGGTAATAGTGATGCTGCTGGATGCCACACCTGGAGATACCACACCTGGAAAACCACTGGCCTGGACTGTATACAGCCAGCAAAGCATTATGGCCTATAATGCCCCCAATCATTTGGCCCTTTCCTCATTCCAACCTTGCCCTCCATTGCTGCCACACATTGACATCCACTCAGCCTTCCATTCAAATAGGTGCCTGATACTTAAATCCCATATAACTCTTGAAAACAGCAAAGCACTCCCTACCTCCTTGCCTTTGCTATTGTTGTTGACTCTCCTGACTCAATGTCCTTTATCTCCTGCTTTTCCTACCTGGCTCACCTCCAACTCATCCAAGCTCTATGGAAAACACCAACTTCTCTGTAAACCAAGTCCTTCCCTAGTGAGAGCCTGAACTCGTATTTTTCCATTACTGTCCTTGGACAATTCTCCATCAATGCACTTATTTCACTGTATTTTGATCGTTTCTTTGCAAGTTTTTGCCTCTGCTAGACTGTGACCTCCTGAGGGCATGGATGGTACTTCTCTAACTCCAGAACCTCGTACAATGCGTGGCCCATGTTTGCTGATTAGTACATATTTGTGCTTGATTATTTCATGGCAGAGACGTCCACCTGACTTAATTAACTAGGAGCTTTGGTTTAAACATGATTTCCCTTCAACAGATACAAATGATATTCATCTGGTTGCTTGGAGTCCAGTGTAAATGAAAAGGATAGAAGAGTGTTTAGTCCTGCAGAGGTCTGGTGGCTTCACTTAATTTCATGATCCTAACTGACAACTATAATCATCGCATAGGAACAGAGCCAGAAAGTAGAGACATTCTGCGTTATTGTTACATTTGAATAGCATTCTTGTGCATTTTCACATCCTTCCTCATAGTAAATCCTTAACAATTGTCCTATGACAGACTAAGATGCTCCAGTTGCTATAAAATCATTTCATTTGAAACATGTCTCCACGCAGAGAGCCTCCCACCCCTGACCAGGATGTGAATGGCAGGACAGGACAGGGATGGAGAACACACAAGTGGGGTGAGGAAAGAGCCCAGCACTGGCCTTAGGAGGCATGAGCTCTCTGGTCACGATCCAGCCTGACCATGCAACTGTTTTCTGCCAGTTTCTTCATCTGCCAAATGAACTAAATGACCTCTCAGGTCTCTTCCAGCCTTGATATCCTGTGATAAGATCTTTAGAATAAAATAACAGATTCATGAACAATTCCCCAATGAACTCTTTACAGACAATGTTGCCTTTTGATCAACATCCTCGGGACTGTCATGGTTTATTTTCCAGTGTGCATCAGGCCCCCGAATGCTTCCCAGACACATTTCTGAGAGAAGGGGCTGCAGGAGTGGAGGTCACTTGCTAGGCAGAGTTCTCACTGAGTGTTTTTGTCAACAGACATTGGTACAGAAGTCAGCTCAGATCCATCCCAGACCTTGTCATGCCCACTGCTGGGGTTGCACTTGGTTTCCCAAAGGCTAAGAGCTTTGCCATGTTTTCCTCTTTGGGGACTTCCATAGATGGACACAAAGCCCAGACTCTCTCCAGAAGTTTCTCCTAGTTCACGGCTTCAGGGACTATCTCAGTGCTCATGAAGGCCCAAATGGGATCCCCATCCCTGACCCCTTCTGTCAGCTGTTCAGCATTCTTACAGAATTCTTCTCCTAGTACTGCGAGGGCACCTCTCCAAACTAAACCAGTCTCCTCTCCCAAATATGCTCTTCCTTATGGGTTTCTCCAACTCTTTTAACAGAATCCTGTTATGTAGGATTGAAATTATAGGCTCTTGTTTGACTTCTACTCCCCGCTACCTCCCCTATGTATCTAAGGGTCTTGTCTATTTGTTTCTGGAATATTTCTCCTCTGCCTTCCTGACCTTTATCACATGGCCATTGTCCTAGCACAGGTCTCTGCAATCTCTCGCCTAGAGTTTCGCAGGAGCTTCCCAACTGGCCTGACCTTACCACTCCTCCTATTCCAACCTGTCTGCCTGTTAGAAGCAGACCCTGAGATGAGATGAGGATTCATAAGCAAGTAATTTATCAAGAAGTGTTTCTTGGAGAAACTGCTAAGGAAGTACAGGAAGCAAGGCAGGGAGGGGAAGAATCTAAGCAAAGCTGAGCTTTCACACACAGTCCAGCCTTCGCCTGACCCCGCAGGGAACTCTGGAGTGTACACTGCACCTCAGTTTGTGCCGAGTGGAGGAAAGGGAGCTGGGATTTCATATCTCTACACTGTCGATCATTGGCTAAGGGCTGCCCCAAGGGATGTCAATTCACCAGCACTTTCAGCACTCTGCTCTTTTTGTCAAAGTTCCTCCTGTAGCCCAAAGACAGTCCTCTGAATAAACTCTCAGGTGTGAGCTGTTAGAAGTGAAGCATATAGAAGCTGGGAAGGGGGGCACAGAGAAATAGCAAAAGGCTTTTAAGGGACCCAGGCACTTGACAGAACACTGACAGCGTCCACTACCCGAATTTTTGCAGTACTGCCAGCGAAACACTGGGATACTACTGCTCAGTCGTTGCTTTGCTCTACTTAGCAATCACTAGTGACTCCTTAAATGCTCTAAGCTCTTTATATCAAAGTCCCAATAATTTAGCACCAAACACTGACCTCTGCTTGCCTGTTTTTCCTTCATAAATCTTACATTTCTGACAGAATGATTTAGTATTTCACACACAGATCAGAGATTTCCAGCCCCTATGCCTTAGCCCACTCCTTCCCCTGTGCCTGGAATGGTCTCTAAACCACATCTGCAAATCTTACACATCCTTCAGAGACCAAGAAGACTTTTCTGACTGCCTCCCAGGAGATGGGGTCTTTCCCTCTTTGGAGCTTCCCCCGCAGTGCATGTCCTGTGCATGTCCTGTGTATGGAAGCAGTTGTCTTCTCTCTCCCCTGGACTAATCAGCATCAGCATCACTTTTCTCTTTACATCCTTCCAGCACCATCCACAGTGCCCAGTGCTTGGAACATAAATGATGCTATCCATACTTGCTGAATACATGGTTGAAACTCCTCCATGCATCTTTGTCAATCATGAGGGTGAACTGGGAAGTGAGCCCCCTCCCGCAAGTGAGTCCTTAAAGTCCCAGTTCTTTCAAAGGGGGTTTTAGCCCTTTGGAAGCAGTGAATCTACTGTGTGCCTTTTTCATGTCCTTTCATGTCAGTCTCTGCTGTGGAAGAGAAGGTGGTAAAATGGTGAAGCTAAGGGTGAAAGGAAAAGTTCCAATTCACCATGTCCTGAAACAACCCTTTCTTTCAAGAAGTTCTAGAAATAGCTTGAGAAACCACTTAATATGTGAGCCTATCTAACCCTCAAGAGTATTCTTATGAATATAAATGTGAAGTGTTTCTCTATCAGGAATAGCACTGAAATGGCATTTAAAGACCTGGGCTCTATCTACTACTGGCATAGTGTGAGATATTGAGGGTGTCAGTTAGCCTTTCTGGTGTTTGTTTTCCTCTTGAGTTAGTGGTGTGATTGGATTAGAGCTTTAATATCTCTAATATTTTATGATTTCACTCAGATCTTTCATGTGCCAACCACTGAGCTGAGTACTAGAGGTATGAAGACGGATGTCATGGGTTCCCCTGACCACAAAATCCTTGAAAAATTGCCTATCCAGGACCCCCTTGAAATCATTAAGCTGCTCTGGAAAGAAACTTGTTCTAGTGTTGAAAGGAAGGAAATTTTGTCCTTTAGTTCTAATCGGACCTTTTATTAGATCTGATGCCTCCTTCCTTTTCTAGTATGACAAGACTTTAATCATAGGACACCCTCAGGAACTTTAAACTTTCAACTTGTCCACACAATTTTTCCCATAAACATATATATAGATATGAGTAGTGAACAAATATCTGTGTCAAATGTAGATTCCAGCACTCTGCTAGGCTCACTCAGGAGCCATTTGATGGGATCACACACATTAACCCATCAGCATGTGCAATTCAAACCAGGGCCAGAGTAAAATGAAAATTCCCCACATCATGGACCACTGAGTTTCTCCTGCAAGGATGAAACTGACCTATTAAATCACAAATGCACATGTCCCTATGAACTAAACGAACATAATCATAACCCCATTAACCCACCTGGTTCCCCAATCTCTCACTCTTCTGATTGATTCTGTTCAGATGCTCTGAAGCCATTAACGTACGAGCTTTGCTCATGTACCAAATACTCAAATGCGCCAGGCACTGCACAAGTCCCTGCAGGTAGTAAGATACTGACAAAAGGTCTGTGAACTGGAGGGGACTCCACCTAGTACTTCTGAGGTCTTTGGACCAGTTCAGAATTACGTGCAAAGTCTGGTCACTTGACCTGCATATTTGTCTTAAGGCCGTGTTTGTGGTTTGCTTCATCTTGTCTATAAAACTCTTTGGCTTATAACATAGAAAGGTGAAAGTGCCTTCCCTTTTATCGTTGCCTTGACTGTGTTTCTTCTCTGGGCCAGTTACCAGTACATCATAGGCCACCGGATTCCCAAGGAGTGAGCAAGTTATTGCCATACATTTGTGCAGAATTATTCTGTTCTGATTCCAAGGCCTCTGGCCAGATACTGACAATTCAGTGCGGAAAGGAGCACTGTTTAAAAGATTCCTCTGTCAAGGGTCAAGAAGAGCCTAGGCTTCAGATGGGAAATCTCCCCACTGAGAAAGTTTCCCCTCTCCCCATCACCTCTTCGTATAAAGCACAACCCTGGAGCTTGGAAGCTACAGACTAACCTGGAAGGAACAGGCTCCGGGATGAGCAAGTCCTTGGAATATAGTCCACCTTGCTCAACTAGAGACCAGGTCCAATGCCCCTGTTACTTGGAGGGCTTACTATTGGTGAGGGTGACAGGGCTCAAGATTGCAATTCTACTGAAAATCACTATAAAGTGATGCGAGGAACACGGGTTTGATCCTTGGTCAGGGAAGATCCCACATGCTGCGCCACAACTACTGAGCCTGTGCTCTAGAGCCTGCAAGCCACAACTAATGAAGCCTGTGTGCCTACAGCCTGTGCTCTGCAACAAGAGAAGGCACCGCAATGAGAAGCCCGTGCACCACAACGAAGAGTAGCCCCTGCTCACCACAACTAGAGAAAGCCCGCACGCAGCAACGAAGACCCAACACAGCCAAAAATAAATAAAATAAATTTATTAAAAAATAAAAGTAAAAAAAAAAGTGTCTTCATAAAGCAGCTGACAATGAATATCAATGACTAATGTGTCTTTTTCCTGTACATTCAACTCTGACAAGAGCACCATCCTGGGGAATGGATACCAGGGACCATGTTGAGGCGGGAGAGATTTTTACAAGAATGTCCATAGGCTGTTCAGCTAGGGGAAGATTTCAATTGTAATCACGAGTCAGAAACATCTGGCCTGTTGGGTAAAGGAAAGAAGACAAAGCGGGGAAGAGATAGCATGGAAAGTAACAGGAGTATTTGGTTGGAAAAGCAATGAAGAAAGTCATTGCAGGTGCACAGTTCAGAACTGGTGCTGCAAAGAGTGACAGGTGCCCAAATCCCATTTTTAAGGTTGCCTCATCATCTCCTCACATGCCAGATTTACTCCATCTGTTTCTTCTCTCACGTAGTTCTTCCTTCTAAAATGGCCTCACCAGACCCCTCTTTTTTTTTTTTTAACTTCTTTATTGGCATATAATTGCTTTACAATGGTGTGTTAGTTTCTGCTTTATAACAAAGTGAATCAGCTATACATATACATATGTTCCCGCATCAGACCCCTCTTCTACCTGTGTGCATTTTGCTGAAAGTTCAAGGCCCAGGTCAAGTTCTGTCTCCTCTGTGAGTCTTGCTTTATGTTTTCATTGCTCTCAGATCTCATGGCTCTGTTAACTCTTTAAACACCACATGGTGGAAACGGCAGAGCAGATGCAATCCTCTTTCCTAACAGCCTGCATCTCTCTGCTTAGGAGTTTACCTCAGCCTATGCTGCTGACAAAGAAAATGCTTTGTGCACAAATTATCTCTTATGGATAGTACTTGTCTCTTTCAATTAAATACCTTTGAGGGAAGCAGCAGTGCTGTATAATTTCTTTTAGCTCCAAATGTATAGCACAGCACTAGGTTTTCACAGCAGCCAACATTTATTGAATATTGGCCATGTGCTTGACACTGTTCCCAGCTCTTTGCATGTGTTAACTCGTTTAATCCCCGCAAGGACCCTGTAAGGCAGATACTAGGATTATTTTCATTTTACAGATGAGGAAACTGAGGCTTAGAGAAATTCAGTTAATCACCCAAGACCACACAGCTAGGAAATAAGAGAGGCAGGGTTCAAATGTAGGCTGTCCATACCATTGACCGCTTATTGTAAATGGCCTGTGCTAGGTAATCTACAGATGCTTAATACTTGTTAACAGATCTATTGACTTCATCTGAAAGGGAATAAAAATTAATTCTAAAATAAAGCACCCTTTGTACAAAAAAGGAGCTCATGCTTAACAGCATTACTAATTTCCTGTTACTTGGATTTGATCTGAAAATTGAACAGAAACATTTCATCCTTCTCAGGCTGCCCTTGGGCTTTCAGAAAAACTACAGGAAGCACAGAGTCTGATCAGGGCTTTCAACTGGGTTCCTCCTCATCTGAAGGTGAAGTGGAAACTGGGCAAGAGTCCAAATGCTTTACCAAACCAGCTAATGCTACTGGCAGCTCCCTAGAAACCATTTAGGGGCTCACAAAGCCCACAGCACACAGGGAAACCTGGGCTGCTCATTAAAAGAGGAAACAGGAAACAAGCATCAAAGAACAAGTGCTCTGGACGATGTGTTCATATTACATATATGAATCATCTCTGAATAGGTGGGACAAAGGCTATTCTTTTCTTCCAGGCTTGTTATGTCCATGCTGCATCCAAAGTGGTAACGTGGTGTTTGTTAAGCCCTTTGAAAAGCTCTCCAGGTCTCCCCAGCAATGCAACCCAGCAGCGGAGCTGATGGGGAGTGTATAATGAGCCATCCCTCGTGCAGCACAAGGATGATTTTCCCCTATCATCTATTTGGATGTTTATAAATGAGTAATGAGGTCAATTTGGGACAGGCAGGTTTTGTGCCACCATTTGGACAGATGTTCGGAGCTCTGGAAAGCACAGCTGCCTGGTCCAAGTGGTGCCTCTTGCCAAAAGTACTAAGTGTTCAAAGGAGAATGTGTCACCAGGGACTGTTCAGAGGAGCCCACTGATCATCAGGGAATTAGCTTATATCGATCCATTCCATCCACATTTACACTTGTAGAACCTGTGGCTCTCACTAAGAGCAAACGTACAAAATTAAAAGACATTTTTACAATTGGCAAATAAATATTTGATCAACATAGTTGTCAGTCTTTGTTCATATCCAAAAAGATTACATTTGTATTCTCTTAAATTGGCAAACTTGAGCTTTGAACCTGTCACAACTGAGGTGTCTGAGCTCTGTTCTAAATGATGATATGGCTTTGTCCCTTTGATAACAGGCACCAAGCTGCAACATGGAATAGAAAGGTTTTCTTTTTAGAGTGTGTGTAGCTCACATGACATTGGGCCTGAAATGGCTGAATGTAAAACTCCTGAGCTGCTTATATTGGAGATATTTAATGCAGCCACATAAGATACGTCATGGCGTTAAAGTTTCTATCCAAAGGGTAACAGCCATTGTTAGCTTAGATCATATCTCAGTTTTTGGCTATTACAAACCATGCTAGGATGTACATTTTTCTGCATGGCTCTTGGTATACATGGCTCTTGGTATACATTTCTCTAGGGTACATAGTAAAAGTGGAAAAGCTGGAATATATGTAAGGCACACACATTTTCAACTTTTCTAGATATTTTCAAATCACCCACTAAAGAGGCAGTATTGATTTGCATCATTACCAGCAGTTCTTGAGAGCCTCCATTTCCCCACATTTTGCTAACATTTAATGTCATCAGGCTTTTTAATATTTGCCAATCTGGTTGGTATGAACTGGCCTCTGATTGTCTTGTTTTGCATTTCCTCGGATTGTTAGTAGGGATAAGTGTTGCTACATTTGCTTATTTTTCATTTGAGGTGCCTCTTTTCTGGACTGTTATTTAGTTTTTGCCCTTTACCCCATCGGTTTGCTTGTTTTTTTATTTCTAGAGTTCTTTATTGGTTTTGACTATCAATCCTTTGTAAGTTATGTGCATTGCAAATACTTTCCCCCAACCTGGGCTTTGTTTTCTTCATTTTTCTGTGTCTATTGTTGAACAGAATTTTAAAATTTTTATATAATCACATTTTGTGTCTTGTTTATAGAATCCTAAAATTACCCCAAATCATAATATGTTCTTCTACATTTTCATAAAGAATACTTTATGAAACTTTTTCCACACAATTCTTTAATCCACCTATGTGTATGGTATAAGATAGGGTTTCAAATTTTATCTTTCTCCATATAGATAGCCAATTGTCCCCACATCCTATTAGGATTTTTTTTTTCTTTTTTTTTCTTTTTTCTTCTTCTTCTTTTTTTTTTTTTGGCCGCGCCTCACGGCTGTGTGACCTTAATTCCCCAACCAGGGGTTGAACCTGGGCCCTTGGCAGTGAAAGCTTAGAGTCCTAACCACTGGACCACCAGGGAATTCCCGCTTATTGTTTTAACAGTCCATTTCTGTCCCCTGATTTGCAATGCCATCTCTGTTATATATCAATTTTCACTTCTGATGGCTTTGTTTCTATTTGCTTTATTGGTCTATTTTTCTGTCTTTATGTCTATAATGTACTATCTCATTTAGTATAGTGTTATAAGGCATCGGCATCTGATAGGGCAGGCACCACCAACAACCCCAATCTTGTTCTTTTTTCCAAAATTGTATTGGCTACTTTACACATTTTTCTTTTCCTCATGAACTTAAGGATCAACTTGCCAAGTTCTAAAAACTTCCTTGAAATTTTAACTGACATTCTTTGTATTTATAGATTAAATTGGGTGAGAGCTGACATATATGTGATATTGAGTTTCCCAGTTGATGGACATGATACCATTTCTATCACATCAGACAATCTTTTATGTGATTCAATAAAGCTTTGAAATTTTCTCCAGAGCTATAATACACATATTTGTTGATTTCATACTAATTATCTCAGAGATTTGTTGCTATTGTGAATGAAAATTTTACTTCCAGTTCATTATGAGAGTTTATTTTTGGTATATATAAAAATATTGACTTTTTTTTTTTTTTTTTTTTTTTTTTTTTTTGCGGTACGCGGGCCTCTCGCTGTTGTGGCCTCTCCCGTTGTGGAGCACAGGCTCCGGACGCGCAGGCTCAGCAGCCATGGCCCACGGGCCCAGCCACTCCGTGGCATGTGGGATCTTCCCAGACCGGGGCACGCACCCATGTCCCCTGCATTGGCAGGCGGACTCTCAACCACTGTGCCACCAGGGAAGCCCCTAAAAATATTGACTTTTGAATAGTAAAATGATATCCAGATATCATGCTGAGTTTTCTTATTAATTTCTTATTAATTATGGAAGTTTTGGTAGACTTCCTATAAAAAATCACTATAAATAAAGACATTTCTCTTTTCTAAGACTTATGACTTTTTTTTTCTTTTCTTAAAGCAATGGCTAGAATCTTAGAAGTGGTGACAGTGAGTATTCTTGTTATGTTTCTCAATTTAATGGAACTGCTTCTAAAGTTTTCATTTAATATAATGTATGATGTAGATTTTAGATACCTATTATCATATGAAAGAAATGGTCTCTACAATTTAGTTTGCTTAGAGTCTATTTCCTGAATAAAGATTACATTTTATCAAATGATTTTCCTAAATCTATTTAAATGGTCTCATGTTTTCCCCTTTCATTTGTTAACTCAGTGTGTTATATTGATTAATTTTTAAATGCTTTTTTGTTCTTTGATTTCTGGGATTAAATATATTTGGATTTGGCATATTATTTTTAAATGTTGCTAAATTATATGTGTTAATATTTTATATGAGATTTCTGTATCTATGCTTGTAACAGATTGGTCTATAAATTCATTTTCATATATATCAAGGCTATTATAACCTTATAAAATGAGTTGTAAAGCCTTCCCTCATTTTTTTTCTTACAGTTTGTTATAAATGCACACACTTTAAAGAGTAAAATGGTTTCTCTAAGGTTTGCTACCAAAAAAAAGAACCTTCCCTTCCCCCAGCACCTCTCCCTACACTTACCATTTTTCTCTCCCCAGGGGCAAAAACTTTTAGCTGATCATTTTGACATTTACCTCAAGATTTATGGAAAATATGCTTGCACTGCTACCTCATGATTTTTCAGTTTTAGTAAGAAGTATTTATTTCTCACTATAAGGGCTGAGAATTTGTCTTTCTTTCCTTCTTCTGCTCCTACACACAATGTACTCTTCCCATCTCTCCACCTATTAATGGAGTCATATGGTAATTTTGGTTAAATATGACTACATTAGTGTTATAAAGACTATGTAAGTGCTATTCAAAACTGAGACAGCTTTTCCTTTCCCGCATCTTGTTGGTTTTGCTTAAATAATGATGATATTTTTACTTGTTTCTTTGCTTAGCTTCTATGTTTTAGCACTACTTCAAATCCCAAACTAAACTGCTCACCAATTGTCTAAATCTCTTTTCAGGACATTCAGATGCAGTATTCTATCAGCTTTATCTTCTGAATAAGTCCCTATGGGAGGCTTCTGACCTGCTCCAAAGTAGACTGACTGCTCTCTACACCGCGTGGACCATTGTCATCCATGGATCTTCCTTCACCTGCGTATTCTTCCCTCTTGGTGGATCTACTGTTTCCTGTATCCCATGTTTTCTATTGTCTTGGGGTGAGTAAATATTTTGATATGTTGCATCACTGAAAATGTCTATTATACTCTTCCTTGAATGATAATTTGGCTTATTATGAAATTCTAGACTGGAAACAATAGTCCTTTAGAATTTCAAAAGAAGGTATTGCTCAATTGCCTAACACTTTCCAATGTTAATTCTGAGAACTCTTAAGTCGTTCTGATTCCTCATAGCTCTTCCTATGTGACCTGTTTTCTTCCTCCTGGAACTTTTTATGTTTTTCTCTTCAAGCTGAGTGTTCTAGAATTTCAGAATGATTTTCTTTGTATGGGTCTATTGCTATCTACTCTTCTGGGCACTTAGCTTTCTTGAATGGGAAACTTGGGTTCTTTATCTCTGGGAAATTTTCTTGTATTCTATTGATTGTTTCTTTCCATGCGTTTTTACTGTTCTTTTCTAGAACTTTTAGATGTTGAACTTCTTGAACTGACTGTCTAATTTTCTTACTTTTTCTCTCCTCTTTGTTTTTTCCTAACTTTCAAGGAATTTTCCTTCCTTGATTCTTTTTATAGTACACTGTTCTTTTTTTTTTTAATTAATTTATTTATTTTTGGCTGCTTTGGGTCTTCATCACTGCCCGCAGGCTTTCCCTAGTCGCAGCGAGCGGGGGCTACTCTTCGTTGTGGTGCACGGGTTTCCCATTGTGGTGGTTTCTCTTGTTATGGAGCACGGGCTCTAGGCGTGCGGGCTTCCGTCGTTGCAGCACACAGGCTCAGTAGTTGTGACTCGCAGGCTCTAGAGTGCAGGCTCAGTAGTTGTGGCGCACGGGCTTAGTTGCTCTGCAGCATGTGGGATCCTAGCTCCCTGACCAGGGATCAAACCTGTGTCCCCTGCATTGGCAGGCGGATTCTTAACCACTGTGCCACCAGGGAAGTCCTGGTACACTGTTCTTATTTCATGGTTGAAGTATCTTCTAATCTGTCTCTTAGGACACTGATGATAATATTTTACAAGTTTCTTCCCATTTCATCTCTGTTTCCTTCAAGTTGCTTATTTCTGTTTACTTTGGTCTTCAATTTCCACTTTAGAGGCTTTCCCTAGATGGCTTACATCTTTGTTTCACCGTGCTTTTTTGTTTCAATGTTCCTTCTTAGGCAGTTCAGATTCCCAAGAACTGACCCTTTCTGAGGTCTGTCTGGATCGTACCTGCCTGGCTTCCCTGCCATTATTTTCCCAAAAGACTGTGGCAGCAATCCCACTATGGGGCATATACCCTGAGAAAACCATAATTCAAAAAGAGTTCAAGAACCACAATGTTCATTGCAGCTCTATTTACAATAGCCAGGACATGCAAGCAACCTAAGTGTCCATCGACAGATGAAAGGATAAAGAAGATGTGGCAATATATACAATGGAATATTACTTAGCCATAAAAAGGAATGAAATTGAGTTAGTTGTAGTGAGGTGGATGGACCTAGAGTCTGTCATACAGAGTGAAGTCAGTCAGAAAGAGAAAAACAAATACCATATGCTAACACATATATATGGAATCTAGAAAAACAGTACTGATGAATCTAGTGGCAGGGCAGGAATAAAGATGCAGACGTAGAGAACAGACTTGAGGACACAGGGTGGGAAGGGGAGGCTGGGACGAAGTGAGAGAGTGGCATTGACATATATACACTACCAAATGTAAAATAGATAGCTAGTGGGAAGCTGCTGCATAGCACAGGGAGATCAGCTTGGTGCTTTTTGACGACCTAGAGGGGTGGGATAGGGAGGGTGGGAGGGAGGCTCAAGAGGGAGGGGATATGGGGATATATGTATACATATAGCTGATTCACTTTGTTGTACAGCAGAAACTAACACAACATTGTAAAGCAATTATACTCCAATAAAGATGTTAAAAAAAAAAAAAAAGACTGGGGCAGGGGTGGGAGAACTGGCACTCTTGCCATTTAATATGTCTATGTTTTGCTAATTGCTGCAATTTCGCTCCAGTACACCCATCCTCAACTGTGCCGACTTCCCCCAAACCACAGACTCTGTTTTATCCTTTTATTGGGGGTAAAGGAAGGGCATTTCTTGGGCTGTTAGGAGAAGTGAAGGGGATCTGGAGATCTAAATGCTCCCTAGACTTCCAACCCAGCATCCTTAATTTAAATCTCTCCATATACCCAACCTGTACCCCAACCCTGCGCCTCCTGAGGTAACTGACTGGATCAACTCCTGAGTCTTTTGCAGATTCTGTGAAATAAAATGGAATCTTGCCAATTTCCTCTGCGAGTTTAGAATTAGTTTTCTCAGGTCTGCTAAGTTCTTTATGCCTTGCCCAAATGTTTTCCAGCCTCCAGAATTCTATTGCTCTCTGATTATCTAATTCCAGTTACTTCTGATATCAATTCCATTTTCCTTTGACCATTATTTTCTTAGATAGCTCTATAGACTTTATTTTACTATTTTTCGGGCAGTAATAGGTTTCTTCAGAGTTATTTTCAAATTATTTTGTATGTAACATGATAGTTATTTCTTCCAACTTGATTATAAGCCTCTTAAAGTCTTCTCTTTTTTTTCTTTGATTATTTCCCCAGAGTGTCTAATACACTTCACATATCTAGGACTTGATGCCTGCAGGTAACTATTAAGTTATTTCTAAGCGACACATTCAATGTGTCATCACAAGCCATTCTCAATGTATAACACAGTATTTGTGTAGCACTGCATCAGCCTTTTTTCTGATCACTAATATTATAACCTTCAGACAACTGGAGGTTTATTAAATGATAACAACCATGATGATGATAGGAGAAAAGAGAAAGACAGCAATAGATAGATAGACAGATAAATAGATAGATAGGGAACATTAAAGTTGTCTCAATTTTCTAAATGGATGTTTCCCTAAATGTCCTGCGTAGCTCCAATGCTGTGATATATACGAATAGATGTTCATGAACAAAGGATTCTTGGTCAGATTAATGTGACAAATAGTGGATTAGGCAAATTTAAATAGGTTTCTTTAATATAGTATTTCTCAGAGCCGTTAATATGCTTTTATGCATGGTACAGCATTTTCCAAACGAGCTGTCCCTAAAATTCTTCTTTTGTTTATGGGATACATTTTCATGTCTCTTAGGGCTTACTTTATATGTAATGAACTTTACAACAGAGTGTTTTCAGGTTCGTTCAGGATTTTTTGTTTTTAAAATATAGTCAGTCCCCAAGTCAGGACAATTATGTGAAATATTAAATAGAATATTTCTTAAACAACAAAAGAGGAAGAAGCAAGGCCCAGCTCCTGTCTTATACCGACATGCTTTCTGATTAAGGGCAGGACTCTCAAAAAAAATCACAGAGCACTAAATAATGATTATGTAGTTCTCACTGTTGGATCCAGGGTGAAATGCAGTGAAAATGGTGCCAGGGAGGGTCCAGTGAGTCAGGCTGTCATGGGGAGGGTCTCAAAGAATGCCAGGTCCAAACGGAGAGTGTCTGGAGAAGGGGCAGACTGGAATCAGAGGCTTCTTCCCCAAGAGGCTCATCTCAACACTGATGAGAAATGAGATGCAGAAGCCGAGAAGACCTGAGGTGTGAGCAGCTAGGAAGCAAGGCTGGACAGGATGAAACAGTTCAGGATATGGACTGTAATTCATACAAGAAACTCTCAGGGATTAATTATTATTGGGTTCTGGGTAGGAAACCTTGGGTTGACAGGTTTAAAGGAATAGAACTGAATCCAGTAATTATTAACATAACTTAAAACAAATCTGAAATAGTTCTATTCCCATAGGATAGAAGAGGAACTCAGATCCTGAAAGGCTGAATGATTTGCCAGAGGTACACAACATGTGAGTTGCAGAGCTGCTGAGAGAATACAGCTCCTGGACTCTTAGTTCAACATTCTGGCTACCCTACCACCTTACTTTTCATCCTTACTTCTTTGGCATCTATGGGGTAATAGAACTCAGATTTACTAAGATCCTCATCCAGAGAGCCACTGTCTATCTCCTGTCAAGCTGCAAAGGGGTTACAGTCAAGGCCTAGAATCTTCTACCTGAAGTCCACGGTGATACAGACATGCTTCTTGGGATTCAGATACATGACAGTCATCAATAGAAGAGCAGCTTATTTGGGAAGTCTAACGTCACTTATACACGATAGAGACCAGTTTAGTATGCAGCACACAAACAAACACATTCTCCCTGTGTTAACTGCTGCTCAGAGCAGGGCAGCCAGATCACGCGAGGCCATGGTGCCCTGCTGGAAAGCTGAAGTGTAGGGAGGCTGATGTAATGAGGCCTGGGGCGACCATCCCTGGTGCTGCACATGGCTGGGCGATTCTGCTTTCATAACTCTGGTAGCTGGACAATATTAGCTCCAGAGGGCTGACCTCCCCATCCTGAGTGCCCCCTATCACTTAGTCGCCTGGGCCTCGGAATCTTGGTTAACATACAGGCCGCCTTTGGGACGTGGGTCCCTTGCACTCCCGAAGACCAACGAAGACTTGATCTTCTCTGGGTGTCTCAGTTACCTCCAAACACATCACCCTGGAAGGCCATTCTGCTTCATGCTGTTGGTGCTTCCTGCCCGGAATGCTTCTGTTCTTTCAATCTGATCCCCAGACTGTATTCTCTTCACTCCATTAGGACCCCACTCTATCTCCATACTTCTGGTCAGCATCCTCCATCGTTTAATCATCACTTTGACCAAGCTGACTTGAAAGAAAGTTTACTGATCACTTTTGGCAAAGCACCTTGAAACATTTCTGCTGTTTTCAAGGGAGTGCGAGGGAGCAGCAGGCTGGCTTCGCACGTCCAACTGTGGCAGCTAATTAGAAAGAACTGCCTTCTCCCTCTGATTACTTGTTCTATAGTTTCACACCATTCTCATCCCACCCCCACCTCCCTTCTAAACAACATGTAAAAGCAGTATAGCAACCCAAACTCTGAAGAATTTTCAGAAAAAGTGCAAAGTGAACACCCCTAGCTTTTCTCTTTCAAAATTTTCCGTCTCTCTTAATCCCTGTATCTCATATTTTATATAAGAATATTCATAGTGTAAGAACAGTTCCACATTCTTTTTAACATTCTATTTTAGAATCTTTCTTCATATATGCTTTTTCTCGGTGTTGATGGCCACTTGATATTCTATGAAGTGAATGGCCCAATCACATTATTTCTAGAGGAAAGAATCAGTTTATTTTATGGGTGTCGTTCCACTAACTATCCTTGTGCTAGATGCCCATAACTGAGGCAGACACTATAGTATATTATTATCCTCAAGCTGGATTTTCAAAATGAGGATATGAAAAGGAAAACAAGTTAGATAAGAGGACAAGCATCAGAGATCAGGAATCACAGGTCAGAACCTGGGAACTAAGATTTCGGGGCTGGGTCTATGGAGTCACAGGTTAGGATTAACTAGAGGCAGGAAGTCAGCAAGACACAAGACCTGGAGGGTCTAAACAGAGGGGCCTGGAGTGCCCCAGGGATTTGGCCAGGGCCATATACTTCCTTACGGGGTGTTTGCTGTCTGTTCTCCCACTCACCCTTCTTGCTGTGTTTGGGTGCTCCTGAGGTCACTGGGGATGGGGGAGTTTAACAGGCGCTACTTGTAGCTGACGCAACTTTGTGCATACTTGTTCTGCCCTGACTAAACCAAGGATCAGAGGACTGGAATGACAATGATGTGCCTGGACTAACAAGTTCATGTCCTGCCCATGATGGCTCCCAGAGGACCTACCCTGCTCATGGTCACTACTGAAAGAGGGAGATGAGGGAGTCATGATCAGACTGGACCAGGGTAGACACTCAACTAGAAGGCAATCAAGGCCTGACCAGTAAAAACAAACTGGACCAATCTGATTTCTCTTTAAGGAATCTTGCCATGTGGAGACTGAGAGGTTGTTGCCAGTTAGTAAGGCCTGAGTGTAAAAGAATATCCATGGAGTAGAGGACCTGTCAGCCATGATGTAGGATGTGGGATGAAGTTATGAGGAAATCACAACTAAACACAGCAGAAATAAAAGCAGAGCAGGAGTCCTCGTGAAAGTGTAGTTGACAGATAGGAAGAGCTTCTCCCCAAAGAAAGCCCAGTCTGTGACTTTGCTACTACCCACTGCTTCAACTTTTCCTGGGTGAGCATACACATGTATCTTTTCATTTCATCTCTTCTTTTTCCCTCCCAGAGGCACCAAGCGAATCTGTTCCTTCCAACTAAAAGACTGCTGAATCAAAGATCCTAACAATAAAGTCTCGATAAAGAAGAAATTCCTCAGATACCCATATGAGGTTGTCTTGAAGTCACATCTCCAACATGTAGGAAATTTGCAAGAAAAACCAGAAAAGCTTGCTGCCTACCTTTACAGGCAGACAATTAAACCAATTAAAGAGGGAGGTACAGTATGCCTTTTGCCTGCAAGGTCAGGCCTTGACTCACCAGAACCTTGGCAAAGTCGTGCAGTCGGGAGGGAGTAAGAAATCATCCCAATTGATGACAGACTTCTGAGCTGACGGTTAGTAAATCAAGGTCCTGATGTGAAATGTCGATTCTTTTGAGCCCAGGAAGATGCAGGTGACATATTACCAAGTTAATCATGTAGAGTGGACGCCAGGAAGCCACTGGTCACTGTCCTTAAGGAAAAGGACCATTCAATGTAAGATGAATCCTCATTGCAATAAGCAGAACCATAAAATCGATTTAGAGCCCCAAGGCCAGTGGGATAGTAGGGAGTTATAATTAAGGAGACACCATTTGTATTTACAAAAGTGTTTAAACAAGACAGTCTTTATTTTGGTGAATGGACTGTATATCCTGTGTGTGCATTAAAGAGGAGGGCACCTTACCTTAGGATTGGTACTATTTGACTGGTATTAATTAAATCCCAATTATAATGGTGGGGTCAATGTATCCACAATCATCATCATGTAGATAGAAAGAGCACAGGGTTGAAAAAGCTGTGTCCAAACACCAAGTCTGTGAATGTCAGCTGTGAGTCAATCAATTCCCCTTTCTTCGCCTATCAAATGGGACTAATAATTCCTATTCTTTAGGGTGGCCTACTCCTTCCCAGTTGGTTTCCCCTTAGGGTAGAATCAAGCAAGAAGGTCCCGGCTAAGCTTTGCTTGGAGAGAAGCCCCAAGGGCAGATACTCATAGTCTGGAGAGCCCTATACCCTCAGAGACAGTGCCTGCAGTGACTCTGGCACTGGTCCATAGATAGCCACCTTCTAGGTCCTGTGGTCTAGAGACAACCCACAACACCCAGTGTCCTTTAGGCAAAGACTGCAGCCAGTTGTCATAAGGCATTGTTTAGCAACTGTCATACTTTTAAATGTCTTTGTGGGTCATTCTAACATACACAATTTCATTCCATCCTCATAGTAACCTTCCAAGGGGCATGTGTGTGATTATTTCTATATAACAGATGAAGAAACGAGTTCTGAAAGGTGAAGCCAATTGTCTGAGGTCGCACAGCACACCAGTGGTAGAGCTAGGATCTGAACCACTCATCAGATCACAGCATGCACATGCTTCCCATAATCCCATCGAAATTCTGCCAAGTGGGCTGGCAGCATGGCACTCCTCCATCAGCTAATGCAGGGTGCCCAGAGTGCTGTCCTCACAGTTTGTCCCAGTTCAGTGCTTCTCAAACATTAAAGTGCATACAAGCCACCTGGGGTTCTTATTAAATTGCAGACACGGATTCAGTAGGTCTGGAGGAGGCCTGACAGACAAAGTGCCCAGGTGGGGCCAATGCTGCTGGCTTGCTGAGCGCACTCTGGGTGGCAAAGTCCTAGCTGACGATCAATGCTTCCAAATGATTCACAGGATCCTGAACAGGCCCTCTTTTCAAAGCTCAGTACCTTCCCTTCTCTCACGAGGTGGTTAGCGGCCAGATCTGTGAAGCAGTCTCAAGTAGTTCTTAATGAAATTAAAACCAGACTGACATCCCTAATACTCTCCAGCTGTTATCCAGTACGTGCCATTAGGGTAACTGTGTGGGAGAAAGGAGGGTGGAAACTAACGCAATAATCTAACCAGGGTCTCTTTAAAGCTACAGGCAATGCTTGATTAGTAAGGTAAGGAAATTTAAGGTGAGACCATAGAGTGTAGGCAGCAATAACAGCACCAGCACCAGCAATAACAGTAGCTGCAGCAGAATCATTACTTGAATACCTTTGATATTTTAAATTGCGTATGTGTTTTATGGGTAATTCTTACAGTAATTCAGCAAGACAGAGATTATTATGAATTTTCAGTTATTCGTGTTCTACTTTCATCCATAAAGTAATATGAAGCAATGTCCGAGAATATCTAACACAGGACAAGACAGCAAAAGTTTAAATGTGGGGGCAAGAAGAAAAATCTGGGTGCAAAGTAGAGCCAGGAATGAGGCTCTCAATGAGCACATGAGGAGTGCATGCCTGCTAGGGGTGAGCCATTCTTGGTTCTCAACTTTCCAGAAGCCAACAAGAAAAGGGGAATCTGATCATTGAACAATTCACAATGATTACGTAATTTTAAAAAAATAAACAATTCTCAAAGAAAGCAAGCCTTTCTTCACACCCAGATCATGTGAGGGTATCTATTGTGGCCCTTCCTACAGGGAATATGGTGGGCCGCAGTGAACGACTTTCTCAACAGTTACTCACAATAGACCCTAGGATGGCTTTCATGCAGTTATGTTTACAGTGATCTCCAGTGGAGGCTAATGCATCAAAACCAAGCATAATTCAGAAATGTAGTCCTTCTGGGACACATGGGATATGGTCTAGTACCTAGCTTTTGGGGGCTCTGGTTTAATTCAGAACTACATCTGGACAACTTGGAGAAGTGGACGTATCCTTCAAGGAACCTTTCTCTCTATTGTCATCCCTCAGTGCCATTTTCCTAAGCTCAGCTTGGAAGATGCTAAGTAGCAGTGAGTCAGAGATTATTCAAACAGCAGGGGGCTTTGGTTGAGTGGAGACCCAAATGAGTTAACTGAAAACTGGGCACAGCTGCTTAACAAGAACACAACCTGAACAAAAGCCATCTCAACCCTGCTCTGAGGTGAGTAAATTTTAGAGAAAATTCTGAGCAGGAACAGGATTCCTCTCCAAAGGTGCTCTTCTGAATCCACATAGTCGAATGACTGTGGTCTTAAGTAATACTTCACATAACAAGGATGAAATAGCATGAAAAACTTCTGAGGCCACTGGAAGTGACCTTCACTGGGCTAAAAGAAAATCTCAATAAAACATCTGTAGAATACTTATATTTGGGCAATGTTATTTCTTGTAGAAAATTATTTGTGAAACATATTTGTCTATCCATCCATTCATTCATCCCTCAATTTTTTTACTTAGCCAATGCATTTTCAGGGGCAGCTGTCACGTACTAGGCATACTCTTGGGAACAAAATTCAGGCTCACTCATAGAAGCATTATTTACAACTGCCAAGATGTGGAAACAACCTAAGTTGTATATACACAATAGAATACTACCTAGCTATAAAAAAAAAAGCAATTCTGCCATTTGCAGCAACATGGATGGACTTGGAGGGCATAAAGCTAAGTGAAATAGATCAGAGAAAGACAAATACAGTATGACATCACTTATATGCGGAATCTAAAAAATACAACAACCCAGTGAATATAACAAAAAAGAAGCAGACTCGCAGATATAGAGAACAAACTACTGGGTACCAGTGGTGGGGAGGGGTGACATAGGTGTGGGGGAGGAGGAGGTATAAACTATTGGGTCAGATAGGCTCAAGGATGTATTATTCTACAACACGAGGAATAAAACCAATATTTTGTAATAATTGTAAATGGAAAGTAACCTTTAAAACTGTATTAAAAATTTTTTTTAATTAAGAAAAAACCAACACAGGATCACTGCCCAAATAGAAGGAAAACCAGTGTGGGAAACCCCACAATCATGTAACCACTTAATCACACAAAAAGTCATCATAGCCAAGATATTGATATTCTCCAGTTTTTCAACCTTTCAATATAAATTTAATGTCTTCCATCTGTTGGGCACTAGACAGGGGATGTGATGATAAATGACACAAATAAATACATAATTATAAAAGTTGCTAGCTAAGTGCTAGGAGAAAACTAACAGACTGTGTCTATGAGAATAAGGGTAGTGGGCTTGAGACTGTACGCAAGAAGGTGGTCAGGGAGGGTGTTTCCAAGGAGTTGGTGTTCAAATGAAACCTGCAGAATGTGAAGCTCTAAATGTGGGTGGATCTGGGGAAGAGCATCCTGGGTGCAAAACTCCTGAAGCTGGAGGAAGCATGCTAGTTAGAGGAACAGGGAAAAAGTAACTAAATGGTCACATCTTATGGGATTAGAATTTACCACGCAGTTATTCCTGGAAATGTCAACCAAAATAATTGATTTCAGAGTAATTGATCCATAGCTCTTCCTCTTCACGATAAGTATTCAGCAAGGCCAGTTGGACGTTCCTCGTTTGACATAATAAAACCCTATCACTTATGTGTAAGATGATGCATGATGTTCTCTTTTCTATGGCGGGACACATACATTCTGCTCATTCAAAATCAGGTCTCTAAGAAACTCGTTAAAAACCAGGGATATTTCTCAAGGTCAGGCAGATTATGTGCTTCCCTGAAGCCTTACAGCCCATTAAGTGGCAGCCCCAGGATTTAAAACACCAGTTTTCTGATAGCCTAGGCCTTGGCTTCTACAGTACATAGGGTATTCTTGCTAGAAGAGACCTGGGAATCAACTTTAGGTCAACTCTCATTTAAATAAATTCTTTCCCTCGGGACTCTGAAGAAGGATGGCAGGAACTCAGAAGTTGGCACTTTTAGCTCTGCCATGGACACCAGCCTGAAGGAAAGCCCCCACAGGTTCTCTCCACAAGCATGCAACCCTATTCTTCCAATGACCATCCCAGCAAAAATGATTACATTGTGTCATGATATTCAAACGCCTACTTTCCCTCGAGACTGCAAAGCCCCCAGGGGTAAAAAGCTATCCTGCCTACTGATCCCCCCCATCTTTTCTTTAGCCCATTCCCTCTGGCCATCAGTCTAGATTCTAGCATTCCCTCACTATTACCTTTCCTTGAAAAAACCTCTGCTCTTCACTCCCTCCATCTTATTCGTCAGACAAGACAGTAGCACTGGGTAAACTCCACCTTCTCCTTCTCTAAACTTGTACCTGAATGTGGATAGAAAAATGCAATGGAGCTATATGATCACTTTAAATTTGCGAGCTCCAGCTTCAAATGGACACTCAAAACTGCCCAGCAAGTCTTGTATTTTTCTCTTGTTGACTTACTTCCCTATTCCCTGAGAAGACGACTTTTAACTTCTTTTTCTCTTCTGAAACCTCCTACATTCCTTCCTCTACTCTCAGATGATGACTTCTCATTTCATGCATAAAACTGAAAAATCATCTTTACTCCACCAAACCTGCAATCTTCACTGGGGCCCATTTTCTCCTTCTTTGCTCTGGTAAAAATGGAAAAAGTGCCCTTCAGCCTATCAAAGTCCAATCCTTTCTATATGCACCGTGGCTCTCATCCCCTCAAACACTGTCCTACTTTGGTTGTTCTCTCTTTCTACATTTTCAGTCCCTCTCTCTCTTACTGGGTCAGGCCCACCAATAAACAAACATGCTCTATTTAATCTCCTGCATCTACTGAAAACAAAACAAAAAGTCTCTGCTGACCCCACATCTCTTTCCATATACCACTATTTCTTGAGTTCACAGACTAAGACAAATAGAGTTGTCTATACGTTGGCTTCACACTAACTTATCCCACTTCATTCTGGCTTTTGCCCCCTTCCAACTTGCCAATGATTTCCCCGGGAAATGAGCATGCCAAAGTTTCTGAAGACCTCCAGGATGCTAAATCAAAAGGACAGCTTTCAATTCTCAGCTTGTTCAGTGTCTCAGCAGTCATCCACCCTTTCTTTACACTCTCCCTTCTGATTCCCATGACACCCACTCTTCCCTTTATCTGACCTCTGGGCCAGAATGTTCTCAGGACTCCATCTTAGCTGCTTTTCTCTTTCCCTGAGCAAACTCATCCAGTGGCTTGCTTTCTTTTTCTTTTTTTTAACTGGTTTTCATTTTTATCAAAGAAGCATATGCACGGAATTAGTGGACTCCTAACAGTATTATTTGGCTTTTTATAATCTTCTCCAAAGAGCAAACACATCAGATAATCTAAGAGTTCCATTTCTTTCTCTGGAGTCTTTACTTCCATAGCCTTCTGCCCTCCTGCTTCAGTTAATCCCTGTTTTCCTGCACAGCTGACATCTCATGACTCCCCTTCATCACTCTTCTGTGTTAAGTAAAATCTTTCCTGCATCACTTTCTCATTCTTGGTTTACAACTTGATTTTGCTGAAGGACATTCTTCAATAGCTTTCTAAGAAAGAGTACATTCCCTTTAATTCTTGCAATTATGAAAATATATGTACTCTATTTTCATCCTTTTGGTTAAAAATTTAGCTAGGAATATAATTCTATGTTAAAAATCATGACCGATCAGAATTTTGAAGCAATGCTTCATTTTCTTCTAATTTTCAGTGTTGCTGTTGAAAAGTCCAATGGTATCCTGGTTCCTTTTACTTTGTACGTGGTTATTTTCTTCTTGTCTATCTCTGGGTCTTCTACCTCTGGGTTCTAAATTTCATAATGGAACGTTCCATGTTGTAGGTCTTTTCCCATTTATTGTGCTGGGCACTCAATGGTCCCTTTTATTTATTTAATTTTCTAAAAAGATTTATTTATCTTTTTTGGCTGCATCAGGTCTTAGTTGCAGCAGGCAGGATCTTCGTTGAGGCATGTGGGATCTTTCACTGCAGTGTGCGGGCTTCTCTCTAGTTGTGGCGTGCAGGTTTTCTGTTCTCTAGTTGTGGTGCGCAGGTTCCAGGGTGCGTGGGCTCTGCAGTTTGCGGCAAGAGATTGTAGATTGCACCAGCTGGACTGGGGTTTTTCTATTCCTGAAACTTGTCCAAAGCTTTTCCATGTCAGGTATTTGGACATCAGAATCTATCTGGAATGCACCTTTTACCACACACACACACACACACACACACACACACACACACCGTGCTCTGGCCTGAAGCTTTGTTATCCTTTAGATCTTTGCTTATATATCACTTCTTTAGAGGAGCTTTCTCTGACCATTCTATCTAAATAAAATAGCTCTCTATTATTCTCTCCATGGTTCCTTCCTCTATAACATGTACCACAATTTAATTTATGTAGTTGATTATGTATTATGTAATTGAGTGCTTCCCTGTCTGTTTCCTATTGTCTAACAACAAGCTTTATGTGGGCAAGGACCACTTCTATTTTTTGTTCAGTGCTCTAGTCTCAGGACTTAGCACTGAAATACAGCATGTTCAATATATATTTATTCACTTAATCAATGAATGGATGGATAGCTGGATGAATGAATAGAGATTCTAGGGTTTTGGTCAATCTCTGCTATAAGCAGCTCTGTAACCTTAGGCAAGTCACATAACGTCTGAAAGCTTTGTTTTATTTAGCTTCTTAAGACTTAGAATAACAGTGTTGGCACAAATGAAATAATTGATGTCAAAGTGCTTAGTTAAAAGGTATAATATAAATATGAGGAATTATAAAGACTGAATGTGGCTTACTCTATCTTTTCTTATTTTTTCCTTCTTTTCATATTGAAACTTCAATTTAACACTTCAAGGATCATACTTTGATAGCACCTTGTAAGTGGTGTTATTATTAAGAATTCTTTTGAGAACCAAATTAACTAAACTCTTAGATGTGATTCAAATCAGACTTGCCTTATTCAGACTCCTGAGCAAATAATGTCATAAGAAAATTCAAGTTTCTGGTTCTAGTTTAATGATGGGAATGGGCAATGTCAACTCATGTTCTACTTTCAAGTACAAGGAAGGGAGAGATAAAAGAATGAGAATTAAATCACCCCTCTATTTGTACCATAATTGTCCTATAATATTTGCCCCAAACTAACCAAAATAATGAAACTCTATTCTGGTAAATGTGTGGTCAAACTAGAATGCTTATTATTTGCTGATAGAAATGCAAATTGATATAATCCTTCTAGAAAACAATTTAGAAATACATATAACATGCCTTAAGGGTGTTTATATATTTTGGTACCATAACTGTTCTTCTGAGAAATTTTTCTAAGGAAAAAATCCAAAAGTTAGAATTTGCATTTCTAACAAGTTCACAGGTTGTGCTGATGCTTCTGGTCCAGCTGACCATACTTTGAGAACCACTGTTCTAGACCTTAACCATCTAATCTTTTAGCTCCTTATTGGAGTTAAGCTTCCCTAGACCTCTTATCCTTCCACTCCTGTTCACTGCTAAAGTAATCTGAGATGCTATTCTGACTTACTAAATCATGAGATGATAATGATAAATAATAGGAGAGGACTTGCTAAATGCTAAGCGTATTTGCCACACATTTATTTATTTATTTATACTTATTTTTGGCTGTGTTGGGTCTTCATTGTGACCCGTGGGCTTCTCATTGCAGTGGCTTCCCTTAGTTGTGGAGCACGGGCTCTTGGCGTGTGGGCTCAGTAGTTGTGGCTCGCGGGCTCTAGAGCACAGGCTCAGTAGTTGTGGCGCATGGGCTTAGTTGCTCCGCGGCATGTGGGATCTTCCCAGACCAGGGCTCGAACCCGTGTCCCCTGCATCGGCAGGTGGATTCTTAACCACTGAACCACCAGGGAAGTCCCCTGCCACACATTTAGATACATACAAATGGTTTGCTTTTTCAGATGAAACAGTGTCAGGGTAGATCTTAGCCCGTTCAGGGGTGCAGTTCTTATGTCGGGTGTTCTGGTCATTGTTTTTCACTTTGTGGGGGGATGGTGTCAACTTTCCCCATATCTGGAGTCCCCTTCCAGTATTTCAGATTCTTCCTCTTCCTGCCCCAGCTCTGGAAGTCCTCAGGATAGCGTTTCAGTAAGGGGCTGAATAAAAAGAAAGCAACGTCTTCCCACATGATGATTTAAGGGTGCACAAAGTGACGGAGAGTCCTGCTTTGTGTGAGGGAGAGTACTTCACTGGGGAGTGACCGAGCTCATATATCACCAGAGCAGGCACCGATCTTTCTGCTTCTCTCCCATGAGGCTTTGGGAGTGGCTCGCTGTCATATTTGTTTCTCCTAGATTCTCTCTCCCTTGGAACTCCTTCTTGGTTTCTCACAAATGGTAGTTCTTCAAGCAGGTGCCATTTTCTTGGACAGCCCTTGTCTCCCAGCACCTATAGCAACCTGATCATATCCCTGGCTCTAGTCTTTCCATTCCTTCTTGTTGTTGTTTTGATGTCCTAAGCTTTCATTCTCCTCAATTCTCATGATTTTTTCCTCCAGTTACTCTTGTTTCTCAGGTATGCTTGCACATGACAACTCCAAGCCACTCTCTGTGTCCAAGGATGGCAAAGGTTTTCAATCATTCAACACATGTGTGTTGAGTGGCTCTTATATGTCAGATACTATGTTAAGTACTAGGAAGGCAAATGCTTTTGACACATAACTTTTCCCTAAATAACATCTTGTATTTCACTGAAATCCTGAGTATGCCAATACTGGAAATCAGACCATTGAAAACACTGGGGGTTTTTTTGGTAAATGATCAAATCAGATGCTGAATAATTACATTAATCACTGTCTGACTCAGGGTCACCCCTACCCATAAATGAAGTGGGAGTGCCTGAGGTAGCATGATTTTAGGGGTCTCCTCCCCAAAGTCGCACAAATTCTGCCATTCTTTGCCACTTTGGTTGTAGAATAAGTAATGCAGATGTGAGGGCTCATGTTAATTCAGATTCTGTTTTTCATTCCAGTTATCTAAATAAATAGGATAGAGGTCAAGAGAAGGTGGAGGGTAGCATCATGAAACCTGGGTTCGTGAATCATGGCTCAAAGGCCAGGAATAAAGACAGAGTTCTTGAAGATTCCTACCCATCCAAGAATTATCTTGGGAGTGCTGAGTGTCTGGCAGGAAATGGGAATGAAGATACAAAGTAGTGATACTCTAAAGTTGAACTTTACTTATGTAAATTCTGACAAGACTTTTTTCTTTAATGGTCTAAGATTAATCGTATTCACCAGGCCCAGCTGCACATATCATTTCCCCCTTTAGCTGAGAACCTTTCACTCAGAATTTCAAAGTGAGTTTCAAGTGACCATTTCAAAATCTTAGTGTAGCTCTAGATGAGAAGCCTCTAAACCAGGAATTAAGACTTGCCGGGAAAACCAGCATATCAATGGAGAGGTTGGCGATTGAATTTATAATTACCAACATTCAAGAATACCTTTCTAAACATAATGGCAAAAGACTCAAGTCATAAAAATACTGATTGCCAGATCCCACTGTATAAAACTTAATTTTTTCAGGCACTCAACATAAAGACAATTTTAAATGCAAAGAGCAAGCTGGGATTTTTCTGTGTGTGTGCAAAATTTATGACAAAAGTGAATAATACATATTTAATAATAAATATAAGGATCTTGCAAATCAGGAAGAAACATCCAATGCCCTAACATAGAAAAGGTATATTAGTTCGGGCAATGCCCACAGTTGCAACAGCAAAATCTCAGCGGCTTTTTACAGTAGCAATTCTTTCTCATTCTCGTAAAGTCTAACATAAGTATGTGTGCCTTATTGGTGGGAGGCTGTTTTCCTTGTAAAAATTTAGGACCCAAGCTTTCTCCACTTGCGGTGCCATCATTTTTAACATGTGGCTTCCGAGACGGTTGCATTCTACTGCACAAAGCAGTGGAAAAGGAAAAATCTAGAGGGTTCGCCTATGGGATGTTTTTACAGGCCTGGCCTGGAAGAGGCACATGTCATACTCACTCATATTCGTTTGGCTAGAACTGAGTCACACTCCCTCAGCCACAGCCAAATCCCATGCCTTATGGGAGCCAAAAGTTGTTTATATATATCCACTTATACATACACATATAAAACTAGGTTAGTCTCAGTTTAAGCTGTGACCCTAAGACAACAGGTGTGAGAGAGCCATGGAGGATCTCTCAAGGTGTTCACAAAACAGTCTTGCTACTCAACCTCTCATCCACCTCAAGCGTGTAAACAGAATCTGAAGTTACAGATGCAAAGAGGAGTTACTTAGAGAGGAAGAGAGTTATTGGTGTTTTGTGAGGCTCATCTCTCTCTCCCCCTTTTTAAGCCCAGGGAAGAGATTTCAGTGAGACAACTTGGAGAACTCTGGAGTGTGTCACTCATGCCTGAAAAGTCTGGAGAGAGAGAAGCTGGAGTCAGTAGCTGGCAGAGGTGGACTAAGGGCTGCAGTTTGGTAAGTAATTTCACTCCCGTCATGGGGAGAAGGTTTGTTTCTTGTGGGCCAGATTTGAGGGCCACATGCCAGAGAGAATTGGTGAGAAGCTGCCTGAGATCCTGCCCAAGAGGGGCCACGTGGAGCGACACAGGAACCTCAGCAAAGCAAACTGGAGATATACTGCTAGATCTTAAAGGCTCAGCAAGGCATTTTAAATGATCAGCCAGGAGAAAGCATCCACTAGTATCCAGGGAATTATAAGTGAGAAATTCCCAACAATAGGGTTGGGGAGGGGATCTCCAAAAAACCCACAGAAATGCTCTGTGAGAGAAAGAAGGAGCCTAAATACTTGCCAAGACCACATAGTACTGAGCATCAGTCAAGTACAGATTCTCTTGTGTCCTTTTCTCTTCTCCCTTCTCATACTCCAGCTCCATAGAATCAGAAACCAAGTGGGCAACTCACAGGAGAAGCAGAAGCGCTGGGTGAGGAAAGAAGAAAGAAGCCCCCCTTTCCCACAGCAGGCAGTGGACCTACACGGCAAACTGGAGGGTGGGAAAGGTGGGGGTGGGGACTTTGCCGTTAAGTAAAGATGGAAGTTTATCTTGTTACTCTGGGCTGGACATTAATTACTGAACTAAACTGCTGTGTGACCAAAGGTGACTGGAAGACTTCTCATTGTCTGAATTGACCTGGTCTTCATCTGAGGGGAGGATGAATGAGTTTTAATGTGCAGTGTAAGACTGCATATGTGACATCACTACAATCATTCTAATCACACATGTAAACCTTTTTGAAGAGATAAAGATAACATTCTAAAAAGCAGAATCTCTGGATGGTGTGATTATGGCCAAATCAGTTTCCTTGTTATGTTTGTGTATGTGTATGTTTCTATGTTTTTCAAGGTTCCCACAGGACACACTGTACTTACCAATCAGGATGATGTATACACTGTACAGTATGCAGTAAATCCTACATAACTGTAGGATCTTATGCTACCTTCTCTCTTGCAAGCTGACTATTTCCTGGATAGCTAACCTCAAAATCATTGAGTGTAAAAGCCATCACTATTTGATTTATGAACATTAAACTGAACATTAGCTTTGTTTTAATGGCCACATTGGTATCAGTCCATGTCTTAAAGTGTCATGTTCCGAGGAACTGAGTGATCATTTCATAGTACATCCATTTCTCCCCTTTTACCCTCCAAATATCTGTCTGCTATTCCTATATTTCCTCTTTCTCTGAGGCCTTATTAAAGTTATTCATCTTAAAAAATGAAATATTTGGTGTCCACTTCAAGCCTACATGGTTCAACAAAATTTCCCCCATATACAGACAAATCTTCCCCCTCCAGACTCCCACAGTCAGTCAATCTGGACCACATCACTGAGCAACTGACTATGCAAGGTCTTGTGTAGACAGACGGCTGACTCCTTCCTGAGTGTTAGGGTCATTTCTTAACTAGATGGTATATTTCTTAAAGCTAGAGAATACTCGTAGTCCTTCTCAGGTGCCTTGAGCCCTTAACAACCTATTCCTCGGCCACATCAGGTACAGAGACAAACGGTTACACTGAATGGGTTAAGTAAGGAGACAGGCTTCTTTCATTCCGATTTCTCCTGTGTGATAAGCTCTGAGAGCCTGAGCCGCTCAGGAAGGCTTTATCGGGCACAGTTATAAGACTACTGTTGTTTTTCTGGTTTGTTCTCTCTTGCCTTATGGTTTCTCTCCTGTCAACAACTTTATCTAGTGGCCTGCATTTGGAGAAGTTCACTGATCCATATGCCAAGTGAAGCTCAGGAAAAGAAGGAAGAATGAAAATAAATACCAGCAAACACTTTAAATAACGAACACCTGTTGTTTGATCTGGCTGTGAGTTTGGGGATGATCAGTGGACTATTTTCTTGTGCTAGCTCTATTCCCCAAATAACAAAGTATTTGAGGCATTAACTATTACTACTACTACCACTGTTACGATTATCCTTACTTACCTTTTTTTTTTAAATTAGCTTTTATTGAAGTATAGTTAATTTACAATGTTGTGTTAGTTTCCGCTGTACAGCAAAGTGCATCAGTTATACATATACATATATCCACTCTTTTTTAGATTCTTTTCTCATATAGGTCATTACAGAGTATTGAGTAAAGTTCCCTGTGCTATATACTAGGTTTTTACTAGTTATCTATTTTATATACAGTAGTGTGTATATGTCCATTCCAACCTCGAAATATATCCCTCCCCACCCCCTTACCCCCTTGAGAACCATAAGTTTGTTTTCTACATCTGTGACTCTATTTCTGTTTTGTAAATAGGTTCATTTCTTAGTTACCCTTTAATGAGTTCCTTATCTTTGTACTTAGGCACTTTATAAACATTATCTAAAGTATTTCTTGCAACACTGATAAAATATCGAATTATTTACACTCATTTGCAAATGAGGAAACAGAGGGATTAAATGACTTATCCAGGGTCATTCAGCTGCTACACAGCAGGGATGGGAAGTCAGTTCAGATCTGTTGGCTTCTAATGCCAATATTCTTTCCACTATACCATGATGCTTCTTAAAAAGCAGGTTCTTTATAAGTCTCTTAAAAAGTTTTTAAGCAGCAATTTCTCAAAAAGTTCCATGTACACTTATTATAGGACTCACCAATTTCACTTCTACCTACCTACAAGGAATGAAAGCATATGTCCACACAGAGACTTATACATAAATGCTAATAGCAGCTTATTTGTAATAGCCAAAACTTGGAAACAATCGAAAAAAATCAACCATTAAATGAAGAGATAAACAAAATGTGGTTTGTTCATATAATAGAATACTATTCAGCAATAAAAAGTTAGGTACTACTGATGTGTGCAACAGCACGGACGAACTTCAAAAACATTATTCTGAATGAAAGAAGTCAGATACAAAAGACTATGTGTTTCATGATTTTATTTACATGAAATTTCAAGAAAAAGCAAAACTGTAGAGATAAAAACATGATCAGTGATTCTTTAGGGCTGGGAATAAGTGGGGGTGAACTACATATGGGAAGGAGAGAAACTTCTAGGGTGACGGTTGCTCAGTTGTTTAATTCACTAAAAATCATCAAACTATAAATTTATGAAGGGAGAATGATACGGTATTTTGAATCCAATAAAGTTGTTAAAAAAATGAATGTACCTGGGCTTCCCTGGTGGCACAGTGGTTAAGAATCCACCTGCCAACGCAGAGGTCACGGGTTCGAGCCCTGGTCCGGGAAGATCCCACATGCCGCGGAGCAGCTAAGACCGTGTGCCACAACTGAGCCTGCGCTCTAGGGCCCACGAGCCACAACTACTGAGCCCATGTGCCGCAACTACTGAAGCCTGCGTGCCTAGAGCCCATGCTCCACAACAAGAGAGGCCACTGCAATGAGAGGCCCATGCACCGCAACGAAGAGTAGCCCCCGCTCGCCACAACTAGAGGAAGGCCCACCTGCAGCAAGGAAGACCCAACGCAGCCATAAATAAATAAATTTATTTATTAGAAAAAAATGAATGTACCCATTTTAAGTGCACAGATGAAAAATGCATCATTTCATTAATGATACAGGCCCTTTTCATCACTCCCAAAGTTCTCTTGTACTCCTTACTAGCCAATCCCCAATCTCCTTTGATTTAGGCAAACACTAATATATTAGTTTTGCCTATTCTAAATTTCATACAAACGGGTAATCATCTAATATTTTCTCTTTTGTGTTTGCCTTTTAATATTCAGTATAATGTTTTGAGATTTATCTATATTATTGCATGTATCAGTAGCTCATTCTATATTTCATTGTATGAATATAACACAATTTGTTTATTCATCTGTTGATGAAAATTCATGTTGTTACCAGTTTTGGTCTACTATGAATAGAGATACTATGAACATTTATTTACAGGTCTAAAGAATATCTTTGAAGCCAGAACTTCCTTAGTATGTTGTAAAGTTATCTAAAGTCTAAGAGAGACTGGAGTGCTAGAGTGGGTTTATCAGGTAACACTTGCTCATTCACTTCCTCGTCACGTCCCCTAAGGAGTTATAAACACATTCTTTTTACCAAGGTTGTGAACAATAAATTTGCAAGGGGGGCTCCAGCCTCCTTAAAGAGAATTGTGGTGGTTGTTCTTATAAAGGCCATTAATAACAGTGAAAACTGCAGTCATTAAACTAGGCCTAGAATGCATAATCGGAATAGAAGTACTACAAACTGGGAGAATCTCCATATTGACTCCTTTATCCAATGAATGAGAGGTACTATGGTAATAACAGCCAAGTGGAATGCACTGAAACTGACCCTATCTACCAAAATAGTAAGCCAAAACCAATACCACATTTCTGGAAGGATTATGGAGATTAGTGCCACCATCAAGGACTTGAAGGACGTAGGGATGGTGATTCCTACCACCTCCCCACTCAACAATGCAGAAGACACATACATCTTGAAGAATAACTGTGGATTATCATAAACTTAATCAGGTAGATCAGCTAACCTGTCCTGTGAACATCAGTGAGATTCTTTCCTCAGCCACCTCTATCCTTGCCCAGTGGGCTCACAAACAAACTAGTTCTGCTGACATGGTGGGGGTTATGCATGGGCTCAGTAACACAGAGTTCCAATTATGAAGTCCAATCTGGCTTCTGCCCTTACAGAGTACCCAATCTGTCAACAGCCTGCTGAGCCCTTGGTATGGCATCTTTCCCCAGGGGTATCATTCAGCTATCTGGTTGTCTATATTAGAACACTTCCACCATGGAAGCAGCAGAGCTATATTCTCACCGGAATAGACACTTACTCTGAATATAGATTTTCCTTCTCTACTTGCAACATTTCTACCAAAGCCACCATCCATTGACTTGTGGATGCCTTCTTCACCATCATAATATTCTACACAGCCTATCTTTTGATCAAGGAACTCATTCTACAGCAAACAAAATATAGGAATGGGCCCATGCTCATGGTCTTACCATGTCCCCCACTCCTTCCTAAAGTGGCTGGCCTGACAGAATAGTGGAATGGCTTTTAAAACTCAGATACAGTGACAACTGGGTAGCAAAACCTTGCAGGGCTGGGATGATGTTCCACAGGAGGTAGTATGTGTTGTAAATCAGCAACCAGTATGTGGTGGCGCATCTCCCATAGACAGGACTCATGGGACTGTGATCAGGGGTGGAAGTGGCTGAGATTTCTTTCACTAGTCATCCGCTAGAAACATTTTTGCATCTTGTCCCCACAAGTGAGGGATCTGGTACAGCACATACTTTCCGAAGGAGGAACGCTTCCACCATGGGACAGAGTAATGGTTCTCTGAAAGTGGACACTGAAACTGCCACCTGGCCATTTTGGGATCCTCAAACCAGAGAATCAATAGGCAAAAAAGGGAGCTACTCTACTGACTGGGGTGATTGAGCCTGACTATAGGGGGAAAGTGGTTTGCTACTACACCATGAAGTACAGGAGGAATATGTCTGGAATGCAAGAAATTCCCTGGAGCCCCTTAATACTCCCCTGACCTATGATTAAACTAAATAAGAAAAACTATAACAACTCAATATATGCAGGACTGCTTATGGTCAAGACCCTTCAGGAACAAAGGTTTGGGTCACTCCACCAGGAAAGGAACCACAACCAACCAACATGCTTGTTGAATACAATATAGAATGAGTACTAGGAAAAAATAGTTATAAACAACATCCACAACTACCTGACAAGATGTGGACATGAGAACCATAGTAATTTTGAGTATTTCTTCCTTATTTTGATATAAACTATTTGTGTATATATAAAGGATAATGGAAGAGGATCTGACTATCTAGATGTTGAATCCCAACTTTTCCAGTTACTAGTTTTGTGAACTGGACTAAGTTTAAAAAAAAAAAAAAAGACTCTCTAGGTTTGCCTCTGCAAAATGAGAATAATTATACTATCTTCCTCAAAGGAGTTCTATGAATTTTAAATGGGTTAATACCTTTTCAGCACTCAGAATAGTGCCAGGCCCGTAGGAAGCATTCAGTGGTAGCTGTCATTACTAGGACAGGGTGTAGTACCAGAGAAAGCAGATTCCTACAGATCTGGTTGTCTCTTCTTCAGTGGAAACTTACCCTAAGACTTCCCCCAGTCCCAAAATCCTACAAGGAAAGGGACAAATTCCCAGGCTTAAATTTCTTTCTGTTTGCTTGGTGTTTTGTGAGGGACCCTCCCCAGCAAATGCCAACAAGCCTTGCCTTCGTACTCGGGCCATCCTCTAGCACTTTTCTGAGGACACTCTGAAAATAGCTTATGCTTGAGAAAGGGACTTAGGGGAGGGTTAAAAATGCTAAAATTTGACCAAGTCTCCAAATGAAAAATACAGCTTTAGGGGACACCAGAGATATCTTCCTCTTTTTCTTTCACTCTCAAAATGCATTATGATGAATAATGCCTCAGGGCTGGTGTATGCAAACTTCCACTGTGCTTATGGAGAAAGATTATAATTGAATTCCCTATAATGATGGGCCAAAAAAAAAAGAAAAGACCAAGACAGACAAGGCTCAGAGGCTGCAGATCAGCCCAGTTTGGCTTCTAGCCCACAGCACCTACAATTATTCTGCAGTGATTTTTATTTATCTATTTAGTGCTCCCACTAGGCAGGAGAGAGAGAAAGAGCGAGAGTGGGAATCTAGTCATAATTCAGCCCCCATGGTTAGGCAGCAAGCTCGAAACTGAAAAAGTTATTCAAATGGATAATGAAATGGGGCTGAGTTTCTAATGTCCTCCACCATGGGAAAATGGCATAAATTGTGGGACTTTACAAATGGTTTACAGGTTGTTTGTGATGAGATTATTTAAGAGTCAGCTCAGTGATGCTATACCAGGGCATTATCCCAGGGTGAGTGGTGTTCCTCTGTACCTGAATCAAAAAGCAGAATGGACTCTTTGCATTTGGTCTTGAAAGGTCAATGACAGCCACCGAATGAAACGAGGGACCCCTTTGTGCTACTCATATCCTCATTGGTAAGAGTGTGGGTAAGAACTGTCCCTTAAGGCTGTGGCTCTGGATGAAATGTTGTCAAACATGGTCAAGTAAGCAGTATGTGTTCCTGGGTGCAGCTGGGTCGAGAGGAAAGGTTGATGATATGATGCATCTGTCAAAAACAGCATGTGACGGATCCCAGTCTCCAGTGGAGCTGTGCCCAATACTACATTTCTACCCTCACCTTTGTGAAGATCAGCCCCAAAATTGTCCCCCCATTTTAAGAGCTGGCAAAAGACACATGGTGATCACTTCTACTAAGTACCCCCAGCCCCTGTAATCCCCCCGAAGTTCAATGTGAATTTTTTAATTACAAAGCACTTTCATATACAACAGCTCAGGGAAGTGGGCAATACATTTCACCACAATTTTGCAGATCTGGAATAACTAAAGTTCAAGGAAGTAATTTGCTGAAGGTCACACAGTCTGTGGAGCAGAGGTGTGACCCTGAAGGTCAGCAAGTTATCACCATATTTAAGCTCATATCCCTTCCATAATTGGAAAATTAACACTCAGTTTTTTTAAACCTGACACTTCATGATCCAGAACAGTATTGTATAATAGAACTTTCTGTGATGATGGAAATGTTCTGTAATCTGTGCTGTCCAATATGGTAGCCACTAGCTACTGGTGGTCACTGAGCACTTAAAAAGTGGTTAGTGTGATTAAAAACTGAATTTTTAATTTTATTTAATTATACTGAATTTAAATTTAAAAATCACATGGGGCTGGTAGTTATGTTAGGCAAGAAAAATCTATTCATCTATTCAATAATCAAGAAACTCAGTCCTACTCTAAGCAATTACAGCAATTCAGAGCATGCACTCAGGGTCACACAGACTATTTCACACAACATCCAGCTGAATTTGGTATTGATGAGGAAAGAATGGGGAGCTTTGAAAAAGTTCAACAAAACAGCTTAGATTCTGAGAAAACTGAGGTCTTAGTATTTCATATATATTGACATTATTGCATTATTATATAAGTGGGAAAAAGAATATAGGAAAAAGGAAGTGGAAAGGAAATATCATTTAATTTTTCCCTAGCAGTGTCTTCCTCATGTACAAGAACTATGGAGAAATTGGGAAGCTTGGAACATGAGGTTTAGTGCTGTTGGCAGAGAAATAAAGTATGGCTGGCAGGGGATCCTCACCAGGAAAGTCACAGCAGTGGCTGTGGAGGAAACCATGGGACAGAAATTTGAGGCCAAATGGCAGATATGAAACAAACATAGGGTAGGCACTCAGCCACAGGATTCGGACTCCAAGTAGAACAGCTGAGAGGAAAGAGTCAAGGGTTTGTCTCTTTGAAGCAATTAAATAGCATATAGGGCAAGAATTCAGGAACCGAAATATTAGTTCCAGATGCTACCACATGTTTATTATTGTCAGAAGCCAGGGGAAGAAGGAAAATGACCCCCAGGATGGCCATTTCCTGGGTGAGTCCTGAGGGGCCAGCCTATAGTTGTTTAAGCATAACCCTAGGGGCTGGAAGCAGCAAAATCAGATGTGACCCATTGGTCAGGATGCTCTTGTTTCCAAGTAGAAGAATCCCCAGATAACATGTTTTAAACAATAAAGACATTAATTATTTTGCACGACGAGAAGTCCAGAGGCGGGGTAGATTCAGGGTTGCTACTTTTATCCCATTTAATTCTCACAAAAATTTCATGAAGGAAGTTCATTTTATAGCCATGAAGAAATCAAGGCTTCAGGAGATTAAATTACTTGTCCAAAGACACACAGCTGGTAAGTGGCAGAGCCAGTGTTGGAGCCGTAAAGCTTTGGGTATAAAAAGAAACTAAATACTTCATTCTGGTGAGGTTTCACTGATGTAAAGGATTTTTAGTGTTTTATGACAGCATTAGAACAAGGCTAGTGGATATAATTTCCAGTTTGCAAAGGTTGGAATTCACAGAGACCATGAAGATAGAGTCCAAATCACATAGCATGTCAAACTGGACATAAACCCTATGGCTCAAAACAGAGAGCTTCTATCAGAACTACCAGGTGTCATTTCATGGTTCCTTCTCATGACAAAAGAATAATAAACAAACAAACAAACAAAGTCAAACAATACACTCCTCGATGTCTGCCTTGTCTCCTGGTAGCCCTGGGCCCACCCAGTGCCCAGTGGCTGTGCTCTCTGATGGCAGCCTCATTGCTTTTCCCCCGCAGGCTCCCAAAGGCTGTGTCTTGTGTAAATGAAGAGACACTGAGGGGCATGCCATGTTTGTCAAGCAAAGTGAGGCAGCAGACCCAGCATCTGCAGCCAAGGGGGTCAAAACCCTGGGAGAAACTGATCCCCAGTTCCTTCAAGGACAAAAGGGAGTCCTGGCCAAATGTAAGGAAGAAGAATTTCAAATGATGAGTCACTTGACCTTCCCTCTCTACTTAAAGTCTCAAACTGGATCACGTATCAAAAGGTAGCCCATAAGCTAGTAAAAAACAACAAACCCGTAAGCCTGCATAAAAAGGACTTCAAAACAAATGCAGCCTGTCTAGAACCTGGTCAAAGAGTATTATTCTCAGCTGTAGAGAACTTTCACAACTGGAAGGCCTAAAACATATTCAGTAGATGGAGCTCAGCTAAGCTTAGCCTATGTGAAGAGCTAACATTTTTCAGAAGATAATTATCCATTTATTATCTTATCTGTTGCCAATGTCATGTAACACTGAGAAGTTGATCAGCATACTTCCTAAAATGACTAAGACTTGGGAATGGAAATAACTGCCAAATATGGATTAAATTGATAAAAATAATTCCAAACATGATTAGAGTCACTCTGTTGTATATCCTGCACAGCAGGTGGGAAATCCTCGAGAAGAATTAGGGAAAGGTTTAGGGAAAGCAGATTAATGGAGAAAAGATTAAATGTGTTGCAAAAGCAGTACAAAACATATTTTAAATGACAATCCTTCCATAGGCAATGTTAAAAGGTACTTGGGAACATGCAAAATTCAAGCTCTGGGTTTAAATGCTATGCGGTAATACACGGAAATGTGTCCTGTGGCGCAAACTGTGCACGTGGAACACACCTGGACGTGACAAATATAAGGGGCTGGTGAAGTTATTTTTCTTTTTGTCTTTACATTTCATTACCAAAGTGATATAGAAAAGCAATCTCATTGTAAAAGATTCAAACAGTATAGAAATATATAAAATGAAATGTAAAGATCCCCCTGGGGGCCTCACCTCCTCACTGGCCTTCCCTCCCCCATATACACATATTCCCAGGTGTGTTAACTATTGCTTCTGGTCCTCTTCCTATTCATCTACCTATAGTCACATGTATATTTGTGGTTTTGTTTCTTACAGAAACGTAGAAAATAATGTAAATATTGTTTTGTTATTTGCTCTTATTTTCCACATACTAATATATCTTGGAGCTATTTTCATGTCAGTACATATATATCTACTTTATTTTTTAATGGCTAACATCGTATCTCAGAGCATGGATATTCCATAATTTATTTAGCTAGTGTCATATTCATGATATTTGTTGTGTTCACAGAGCTTTTTTTTATAACAGATTTTCAAATAAGGCTTGTTTGCCCATTTTTCAAGGAATATGAGAAAAGGCATCATTTCTCATAGACTCACATGTGACTATTATAATTCTACCCCTACTGACCAAGGCCAGATAGCCACTGCCATGACCCTTCCTCTTTGCTTACTGTCACTTTAATCAGTGGGACTTAAGAAAGGTGGCCCATCAGAGCTCTACATATCACAGAATGTAAAACCAAGCTAGTTACTCAATTTCTCTGAGTGTCAGTTTTCTTTCGTGAAAGTTGAGGATAGAGTTTGTGTGAAGATTAAATGCAGCAAAATGGTACATAATGTAAAACAGTGGTCAAGAACATGGGTTTAGTGGTCAAAGAGACCTGGCATTGAACGGCTGCTTCACCACTGACCTACAGAGGGGCCTTGAGGAAGTTTTTTAACCTCTCTGAAGCTCAATTTCCTTACATGTACGTAGAATGAGGATAAAATTAATTAATTAATTTTTTTTTTTTTTTTTTTTTTTTTTTGCGGTACGCGGGCCTCTCACTGTTGTGGCCTCTCCCATTGCAGAGCACAGGCTCCGGACGCGCAGGCTCAGCGGCCATGGCTCACGGGACCAGCCGCTCCATAGCATGTGGGATCCTCCCGGACCTGGGCACGAACCCATGTCTCCTGCATCGGCAGGCGGACTCTCAACCACTGCGCCACCAGGGAAGCCCCTAAAATTAATTTTATAATGTGTTTATGAGAGCAAAATAAGAAACTCTACCTTAGCATTCAACCTGGTATGTGAGAAATATCCCAAAAATCTCTTACTACCAAATGTCATTTCCTGTTTTCTTTTCCTTCTTATTGATTGCAAAGCTTCAAGCAAAGCACACACAAAGTGTGACGTGACTAAGGAAAGATGGTGGCATGGTTAATTCTTAATCTTTCGTAGTCTTGCAGTCAATATAGCATACACTGTTACGTTTGATCCTCAATCTCCACAGTAGCCATAAAATCTGAGGATTCTTATCCAGGGTTTAGTACCATAGGATGTCAGTTCCCTCCAGGACTCTTATGTTTCTGCACATCTTGAGAGCAGAGGCACTCATGGCCTTTTTGTGGACTGTCTCATTAAGGATGTTCTATAGGGAGTGACAACCTCTGGAACAAAGAGCAGATTTGCTTGCTGTCCAATAAAATAAAGATTATGTCTCCTTCCAGGGCAAATGGCAGGTTTGTGTGCGCTCGTTATAAAGGACTTGTGCTACCTAAGCTTGGAGGTCCCCAGTTGTGAGAACCCACTGTGTACACAGCATCCACCTGGGCCACTTCAGGCACCCCTGTGGGATTTGGGGCAAGGGAAACTGATGTAAACATTAAACCCACACTTGGCTATGACATGAGTAAGAAAGTCCTTTGTCTCTAGCCCAGGAGTCTCATGTCTTCTGCCAGCATCCATAAAACTGTAAGAGACTAACTTGTTAGCTTCTAAGTAGGGTAAAATCTTAGACCCTTCTTAGTTTTTTGTCTGTCTGTTTGTTTGTTTGTTTTCATTTGGCTGTGCCGGCTCCTTTAGTTGCAGCATGAGGGATCTTCATTGCAGCATGTGGGATCTAGTTCCCTGACCAGGGATTGAATCCGGGCCCCCTGCACCGGGAGCATGGAGTCTTAACCTCTGGACCACCAGGGAAGTCCCAACCCTTCTCAGTTTTTGACAGCCATACAGTGCTTGGAACTGCCATTCACCCACTAGAAAGGAAGAGCATTCTCAAAATTTCACCTTCTCCACCTTTTTATACAATTCAACATCAAGTCTTGTCAGTATCCCATGTAATTATAGGACCTTTGAAAATGCTGTTCTATTTGCCCAGAATGCTTTTCTCCTACTTATTCTTGCCCCGTTCACTCATACCAGTTCTTCAAACCCTAGTTCAAGCTTTACTTCCTCAGGGCAACTCAATCTTCCCTGATTCCACTGCTCTGTAAAATCCTTCTATTATTAATATATGCTCAACTCCCCTTCTTCACAGCACCTGCCACAGTTGACTTTATTTTAAATCATATTTATTATCTTATATTTATTTACATTATTAATGGCTGAGTTGCTTTTTCCCACCCTGGACTACAAGCTCTGTGGAGAGAAGGACCATGTCTATTTTCCACTCACTACAGGATACTTATTACCTGGATCACTGTTCAATAAATATGAATTAAATGCTGAATGAATAGACAGAGTAGACAATGTTATCTCAGGTTATCCCAGGTTTATAGATGGGAAAATTGGGGCTCAGAGATGATAAGTGAGTTTCTCATGGTCACACAGCCACCAAGGGCAGCATGACATTCAGTTTTTCTAAAAGTACAAGTTTCTTTCCATTAAGGTTGTTCCTGTGAATTCAGGACAGACTAGAAAGGTCTGTATAAAGGTAACCATATATAGGAGGAGAGTCTGAAGGGTGGTTCATTCTAGGAAGGGTGTTAGGTCTGTGTAAACACTGAACAAAGGAAATGAAAGGAAAACAGGTGAGAAAGAAGGACCAGAGAATCAGACGGTATATCCAAATGGAAGGGGAGAGAAAGGGCTTAAACGGGAGATGAGCAGCAGGCTTGGTAGCAGCAAAACTGCGTAGAATAAGGATTTAAAAGTGGGCTTGAATGAGGTTTAGAGATTCCAGATCTGAGCCTCAAAGACTGGTCTCCGGCCACTTGTTTCAGAACACTGGCATCTCCTTACGGAAATAAAACTTATTTATAATAAAATTAATGATAGTTGTCATTTATTGGGTGCCTAGTGTGTGTCAAGCATTGTGCTAGATGCTTTATGTACATTATTTTAGTTGGTCCCCCAAATGGTCCACTGAGAAAGATGTTAGCATTAGAACCCTGGCTTGTCCTTTCTCCTACTTGTTTCCAACATTCTAATTATTGAGTATGTGAGAATTTTCTCAGTTCTCTCACTTTGTCTACTCCTCTCTTTGTCTCTTGGTCGCTACCCTGCCATCATTTTCACAGCCAGGTGCTTAGGGCCTTATGATACCCACCATTAAATTCTACCAGGTCTGCCTGCCTATCCCAACCTCATTCTATTAAGCTAATTGCCACTAAAGTTTAGATGACTAGTGGATTCTCATCTCTCCCAAGGACCACTTTATTATAATAGAGTACTCTTGGAGAAATATTTAAGGTATTCTTTTAACCCAGTAAATGAATCTCTAATGATACAATGTCAGACAGAGATGTAAGGTATTTTTGAAGCCTACAGGATTTACTAGACATTTGAAATACATCCATGCCTAGATCTCTACTAATTCAACCTATTGGAAGAATGATCCCTTGTTGGTCATCTAGTTTTTTTTTTTGCAGTATGCGGGCCTCTCACTGTTGTGGCCTCTCCCGTTGCGGAGCACAGGCTCCGGACGCGTAGGCTCAGCGGCCATGGCTCACAGGCCCAGTCACTCAGCAGCATGTGGGATCTTCCCGGACTGGGGCACGAACCCGTGTGCCCTGCATCGGCAGGCGGACTCTCAACCACTGCGCCACCAGGGAAGCCCCCCCACACACTTCTGTGTTAAAATTCTATAACTACATATGGCCCGTGGGCAGATATGAACAATTTTCTTCATATATAGACAGCAGTTCTCTCCACTGTCAATGACACCTCCCTGTACCCATGGAATCCCTGGGAACTGAGAAAGCTGAGCTGTGAGTAAGGGCAGCTGTTCCGTTCCTCTCTTCTCCTGTGGAATGATTGGGAGTAACTGGGAGAAACGTGGTTGGGTGAGATTCACTTTTTGAATGTTAAAATGTGAATGTGTATTTTGAATGTGTATTATATACAAAGCCCAAGAACCATTAGAAGTCTTCTGACAGTAATGATTAGTTGATGTATAGTTCACTGAAGGTACAGTTGGAATTGTCACGTGACATGGGGAGTTTTTTCCCTAGCCATAGCTGAGTTCTCAGGAGCTCCACGTAGAGTTTAGGGATCTTCTCCAGGACCCATTTCCTTCTCTAATGGAAATCTTCTCACTCTAACATGGACTGGGATTCCTAGCTATCGCCTCACTCCTGGATTACGCCTCTCGGCCTAAGTCATTTGTATTGATATTTTGGTTGAACTGTCTAGTTGTCTTTTGAGTTGAGTTTGGTTCATCGCTCTTGTCTCTTGGACCTTCTTTATTTCTATTCTCTATAAACCTGAAGATTGGTCTCATTTTACCCTCTGCCCACTATGGGCTTCTGGGATTCCAGTGTCCTGGGCTCTCACTTGTCTGAGAGGAGGATTTTGACAGGACTCTGTAAAATTTCTTGTTTTGTCCTCACGCTACAATAAGAATTGTTTAACCAAGTGATTCCAACAAAAGTTACAATCAGAATGCTATTTAAGCCATTATCATCCTGGGTAATTCTTGCTCAGTTTTTCTTCCTAGACAAAAGGAAAGTCAGAAATCATGTCTCACAGCTTGGGCTGAGCATGGGGATGTGGTGGGACAAGCCCTCTGAGCTGCTGGCATAGAGCTGAATATCATGTAAGAGAGTCCAGCCTCAATCAAAATAAAAACTCAAGCTGTTAAAAGGACCAAGATGAAAGTCAGCATCGCTGGGCCAAGAGAAAGAATCCAGGCACTAAGTAATGGAATCTGAGGATACCTTGACAGAGAAGAAGGACACTGGAGACAAACTTTGAGCTTCGGGAAGGAATCTGTAGGGTGTCTGTAGCCTCAGTTATGCATGTACAGAGTTTGTTAAGGGGGCCAAATTGGTACAAGCAGGTATGTCATTGAGGGATTCACGTGTTGTGGTTTTTAAACTCTGGATTTCATTAGAAAAAGATCTTGGACCTCCCTGGTGGTCCAGTGGTTAAGAATCCGCCTGCCAATGCAGGGGATATGGGTTCGATCCCTGATCCAGGAAGATCCCCCATGCTGCGGAGCAACTAAGCCCGTGCGCCACAACTACTGAGCCTGTGCTCTAGACCCCGTGAGCCACAACTACTGAGCCCACATGCCACAACTACGGAAGCCTGCACACTCTAGGGCCTGCGTGCCACACTGAGCCCGTGCTGCAACTACTGAAGCCCGTGCGCCTAGAGCCCACGCGCCACAACAAGAGAAGCCACTGCAATGAGAAGCCTGCGCACCGCAACGAAGAGTAGCCCCCGCGTGCTGCAACTAGAGAAAGCCTGCAGGCAGCAATGAAGAGCCAACCCAGCAAAAAACAAATAAATAAATAAATAAATAAATTTATAAAAAAAAGAAAAGAAAAAGATCTTATTAGGTACCTATTAGGAGTATATCAATTAGTGACTACTGTGTAACAAAACACCTCAATACTCAGTGGTTTAAAACAATTGATTTTATAAATGTACAACACTTATCACTATAGCTAATGCTTCTGAGGGTTGGCTAATGTAGGCTGGGCTTACCTAAGTGGCTCTGTTCATCCTGCTTGGACTTACTCAATGTGTATAAGGGTTGGCTGTGGCAGGGGAGTGGTGGGGCTTCTGCTCTAGGCTTGGGCAGCTTAGTTAGGGCAATTCCACTCCATATGTCTCTTATCCTCCTCCTGAAACTAGCAGATTAGTCCAGCATGCTCTCACAGTGATGGAAGCGGAGCAAGAGCAAAGCAGAAAGACACAAGGCCTCTAAGGCCCCAGCTGGGAACTGGTACATGTCACAGTCTGCCTCATTTTATTGGCCAGAGCATATCACAGGACCACACCCAAGACAAGAGGCAAGCGAGTATGTCCTGCTCACAGCAGGAGAGCACTGTAAAGAAACGTAGCAAGCAATGTGAATTCAGGAAAGGGTGACGAATTGGAGGCAATAACACAATCTGTACAATGTGTTAGGCGCTCTTCTAAGAGCTCCAGGCTCTTAGATGCTTAATCATGGGTAGGCATTATTACCCTGATTCCACAGACAGCTCAAAATGCTTACATCTAGTCACTAAGGATAACACAACCATTAAGTGGCAAATCATGAATTTCAACCTATGTCTTTCTGGTTTCAAAGCTGAAGTCTTTCCACCATGAGATCAGAATTCACCAAACTACCTGCATTCCAGTTAATTTTTACACAGATTATATGTACAAACACATATGTTATATTTGACACTTTAACAATTCAGTAAATAAGGTTAAAATTGAAGTGAAAATTAAAACAGGCTTAATTTCATTGCATGTTCTTCCTATTTGCTAGCAATCTCCATGGATCTATTGAATATTTTCTGTAATTCATTCTTTGCCCTTAGAATATTCTAGAAAGTTAATAATAACTTTCCTGATGATAATTTTTCTTGTCATTTATACATACTCATATAGAGTTGGTATTCAGTATGTTTTAACATGGAGCTCATTAGTAAGGCAATTCTTTCACTGTATGAAAAACATCCCATTACTTAAAATTTTCCAACACCCTAGCATTAAGTACAGCAAATAGCTATCAAGATGTCCCTTTAAAACATTTTCAGAGGTTTCATTTAAAGTCCTTCTGCCATGGCCAAGCCTGTGGAATGTGTAACAACTAGAGTGGACTTAGAGAACGACGGCCTGAATAATTATGCTCAAAGGGATTATTCCATTAGACAAATGAGCTTTCTCTCCGCAAAGTCAAGCAAACATTTTAAGTTCTCATGATTATGTCTCAATATCACAGTTGGAAAGGGGGCCTTGCTAGTTCTCAGTTACTTCACAGACATCTGAGAAGTAACAAAATGATGAATCTCAACAGCCACTATCTGACCAAGCCACGAAACGACAAAGAATCTCTGCTGACTAAGCTCCTGGCTATCTAAGAACTCTTCCCAGGGGAGGACTCATCTCCATTCTCTCTACTAACCTTGTGTTAGAACCTGAGACCAGGACAAATCCATTCTCACTTATGAACTTGGCAAAATTATCTATACGATGACAGTCTACGGGGTGACTTGTGAAAAAGACAATATAAAGTAGAGGATGGTGAACTGAACTAAGAGTTGAGAAACCGAAGTTCTGGTTCTGATTTAACTGCTAACTAGCAGGGAAACCTCAAGTGCATCACTTCCCCTTTTTAAGTCTTAGTTATCTCATATGTCAGGTTAGAGAATATAAAGCTAACACTTTAGAACTGGACAGTCCTGGGTTCCAGTTCCACTTCGACATAAAATGCTGGGAGTTCTTGAGTAGATTACTTAATCTCCCTGAGCCTCTGTTTACTCATTCATTTAATAGATAATAATCCCCACTTTTCCTTCCCCAGGGAGCTAAGAAGGAGAAGTAGTGTTCAATAACTGTTAGTTTGCTCCTCCACTTTGATTGTTCTATAACCGTGGTGTTCTGTAATTCTAAAAACTAGACTATTGGATGGTTTGAATAATTCTTTTAACCAATAAGACATTTCTTCCTAACAAGTTACTAGCAATAATACATCACAATACAGCTCTTTTAAAGACTTTTTCCTATTGGACTCTACTTTATCCATTTGACAAAACACTTATACTCTTGTTGTAGATTTTCTCATAGAAATAGTCTCAAACCAATGGGAAGATAACCTGGGAAGTTTTTTCCATCCTTTGATCCATCTACAGGTTCTTCATATGCTTACATCTCACAAAGTTATACAAGATCCCAGTAGGTTTCACAGTAGTGTAACTAAGAGCCACACTGACCAACAATGCTTTGGTTAGTCTCATCTACTGACATCTGAAAAATATGCAGGGAAGACCACATTTGGAAAAGAAAGCCTAACATTTATTCTTTCCTTAATTATTACATTTCTTAAAAGCTTTAGGGGAAAGGATTATTCTTTGACACCAACTTCAGTTTTGAAAAATAAAATACATTTGGGTCTAGAAGAGATTGGTTTGCACCTAACTTGTCACTTCTGCTGGTCTGGATCCCAGTGGCTTGGGGAGCTACTTCAGAAAGGCACAAAAGCAACAGAAAGTACATCTGTCTGACTGGCAGGTGCAGTAAGCAGTTACCTTAAACATTCTGCAGCTTCCTTTGGGTTAACCAATCCAAAGAAAAATATTGATCAGTGGTCTACAATACATGGCAAACTACAGATAGGATTTACATAGAAATTTTCCATATGTTGTCTTAACTGACTCACATCTATAGAGCAGTGATGGTGAGAGAGGAAATGAACATGTATTCGATCCTTATAACTTAATACCTGTTATGTACGTATTATTGTTGTTAATACTGCTAACAATTAATGATAATATTAACATTGAGACCTTTATTGCATGCCAGATACCAATGCTAAGACATTTACTTTCATGGTCACATCTAGTCCTCCCATCATGCTATCACTCCAATTTAGAAAGGAAGACTCTCCAAGGTCACTCAGCTAATAAATTTGTAAAACCAGTGCTGTCTAACACCGAAGACAGAAGGATTTATTAAGGAAAACATTGAGGATCAGGGAATCCCTAATATTATACAGAGAGTAAATACTGAAGGTAAGAATTGCGCCTTTAATGTCAACACCATTACTCATTTCAATACACCAAAGCTTGGTGTATTTACCCTGGCAAGGTACACAGAAATCCTTTTGCTGGGAAAAGGAGCAATTAATGCGGGGAGTAAATACGTGGGCAGGTATCATGCAGTCAAAAATACTCAGGTTGATTTTACAGGGTGATTTCATGCTTTCATGTGAAGCACAACTTAAGAACATATATACGAGAAAACCATAATTCAAAAAGACACGTGCACCCCAATGTTCACTGCAGCACTATTTACAATAGCCAGGTCATGGAAGCAACCTAAATGCCCATCGACAGACAAATGGATGTGGAAGATGTGGTACATATATACAATGGAATATTACTCAGCCAAAAAAAGGAATGAGAGTGGGACATTTGTAGAGACGTGGATGAATCTAGAGACTGTCATACAGAGTGAAGTAGTCAGAAAAACAAATATTGTATATTAATGCATATACGTGGAACCTAGAAAAATGGTACAGATGAGCCGGTTTGCAGGGCAGAAACTGAGACACAGATGTAGAGAACAAACGTATGGACACCAAGGGGGGAAAGCAGCAGGGGGTGGAGGTGGTGGTGTGATGAACTGGGAGATTGGGATTGACATGTATACACTGATGTGTATAAAATGGATGACTAATAAGAACCTGCTGTATAAAAAAATAAATAAAATTCAAAAATTAAAAAAAAAACATTACCAACCTTGGGAATTCCCTGGTGGTCCAGTGGTTAGGACTCGGCACTTTCACTGCCGGGGCCCTGGGTTTGATTCCTGGTCAGGGAACTAAGATCCTGCAAGCCTTGAGGCGTGGCCAAAAAAAATTAAAAAGTTATCAAACTTCAAAAAAAAAAAGAACATATATACCATAATTTCTCCCATCCTATGAAAAGAGAACTTTAAAGTGATGTGGAAAAAGAGGCATACATAGGGTTGAATCATATGAAACTGCTAGTTTCAAACCATTTTTTAACCTATAAAAAATGGCAGCTTTATATGGCTCAAATCAAAAACAGCAATACCTGAACACCTATGGTAATACAGCTCACTCCTAAAATACACTAAAACAAGGCAAATAGTTGGTTTAAAAGATATAAACCTAAGAGGAAGGGAAAACGGGAAAGGCAACAAGAATCCAAATGTTTGAAGGTGGAAAAGCAGGCAGATGAGTGATAATGCACCTAGCAGCTGTGATAAAATTGTAAGATGAAGTGAGGAAATCTGACAAGCAACCAAAGTTGTACTGTAGGATCTTTAAAAGGCTCAGGAACTGTCAGCACCAGAAGTTCTGGAACTAGGAGAGAAGAGGTGGAAAGAACAAATGAAATGATGGTCAAAGGCACTTTTTTTGAAGGAGATTCCCTTCCCTAATCCTCATTCCTGGGTAACTATCCATTTCCCATTTCACAAAAAGTTTGGAACTTTACTCTCTGGAGAAGACTTTTAAAAAGGTCTTTGCACATGGAGTAGACAAGCGTAGTGGACGGCACTGAGTGGTTAATCACATACCCAATGCTGAGAACTTCCAACCCTCTTCTGTGGTTCAGCTTAGAATGCTGGCAGCCAGATTTTGCCCTCCCAGCAGGGTGCTGGAACAGTACTCCCTGGAGTATGTGACAAGACCAAGGGAAGAGATATAAAAATAATCACATGAGAGGTTCCCCTAAAGAACTCGCCCACAAAATGCTACTGCAGGTCTCAAATTTAATCAACTACCTTATTTCCTATTATCATGAAAAAATAAGAATTGCCTAACATGTGAGGACAGACTCTAACACAGAAGATGGAGGCCAAAACAAACAGAACAATGCAAATCAGAGGTGGCAGGTTATACAAGGAGAATAGAATAAAAAATATATCATGAATCATTATCCTCAGAAATAAGAAAAGATAGTACATCCACAAAACTAGAACAGAATGCTGTGTAAAAGGAACAGTTAGAACAAACACCCCCCCCCACACACACACAACGCACACTTATGGAAATCAAATACATGATAGCAGAAATGAAAAAGTCTCAATGAAAGTATTTTTGAAAAGATTTTTAAAAGTTAAAGAATCAACTAATTTGTTTCAACATTCAAAAAACAGTCGTTCTAGAGAGAACAGAATAAATGTAGGAAGGGAAATAATAATATGATTCAAGAATATTTCCTATAATTGAAGGACATGAATCTCCAGATTAAAAGGGTACTATGGGAGGAACTGGGCTCTCATCAATGGACACTTTTGTGACATTTCAGGGAGTCTGGCTAGAAGAAAAGTTCCTACAAGCTGACGATGAGAATGAACAGGTACATAAAAAGAAGAATCAGAATAACTTTAGATTTCTAAAGCATCATGAAGAATTCAAAGGCAGGAAATCCAACTCAGGAGAAAAACCAAAGGAAATTTCTAGCATGGCACTGTTCCACTGGTCTGGACAGCACTCGGCTGAGATAGGAAGAGCATAAAGGTATTCCAGATGGATATACCCAAGAAAAAAGTGAAAATTTTAAATTTCTTGACGTGGCTGACTGTGTAGAAAATTGTACTGAAAAGCTTTGGGAAAATGTGGGGGAAATTAGCAACATATACAAAGACGACTAGTAACATGAAAATGCACACAATCACACGCACACACACACGTCAATCCACTTCGGAAAAGACAAAGGACAAGGAAGAAAGCAAATTTCGAGTAGTACTCTACAATACAAAGCTAGAAACATGTGCATAAGAAATAACTGAATATTGATTTATCCAAATACAATGGGGAAGGAGAAGCAGAAAAGAAGGAGCTAAATCCTCATCTATCACAATAGAAAGAAAAAACTACTTAAAATTCATTAATCCAAAGAGAGCAATAATGTATATTATTTAGAAATGTGTATGCTTAAATACCAGAAGAAAAACCCCCAAAACCAAAATAGTTGCCTATTTTGCCTATTTCCACAGGGACATTGGAAAAAGTGTGGTGGGGCAAGGAATTACTCAGAAATTGCTATAAGGCTTTTACAACTATTTGACTTTTAAACTATGTGCATGTATTACTTTGATAAAAGTAAATATTAATTTAAAAAATCCAAGTTCAGGGCTTCCCTGATGGCGCAGTGGTTGAGAGTCCGCCTGCCGATGCAGGGGACACAGGTTCATGCCCCAGTCCGGGAAGATCCCACGTGCCGCGGAGCGGCTGGGCCCGTGAGCCATGGCCGCTGAGCCTGCGCGTCCGGAGCCTGGTCTCCACAACGGGAGAGGCCACAACAGTGAGAGGCCCGCATACCGCAAAAAAAAAAAAAAAATCCAAGTTCAGTGAGCATGATGATGCAACCCCTTTGAAAACATTTTTCCCTGGCTTTGACACAGGCCTTTTTATCATTACCAACACTTACAAAACGCGCAAATTCGCAGAGCAGTGTGTTAAGTACTGTTCCTAGAGTCACAAGAATGCATCATTTTAAATAAATTCATCTTATGAAGTTCAAAGCTTTGACCTTAAAAGACTTGTTGAAAAAGAAGGGACAACACTTCATTGTATATTAACCAGAGCAGCAAACGCAAGAAGCACTTAGGCTAGAGAACATCACACATGAGACACCAAAGTTTGGTAAAATGAATATTAATTACTAGGAAATATCTTTAAGAAAAAAAATGTTATACTCTGCCGAGCTTTAAATCTACATTACTTCCTAAAGTGATCGTTGTATCTGTGGAGCTTTGTTGACAAACCATTTCACATCCTGTGGGTGGGTCTTGGAACATTCTCTTTGTGCTTACAAGGAGAACAATAATCTTGGCAAGAAGCTGTATGTGTACTAGCTTTATTTCTCTTAGCTCTGGGTGGATGTCCCTCCAAGGACCTTTGCTCTGGGCCAAATGTGGATGGGTGAAGTGTGACATAATTCTTATTTTTTGCATATGATCACTTAGGAGAGCCTGTCTTTGTCCTTCAGTTTCAATTCTGACCAGTCACCTTTTGATGGTCTATCTTTAAGGACAGCTGTTGAGAAACACTCTTCACATAAATACCATTCATTTTGCTTGAACTCACCCCCACCCTCCTGTTTTACATTCTTCACCACTGGCCCTGTTGGGCCTGTTTTTCTTTTGTCCATTGGCTGTAACGCCACATTCTTTTGCCCAGGTCTCTTGTTCTCTTGAATTATATCAAATGTTTGTACATTTTGTGGGATTTGGGTTGGATATGCATAGGCTTCTATAGCTAATTCTTTACCCTGATGAAAAGGTGTCCATGGACACCTTTGGTTCTGTTATCATATTTACAAGTTTAGTGCTATCTTTTGCTGTTCCTGCAAGCTCCCATTTGTAGTTATTATTTTTCCTGTTATCTGTCAAATAAGCTAATATCTGATGATTCTGCTGCCTTTAGGGTGATTCTGCCATTACTGGTATCTTCTCTGTGTTCTTGTTGGCTTTCTAGTCCTCTGTGGAGTATAATGAGTATTTTCTTGAAAGATTCCCTCTTACTTCCCTCAAATTTACACATTGTTTTTGAGGCTTACATTCTGAGTTCTAGTTGGTGCATTTCTTCATTTCCAGTGTCTTCATTTGGGTTGTTTGTGGTGGATCTACTGTCTAAGACTCTGCTCAAGTCTGGAATCAGGACAGGAGAACTGGCAACACTGTAGCTTTAAACTCAAGAGATCCTGAGGGATGGGGAAAATACGCAGAGACCTGGGAAGCCAATGCGGACATGGGAAAACTTGGAGGGTTGAGGGAGCCTGGAAATCCCAAGGGCTTCCAACCCAGACCCAGGCTCCCAGTGGTCACAGTGAAGGGGCCCATTTCCACCCTTTCCCTAGCAAAAGTCTCCAAATCAGTCTCCTGAAGAACCTTCCCTTATTGGAAATCTTTGGTTAGAACAACTAAAATAAATGAGAAAAGAACATTTGGTTCTCGGAAGTTCTGGTTTCAACCAATGTGACTAGAATACACGCATTTAATAAATTAAGGACATGTCTCTTTTGCTTAAATAGTTTGTATATTCAAAAGAAGATTTACATATGTTGCTGATGACATTTATTCATGTATTCATTAAACATTTATTAAGTACTTACTAAGATCCAGGTACTATATATTGGTCTATCCTTTTTGGATTATAATTCAGCAGCACATATTTAGAATCATTACTATTTTTACATATTTTGTACCAGTAATCTAAGTCTTGGGAATTTCTCCTAAGGCAATAATTCACGTGAAAAAAAAGTGATATATAAAACATATTTATAACAGCATTATTTGTAATGATTAAAACAACAAAATGCCCAATGATAGGGAATTAAGATAACTGTGGCATATTCATTTCAGGAACACTAGGTACATAGTGAAAATTATAATAACAAAGTATAGGAAATGGAAAAGCATATATCAAATGTTAGGGACAAAAATTTGTAAAAGTATGATTGCAACTGTATAAACACATACAGACAGGTATAAAAAGTTATAGACACCAATGAAAAATGTGAAGTTAATGTGATTGAATGGTCATATTATATCTTTATTTTCCTCATGATATACTATAAAGTTGTCTTAGTAGTAAGTAAAAATAATTAATGATATAGACCAAAAAAATTATTTTAAAAATCTACTTTTTGCAGTGCATGTAATGTGCACTGAATGTGGAACTCTTAGGGTCCCTAGTTAATAGTTTGTTTCCATATAGAAACATTTTGAACTAAGATGTCAAGGGAAAAGACATTCTCAGAAGCCAGTAGTGATAACCAATATCATGCAATACTCAGGGAATTCACCTCCGTACAATAAGCTAGTTCCTTTCCCAATCCAAATTTGTCTGGTTTCTATAATTTTTCACTATCCTGAGGAGCTTTTCCCCACCTTTGGTTCTTTCAGAAGCTTGAACTCCTTGGAGATCACTTGGGGTAATGGAGAATTCAGACCAAACTGAGTTAAAGTTTATTTTATGACTGACTTTCTGTGTGATGGTGAATGAATCATTTACCAAGTCTCAGTTTCTGCCTCTGTAGAAGGGGGATGATAATAGCCCCTCTCTCTTAGGGCTGCAATGATAAGGTATGTGAAGCTTCCAATATAATGCCTGCTCCCTCATTGGGGGACTCAATAAAAATGAATTTCCTGTCTCGAAGTTGAAAAGCAAGTAGGGTTCCATGAACCAAGCATTGTGTGGGGATTGGTACGAAATTTCCTAAGTAGCTGTTTCTCACTCAGCTGGCACCAAGCCCTGCCCATTACAAGGTGTGACCTCAAGCTGCACAGTGGTAGTGCCCTGATAGCAAGTTCCTGGCAAGACCATCCTACTGCTTGTTTTGTCACTATAAAGGCAATGTGTGCTTACTAAATAAAACTTGGAAAGGAGTAAAAAATGGAGCACAATCACCTAAAGTCTCCCTACTTGAAAAAGATGGCTGTCAACCTTTTGGTGTATTTCCTTCAGCCTTTCCCTGTGCATAGATTTAGGCTGGATTTTAAACACAATTGTAATCATGCTGCACATACAATTTTGCATCCTGAATTTTTCATTTCAATGTAGCAGATAAGCTGTTTTCAACCCATTTCATAGTTTTCAGGGCCATCATTTTTAATGGCTGTATAACATTCCAGTTTGGAAAACTTACAAGCAATACACATGCTCTCCTTTCCTGTGCCAACAAGCCTCTTGTATAATCTTTTCATTTCCAGGGGGACTTCTCAGTTTCCAGGTGGCCTCACATCACATAGCCAAAGGAACTTAGGAGCAAAAAAATCTAGCTGGAAAGGGTAGAGAAAGGGGAAGTGGAAAAAGGAATATGGTGAGAGAGAAAGCTAGGAAGAGGAGGGAAGAGAGAGACAAAGGAAGAGAAGGAGGAAGTAAGAGGAAAAAGGAGAAAGAATATGACACAGATGGAAAACATGTAAAGGAGAAGGAAAGAGAAGAGGAAGAGAAGGAATGAAAAGGAGAAGAGGAAGAGGCAAATAACTGGTGTTTTCATATTTAATGTGGTCTGCTCTAGACTCTCACATGATAGATGCTTTCTAAGGAAGACAGAACTTTCCTTGGGTGCTCATCCCTTTGGCAGCTTCCAACACATTGCCAGCCTCTGATATTGTTGTTCTCAGTCATTCATATTATAGTTAATATTGTGGCCATTGGAACTTTTGGTGTGCATTAATTCTTTATTCTGAGCCACAAACACATTTACCTGACATTCTTCTTTCTAAAGACTCATCATTACTCCACTAAGCAGATGAAAGCCTTTAGTGATTGATTTCCCTGGGTTTCAAAGGGCTGAGTTCTGGATGAGACACCCCTTGAATTCTTCCTCAAGGGATTTCATTTGGCTCTTCTTTGATTACATGTCTTTGGCTGGGATCAACTTTCTCTCTCCAGTATTTTGCTCCTGTTGCCATACTTGAATTTCAAGATGTGTGGTCCATTTACCACATGCTAGCATTTTTACAGTTCCTGGAGGGACTCTGGGCACATCTCCTGTTTTGAGGAAAACATGGTATATGGGAGACTCTGAAAGCCCCTCATGCTACCAATTGATCAGGTGAAATGAGGGACCTGAGCCTGGCTCCCCACAGCCTGTCCTGAGGACCATCTGCATATTGTGAGCCTGGGAACTGCCATCATCCAGAGGAGGATTGTGAACATCAGAGGGCCTCCAGGAAAGGCTGAAGCTGGATGTGAACAGCTTGCCAGCATGCCAGCACATTCCATCATGCCAAGAAGCCAAATGCTGCCCCATGGTGCCTTGGCAGGAAGACACCCTCTCACTTAGCAGGTTTGCAAGGTCTCCTGTCATCACAGCAGCCCAGGCCCAGCAAGCAGGCAGGACCCCCTCACCCCTCACAGTGGAATGGGGTGGGGACCTGGGTGTCTCTGCTAGGGAGGAGGTGTGCTCACAGAACCTGGGTTGAAACCTGACTCTCCCATTTAGGTGTTCTATGCTTTGAGCCAACGCAATGTTTTTTTGGACTCAGTGTCCTCAACTGTAAAATAGTGATTAGAATCCCTGTCCTGCCTACTTCACAGAGTTGTTAGAATCATAAAGGTGATAACAGAGGTTAATGTACCTGATAAGTAAATGTCCTTCACCGGTCAAGGGAGAGGGAGAGAGAGCTCTGTAGTGGTGGAAGGAACATCGCTTTGGAACCAGGAGCTCTGAGTTCAAACAACACCCTGCTAGTCACGTACCACTTGCCTTCATCAAGTCCCCTCATTCTGTAAATAGGCTGACCATGCCTGCTCATCCTTCCTCACAGACTTTCCGTGATGATTAGATGAGACAACGGAAGTGAAACTGGGACATGCTCTAAGACATTATTAATATTATTAATATCCCTGCTGTTGTTTTGGGCACTGTTGTCAAAAGCAATGCTCACCCTTGGTGTTACAGTCTGATTACGCTCCTCTAAAATTCATATGTTGAAGTCCTAGCCCTTAATGGGATGGTATTTGGAGATGGGGCCTTTGGAACATAATTAGGGTTAGGTGAGGTCATGAGGGTAGCACCCCCCGATGGGATTAGTATCTTAAAAAGAAGATACACCAGAGTGCTTTCTCCCTCTGTCTACACCATAAGGGACACAGGGAGAAGGTGGCTGTCTGCAAGCCAGGAAGAGGGCCCTCACCAAGAACTTGACCATGCTGGTACCTGGATCTCAGGCTTCTAGACTCAAGAATTGCTAGAAATAAATTTCTGTTGTTTAAGCCCCCCCGTCTGTGGTATTTTCTTATGGCAGCTCCAATAGACTAAGACACTTGGTGTTAGGCCAGGGAGATCCCTTCTCCTGCCCCAGAGTGTGGACTTCACATACCCCCCCACCCCTGGAATTAAAAAAAATTCCAGGATGAACAAAATACCAAACTTTTAAGTCAAGACAAGATCAGTAGCAGCAGCACTGTACTGACCACCTTGTAGCCTGAAGCAAAAAGAAAAATTAGTGATACTGAGCCTATTTTTATTGAACAATTTTGATTTTTGCTTATTGTGGATTTTTTTGCATAAATTTTGATTTTAAAAATATTGCACTGAAATATGATTTATCTTGATCACTTAGTTTTTTGAGCCCTCTGAAATTCTGTGCCCAAGGTCAGTGCCTCACTCATGTCGCCAGCCCTGGTCCTGCCTCCCCCCACGTTACATCATTTCACGGGCTGTACTGGCCCCGACCCTGTCTCAGCTTCCTCCTTTTCTTTATTTATTTTGGCCTGCATTGGGTCTTTGTTGCTGCGCACGGGCTTTTTCTAGTTGCGGCGAGTCGGGGCTACTCTTCATTGCGGTGCACGGGCTTCTCATTGCCATGGCTTCCCTTGTTGTGGAGCACTGGCTCTAGGTGCACAGGCTTCAGCAGTTGTGGCTCACGGGCTTAGTTGCTCTGCAGCACGTGAGAGATTCCCAGACCAGGGCTTGAACCCGTGTCCCCTGCATTGGCAGGCAGATTCTTAACCACGGCGCCACCAGGGAAGTCCCTCAGCTTCTTCCTTGACAAGCCAAATTTATGGTCTGCTGCCTTGCTTTTCTAAGCCCTGTTCGGTTAATCTGTATTGATAGTTAATTGCTGACAAAGGGTTTATTATTCTATTAGAAATTAGCAATTGAACAAAAGTATCCTAAAAATGCAATGTCTAAAGCCAAAAGGAAGACTCTCTCATGGTGGATTCTTAATCTTTTATTTAAGAAATGCTTATTCAATGTCCAATGGCTGTGTGTCTTGGGCTGGCACTGAGAATATGTAGATGAAGAGACACTGCCCCTGTTCTGAAGAGCTCACAACCTGGTGAGGAAGCCAGATAATTACTGGAGGACAGGGAAGGAGCTCTTAGGTGTTGCCTTTAGAATCAGGAATGTCTTCACAGATGAAGAGATGCTTGAACTCTCAAAAAAATGTTAACTGTGCTATTCTGATTCTGAGTCACATATGCTCATTGTAGAAAAATTGGAAAGGAGAAAAATATTAAAAAGTTAAAATATTTGCTCTCACATCCCAGGAATGACTATTATTAACATTTAGGTTAACTTATTTCCAATTTATGTCCACATCTATAGTTATATTTATATCTGTAATGGGTCACAAATAAGATGTGTTCAAAATAAAGAACTTTTAGGGCTTCCCTGGTGGTGCAGTGGTTGAGAGTTTGCCTGCCAAAGCAGGGGACACGGGTTCGTACCCTGGTCCGGGAAGATCCCACATGCCGCGGAGTGGCTGGGCCCGTGAGCCATGGCCTCTGAGCCTGCGCGTCCGGAGCCTGTGCTCCGCAACGGAAGAGGCCACAACAGTGACAGGCCCACGTACCGCAAAAAAAAAAAAAAAGAACTTTTAAAACTTACTGTAATTGTCTTCACCTTGTTCTGGAGCCCCATTCCAAGTGATGGAGTTAAAAAGAAAAAAGAAAAGAAGCATTTCCACTTAAGTGACTATGACTTAAAATAGTTTCTCTTTTGATAAATGTTCAATCAATTCAAAGTTTAAACTTCCTATCTGTACTTTTCTCAACTTTCAAGCAGACTCCCCCATCTCCTCCTTCCATGGTACCAGGGCACAGGAGGCAGTGTGCCTGTCCTCTGGGTCTGCCCTGGCCTCCCATGAAAGCACACATAGCCTGCTTGGTCACTGGGGATACTGCTCTGGGGTCCACTGAGTGTGTCTGATCTGGGTGTGCTGATGGTACCACATCCGGGGGTCAGGAACCTGAGATTGCTCAGGTAGCCATGTCCCCACCCCTCATCCCGACCTCAAGCCTCTTTTGGCTCACTAGTCCTGTAAGCACTGCTGTGTTCCCAGAGCTGGGTTTGAAGCAACTTCTCTGACACATCTAGTTTCATGGCAGGAGATGAGTCTAGGGATGTGGATATGGGCCAGATCATACAGGGCCTTACATGGAAGGGAAGGAATTGGGATTTTACCCTAAACGCAATGCGAAGCCATTTAGAGATTTAAGCAGATGATTGATGTGCTGTAGTTCTCATTATTAGCAGATCATGTTTATTGCTCTGTGCAAATGAATTGGAAGGGATGGAAGCAGAGGCAGGCTAACAGTAGTCAAGGCCGGAAACGATGACCTAAACTTAGAGATTAGAGCTAAAGCTTGGAGTTTGAACACCAGCAAGCTAATGGGCTGGATATGGGAGGAATGAAAGGTGGTATTTAGGAGGACAAAGGGCAGGGTGGATGACTGTACTACTACTGAGATGGAGGAACCTGGTTCGGGGACATGGGACCAAGAGCTCTGTTTTGGACATAATTTCCAGAATGTTCTTGAGATCTTCAAGGGGAGATGCTAAGTGGGCAGTTGGATGTATGAGTTCAGAAAAGAGGTGTTGGGTGTATTAGCAAAAAGTGGGCATTTAAACCCGTGGGAGTGAATTCAATCACATGGCGACAAACTTTAGGGAAAGAAGAAGTTGGATTCAGTAGAAGCCCTGGGTAGGCTCAACATTTAGAGCTGCATTTGAAGAGGAAGAGATGGCAAAGGAGACTGATGAGGAAGGAGGAGTAAGCAAGGGGGAAGCAATGCCCCCTAAACCAAGCGGAGAGGGTCCAGGGAGGATGAAGTGGTGGACTGTGGGATGCTGCTGAGAGAGTGACGAAAGTAAGGCCCTTCTGGAAAGCACTGCCAACTTCCCCTGGCAGAGTCAGGCTCTTCTCCACACCACCCCCAACCTTGATCCTCCTTATACACTCATTACACTGAATTACAGTTTTTGTTAACATGCCTGCCACGCTCTCTAGTCTGAGAGTGATCCTAGTTCCTTTCCTCCAGAGGCAGTGCAGTGTTTGGCCTTGTGTAAGTTCCCAGGAAATGTTAAGAGAATTTAAAAGATTGATCACCAGCAGGAGTGAGGAGACTGTGTTTGAAGAGATACTCATGAAGATTATGATGGGGCCATGACTCATTTTGGCCAGAAACGAGCAGGCAGACATCGTAATAGAGATGTGGACACCGCTGGCAACCACAGCCCCAGGGCTGGCTCCTGGGGGCTCCATTGGAGAAGCTCTTCTCTACAGCTGAGAAAAGGGATGGAGCTGATAAGGGGCAAAGAATGATAAAGCAGTGTCCATATGAAGCCATCCTTCTCTCCTGGACAGTGGAAAAGGCCATTGTCCACCTGGCGATTTCACCTCCACAACGCATGCAAATTAAAGCTTTGTTTTTAAACTAAATTGAATACATTGACGACTTTCTTGTGGACTTCTAACACAGCGTTAAAACTTCTCTCACTTGCTCTTTGATACCGTCCCAGATGCTCCTCCCTCAGTCAGTAGCCAGAAACTTAAAATTTCACTCCCATACAGACGTGTTTTTTCTCTGAGGCATTCAGCAGTCATAGAAGAAAGAGGAGGGGATGGAAATTCATTGAGTTCAGACCAGTGTGGGTAGATTCCTCCGCTACCCTATCCTTTTTCCTATTTACCACCACCATCTGGGTTGGATTTTTACATCCATCTCCCAGAAGAGGAAATGGAGGCTCAGAGAATTATGTATGTTGCCCAGCATACAAACTGGTGAGGGGTGGAGCTGGGAGTCAGTTATAGAATTGGATGGTGTTTGCAGCAGTGACTTTCTATCCCAGAATCTTGGTTACCCTGGAGTGTCCTCAGCTCCAGGGACAGCCTCCTGATTGGGGCACAGAAGGCGGCTCCCTTGGTGAGTCAGTTCTGCAGTGCTCTGGGAGCCATTCGGGAGCAGGGTCAGCCTAGAGCTCACTCTCCAGCCCTCCCCATGATCTGATAAGTCCTTCTCCTATATTAAATGCCTTTCTGTCTTAAATACACAGGGGGTTTCTGTTTGCTATTCTCAACCCTAACCAACAGCACTGTTTCCTTCCAGCCTCCTAACCTAGAGCCAGAAAGGAGGACGGAAACAATCACTTCACACTGAAACAACTCCCCTTCCCTATGTCTGCTCACCCAGCTTCTTTTGGGCCCATGACCCAGGAATGGCTTCACTCGGAGTCACTCCCCTCAAATAAAAAGCCATGAAGAGTATGGGGCCGGGTAATATATGCTGATGTAAGGGTCAAACAGGAACTCAGAGATGAAGGTGAATAAGACAGCAAGCAATTCTGTGTGGGACATTCTGTACAGGCCTCCAAATTAAATGGAAACTGTGGGGATTAATGGAAGGTTCAGAGCAGGAATTGGCTTCTGGCAGTGGCCTCAATGTGCTCTGCTCTCTGTCACGATGCCATTGTCTGGGATTTATGAATTTTGCTTGTACTATGTTTATTTATTTTTTAAGCTATAGAATTCCAAAAGGCAAGACAAAGCAGGGTTCAAGGTTCTTTGAAGAAGCAGTAGCAGTGGGAAAGGGAAGGGTTCATAATGAGTGGCACGTTGTAGATGCTATGACTTACTTTGTAAATGAAGGATGAGTTGATAAAGCACTTCCTGTAATCTGGCTGTGAGCTTCCATCCCCATCTTTTCTTCTGCTATTGTCCTCTCCCAGCTGGAATGGCTTCCTCCCCACTTTCTCCCCTGTCCACATGATCCACACCTGGCAAGGCTTGGGTCAAATCCTACAATCTTCTTTAAGCCATTGATTTTCTGGGCTTCCACCTGACAATGGTCTCACCTTCTCTGAGCTACCAACACCTCAGGCTTGGACATCCTTTAGATAGTTTCATCCTGCTGAGTCATGAATCTAGGCTGAGTAACGCTAATCTTGCTGCTAAAACACCTGGAAGGGAAACCAGCTCGCCTGGAGCACTTTTTACCTACCCAAAGCTTTACAGGGCTTAACTCCTTGAATCACCCTATCAACTCTCTGAAGGACACAAGAGCCCTCAGAGCTTAAGCAACTTTTCCAAGAGTACGTGGCCAAGCTGGGAATAGGACTGGGTTTGGACATAGGTCTGTTTGACTTTCAGATCTTGGGGTGCCCACTATTTCATACGGCCTCCACTGACATTAGGATGCTTTTCACAACCAAACGGTAAACCTCCTGTGGTCAGGAATCAGGTTTTTTCATACTGGTGTCCTGCCTCTGCTTGGAAGCGTCCCACACGTAACAGTTGCTCAATAAATATTATTTGGCTAATTGGGATTACAGGCCAATCACCTGATAGTACAGAGCATTTTAAACTTTTTAAAGTATGTTTACATTTGGTAATTTATTCCCTGTGATAGGGATGCTGATTAAAAACTTCCCATTACACACATTAAAAAGCAAACCAGAAACAACACTGAGGGCAAATGAATTGCCCAAAGTCACATGATAACAAATCCTGGCCGGCCTCTGATTCCTAAATTAGTTCTTCTGTTTTTTTAAATGTACTTATTTTATTTATTTATGTTTGGCTGCATTGGGTCTTCGCTACTGCATGTGGGCTTTCTCTAGTTGTGGCGAGCAGGGACCACTCTTCACTGCGGTTTGTGGGCTTCTCATTCTGGTGGCCTTTCTTGTTGTGGGGCACGGGCTCTAGGCACGTGGGCTCAGTAGTTGTGGCTTGCGCGCTCTAGAGCGCAGGCTCAGTAATTGTGGCTCAGGGGCCAAGATGCTCCGCAGCATGTGGGATCTTCCCGGATCAGGGCTCGAACTCGTGTCCCCTGCATTGGCAGGCGGATTCTTAACCACTGCGCCACCAGGGAAGTCCCCTAAATTAGTTCTTCTATTGATGTACCAGCACAAATACTGTAATGAGATACTTCTGAGACAATGGGGAAATTTAACTATTGACTGTCCACTAGATGATATTAAGGAATTGCATTAGTTTCCTCCTTCTGCTGCAGTAAATTATCACAGACTTAGTGGCTGAATACAATACAAATTTATCACCTTACATCTATGGAAGTTAGAAGTCTGAAATGGCTTTCCCCGGGGTAAAATCATGGGTTCGGTAGGTCTGCATCCCTTTTGGAGACTCTAGGAAAGAATCTGTTTCCTTGGTTTTTCCAGCTTCAAGAGGCCACCTGCATTACTTGGCTCACATCCCCTTCCTCCACCTTCACAGCCAGGAGTGTAGAATCTGCAAAGTTCATTCTGCTTCCCTCCTCATATCACCTACTCTGACACTTCTGCCTCCCTCTTATAATTGCCCTTATGACTACATTGAACTAACCTGGATAACTGCTCCATGTTTAGATAACTCCCCATTGCTAGAGGCTTAACTTCACATACCTGCAAAGTCCCTTTCACCATGTAAAGTAACATATTCACATATTCCAGGGATTAAGCTATGGATATCTTTAGGGGGACCACTATTCATCTTACTATAGAAGTTATTGATGATTTTGATAAATATGAGAGTAGTATAGTAATTATGTTTTTTAAATGTTCTCATTTGCTAAAAGTGCTTACTAAAATATTTATGGGTAAAAAAAGCATGATGTCTGATATTTTCTTTACAAATTCCAGAAAAATAAGTGGATATGTGTGAAGGGAAAATGGATGAAATAAGATTTGCAAAGTGTTTGATAATTATTTGATAATTATTGAAGCTGGGTGTTAGGTACATGGGGGTACGTTTTACTATTTTTTCTATTTCTGTGTATGTCTGAAATTTCCCATAATATCTTTTTAAACTATAGATACTGAAGTTTCCTGGGTAACATTCTCTAACACTATTCTCCTCTCTTCCTCCCCAGAGTTTACTGCCATTGTGAATTTGGTGTTTTTCATTCCCTTTCATAATTTTATAGTTTTACTACACATACATACATGTCTTAAACAATATATAGAACTGGTTTGTACATTTTTTCCAAATTTATATATTGCACATTTCAACAGAGTTTTTGAAATTTATTCATGTTGATACATGGATAATTATAATTCATTCTTTTTTAGGTATTTTAAAGTATTCAATGGTATGGCTATATCTAAATTTATCCCTTATGTTGATGTGTATTAAAGTTGTTTTCAATTTTTTGTTATCACAAACAATGCTGCAATAGGCCTACTTATAAATATCTCCTTGTGCACATGTGTGAAATTCCCTCTAGGATGCTAAGTAGTGAAATTGCTAGTTTGTTGGGTATATGCATCTTCGTCTTTACTACATCTTGCTAAATATTTAATTATGGGGTGGTGCCAATTTGTACTCTTCAGCAGTATATGAGATTTCCCATTTCTATTCACATCTTTATCCACACTTAGCATTTTAAGACTTTTCAAAAATTTTGCCAACCAAAGAGATGTGAAATAGAATCCACTGTTTCAATTTGCAAATCCCTGATAACTAGTGAAGCTGAACATCTTTTTCATCTGCTTAGTACTTTTCATTTTTCTCTTTCATTAGTTTTTCCTTAAACTGTGTCCAATCTAAAGTCTACCTCACCTACTGAGTTTTTAATTTTACTATTATTTTTATTTCCAAGATTATATTTTCTTTATTTCTGCTTTGTCTTTGGGCATTCTAAACATTCTTTCTTTTGAGGGATGTTGGTCCTTCTTGATTGATTTTCTGTGTCTCATATTTTTTCACCTCCTCTTTTTCTGTATTTGTATTTTTTGCTCCATGTTTAGAAAAACTCCTCCATGTTTTCTAGTAGCTCTTTAAATGAATTTGTTGGCAAGCAAATATATATCTTTTCTTTCCATGAATTCTTTCTTGTTCTTTGACTGCTTCTTTCCATAATGGCCTGTTTTGTGCTTTGTAGGGAAAATACATTCTTAAGTCTCTCTGAGGATACTAATAAGAATTTATTAAAAGCTTGCTTCTCTTCCTGAATTCTCTCTGTACCTCCTGGGTGATTGGTTGTGGATGTCCACCTTCTTGCTATTGGATTGCCTCAGCTGTCTGGTGGTCCTTGGTCATCCTACCATATTTTACAAATGAAGAAACATGTTGAGCATCAGACCCAAGAGAGCACTCAACACAGACTTGTTAGGACCTGCTTCCCCTCTAGGCCTCTGTCCTCAGTAGGAATTCTGTCTGCTGCCTCCTGTCCCAGAGCTGCTCTGGGGCTCTGCACAAAGAAGAGCCTCCACCTTCTTGCAACCTTTCTGACTTGGGTCTCCCTTCTCCCTGGTTTATCAGTTAACACGATTCCATCCCCCTCAGAGTCCTCCATAAATTTATCAAAATCTCTGCTATTGATATATCTCTCCCCTTCCTGTTCTCAACACTTGGAAAAGTGTGCTTCATTCCATTCTATGCTTCCTAAGCCTGATGGGATTTATGAAGAGGGGTGGGTGAGGGGCTTAGAGCATCAGCTGAACATCAACTGATGTTTTGAGAAAATCACTCTGGCTGATGTGTGGAGAGGGCTTGGCTGAGGGCAGAAGTTGGAAATAAAAGTCTAGTTAGGTTCAAGTGCACCTGTTTCAAGTGCAAGATAAGGGGGCCAAGTCAGAACTGAGGGAGTTAGAGAAAAAAAGAGAGAGAGAGGGAGAGAGAAAAGGATGAGGATGCATTTTCAAGATAGGACTGACTGAGGTCTCTTCTCCCTTCTTGTGAATGTTTCTGGACTTGTGTGATCCTGGGATAAGGGGTCTCAGATGATGAATCTGGGGAACAGCATGGCACGGTGAATAGAGCACTGGGTTGGGACAAAGGCAGGCCTGAATTTGAATTATATGAGTGATTTTTATAGCCTACCTCATAGCCTCAGTGTCCTCACCTATAAAATGGGCCTGCTAATACCTACTTCTGTCAGTGAGGAAACAGAATTTCCTTGGACTACCCTGAAAGGGGAGTGATTACAAAAATATAAGCAGATTAGCCTGAAAGTAGAAACCTGATCAGAATCAGGCTCATGGATCTCTCCACTGCTCTCTAATGGCCCAAATGACTTCTCTTGCAAAGCATTTCCATCTCTGTGTGTCTGTTGTAGCTCTGTATTATGAATGCCAATTTGAGGAAGGAGATAGTCTGGTTGAATTAGCTCATTATTTTCAGCCCAGTTGGATAAAGCCCTTCACAACAGGTCACTGGTGGTGACCACTGACTGAGAGGCCTGTCTCAGGTCAAATGACCACCTTCCTCAGTAAGGGGCCACTTCTGTGCAAAGAGAAGCACAGCTCTGCTTTCCTGGCCAGGGAGGGCTCCATGTGTTAAGATGAAAAAGGACCCGGGGAGGCATACGTATCATGACTAACATGTCAACACTTTATCTATTATAGTTGATGTGACTAACAAATAAAACAAGAGATGTTTAAAATACATAGGGAATAACATTTTTGGATGAATTCCACCTCATTAAAAAAACACCCACTTGCATTACACAAAAAGGTGTTCAATAATTGTTAGACTCCCCAGCACCCCATATTTCGGGGCATCCTGATTAGCAAAAATTAACCTAACTGTAGAAGTGAAAGTTGCCTTTGAAATGCATCTAGAAATAAAGACTGGAGAAATAAAACAGCCCAGGAATTTGGGGGAATTACGTTGTTTCCTTGGTTTTGTTTCTTTGTGAGAATCTCTATTGTAGATATGGTGAATTGAATTAATTAGCCTGAGATGAGCTTTCCTCTCTTTATTTTTCTTGAAACTCCAAGTCAAAATATGATTTATATTTTCAGGATCATGACTGTTCAATATCTATTTCTAAATCTGTCAGGTTAAAAATGTATATGAAAATGGAACCTGTAATACTGTCAATTAATAAAGGCACAATTCTCAGTTTTTCCACCATATGCATTCTTTTGTTCGGCTCCAACGTAAGTGCTATTTTCTGTGCTCCTTTTTAACTTTTAATAAGGTTCCTTTCTGTAGAGTGTGGATAATGTTGTGAAAAAGTAGCTAAAACATATTTTCAAAAGGAAAACAATCCTTAACTGAAAAATGGTCCAAAGGAAGAGGGAACCCAGCAGGCTTCCATGACACGTGCACGTAAATTTAACAATCCTTATGTATTACTGCGTGTTTGACAGGAAAAGGGGAAGAGAAACAGGTCTCATTGTTTTTGACTTTGTATCTTGTTACTCAGTTCTTTCAACACTTCCTTATTAGCTCGTGTACTATGGTGGGACACTGGATGTGTACAGGAGAGAAAGCACAGACTAGGGCCTGGAGACCAGGAACTGGGCACCCACACTGCTCTAACCCAGCTGGGGATGCTGTGAAGGGTATTTCCCCCTCATCCTTCAACTCATCATCTGAAGAATAAAGAGCAGGTTTGGACTAGGCTAGAGCTACCCAATGGAGCAGAGGCCTAACGCTGCTGATCTGGGATTTGGGAACATATGATCACTTTGAACCACATAGCAAAAACATTGATTCCCTTTTCAACTTTCATTCAGTCTTTTCTCACATTGTATCTCATCATAGAGAAAGCCTCAGTTTGGTGCTGGCATGTCTTTAACACTTCTCTAATCCCTTACTGACTTTCCTTTTAAAAAGAGTGGGCTTCAGGCTCGGAGCCGTTGGCAGGCAGCAGTATCTGACTAGAATTGAAATACTGTCTCCACCACCACCACTCCCACCAATGGTATTTGATTTCACTTGCCTTCTAATTACGGCAAGTGATCCTGCTATTCCACTGATAGCAGTAATACAACGTTCTCTTTGAAAATAAGTTGAATTTTAAGTTTTAAAAGTATACCTACTGAGTACTATTATTTGTACAAGAGGTAAATGGATATGGCTGAAATGGTCAAGTGATATGACTGAAGGTGGAAAACACTGGTCAAGATGATCACCCAGAGCCCTGACACCACTTGAGCTTAAACTTTCTCATGTTTCATGCCCTCCGACTTCTGTTTTTATTGATAATGCAAACACATTTACAGAGGACAAAATACCCCTTGCCCATCCTCCTTATATGACAATTCACTCCCAGAATCTTTGTATTGGGTTGGCCAAAAAGTTCGTTCGGGTTTTTCTGTAAGATGTATATTGGTCAACCCAATATAAAAAACATAGGAATAACCTGTAGTTCATGTCACAGGACTGTAAAAAGAAAGTGGGAAAACAGTTCTTTAAGAGTTTTAGGAAAGCTGTAAATTCCCAGTTAAACATGACAGATTGAACACACACATTTATTTCGGCTCTCTCTCAAAACTCAACTGAAAAGACAGGTAAGGAATAAAACAGGTTTGCGCCTATGAGGACAAGGAAAATGGGATGGGAGACGAGAGGACCAGAAATGCTAAAAAGTATTTTGGAAGGTGGAAAACTTGTAGATGAGGGATCATTGGAACATTAAGTGTCTGCACAGAGAGGTACGAGTGAAAAGCCAGTTGGTTCATTCTTTAGGGCCTTTGAAAAGCTCAGGAATTAGAGATGGCAAGTCCCTCTGGAGACAGCAGAGGGGCTTCAGACAAGATGACTGCTGGAAATCCTGTCGAAAGCAAGAGTTTCTCAACCTTGGCTCTCCTGACATTTGGAGCAAGAGAATTCTTTGTTTGGGGGCTGTCTTTCATCATAGGACGTGTAGCAGCATCCCTGGCCTCCACTCACTAGATGCCAGAAGCACCCCCTTCTCCAGTTGTGACAACCAAAGAAGTCTCCAGACATTGCCAAATATCCCTTCAGGTGCAAAATTTCCTGCCAGTTGAGAACCATTAATTTAAAGGATCCCTCACCTCTCTCTGAACTCGTGCAGACAAATCTCTATTACTTTTCCACCCCAAAAGTAACCAGAGGTCTTTTCTTTGAATACACTGGACCAGAGAAGCTCCAAACCTGGGAACAGGAGGCACAGAGAAGGGAAAGGTGAGGTGCCGGACTGGAAGCCAGGGGTTAGGTAGAGGAGATGCTCCTTCTGTTAAAAGTTTGGTCTGTCCCTCGGGTCAGATGATTTAGTGATGAGACACAGAGAGCTAAAGGCAGTTATTAACTCCAGGGAAAACAAAAAGGTGATTGAGAAACTAAATGTAATCATAGAATACTACTTGGTTAAGCTATGAGATATATATATATATATATATATATATACACACACACACACACACACACCCCTATATACACACACACTATATATGTATATACACATGATGTATAAGCTAGACATACACACATTATCTATCTATCTATCTATATACATATGTTTAACTCAGTGTTCATAATGATATAGAGATTGGACATCACGTTTTTCAAAACTGTGGTGTAGTTAAAATACAAGGATGTGTGGGACAGTTGTGTTTGTGACTGGGAGTGGTGGTGGTAGTTGTTAAACCCTCATCTTACATAAGATGTCAATAAAAATGTTACTCTTCAATAAAATTAAAAAATCAAGATATAGAGCATATACATACTATTTAAAAACATAAAAGCAAACTCTAGGAAAAAGACTAAGAGAGTTGAAAGTAGTTGCCTCTTAGGAGCAGCACTTGAATGCGGGGCAGAGTAGGCAGGGTACTGATATTTTCAGGATAAATCTTTTAGTACCATTTGCCTTTTTGAACTACATACATGTTTACACTGATGCAAATCATTTTTTGTTAAATAAATGCTATGGGATGGCAGCTAGGAGACTTAATGATGAGTGAACAGAGAAGAGAGAATATTCATAAAAGGAAAAGCACGACACATTTTTTGTATCTATGTGGAATGAAGAATAGGTAGAACACAGTGGGTATATCATGACAAAATGAAGACAAATGTAAAATCACAGACTGTATTCTTTTTTTAATAAAGGAGAGAGTTAGAACCAACATTTGTTTACCATCTACTAAATGGCAGGAGAGCATCAGGGATTTTCTATACATTGTCTTATTTAATTCTCATGAAAATGAAATGTATATTATTAGTCTCATTCTATAGGTAAGAAAGTGAAGTATACTTGGGAACAGGGAGGCGCCAGAGTGCATGGTGTGGAGTGAAATGCCCTTGTTTAAAATCAGGCTTCTGACTCTCATGAGCTATTGCAACCTTGGGCACATACCACAACTTCCTGTGTGTCTGCGTTCTCTTATATAAAGTAGGAATAGAGATGAGAATAAGGATTATTATTTCATCTCTTAGGAAAAGTGTGAGGAATTTATGAGTGAATACGTGCAAGGCATTTATAAGAGCACTTAATACGTCCTAAGTGCTGTTATTAAAAAAGGCACATAGCCAATCAAGATTGAATGAAAACAGTAAGAGACATTTTTCTGAAACTCAGTTTCCTCATTTTATTTGACCTCTCTGGGCATTTGGAATTATTGACACTTACCCGAGGTCACATAACTGTTAATTAGTGAAGCTAGACTTTAAATTCAAGTCTGAATGTCTTCAAAGCTCAGGCTCTTTCTCTAAAATCTGTTGCCTCCCATTAGCTAACGGGGCCAGGGGTGGAAAGGCCAGCTACACAAGCAGAAAATATCAACACTAAAAAACAGAAAAAGAGAAATGAAGGAGGTGGCCAGTGAGGAGTTAATATGATGTTGAGTCAGATAGAGAGGGAAGTGTGATCTATGAGGATAGATCTATGAGGATAAAAATAAGATGACAGCGTGGGGAGGAGAGGGTAGAATATTACGTTACTGAGACAGAGGTAATACCCAAGCAAGCTTGCACAAGAACATTATGATTGGCGGAAATGAATTTAAGTAGGGAGGGTCTCAGGAGAAGCACTTGACTAGTCTATGACATAGCTTACTTTAACCCCTGGAATGACGACAGAAAGATCCCAGTTGGACCTTCAGAGTTTTCCACCTTAGGAAGCTTGCATTTTCCCTCCACCTCATGCACTCTGCTTTCCTACTATCCACAGTTGTAATCAATTTTCTGTTTTGTGATTATCTGTTTAACATCTGTCTCCTTAACTAGACTGTAAGGTCTTTGAAGGCAAGGACTATGTCTGTCTTGGTCAGTCGTACCTACCCAGTGTCTGTTACAGACTGAAGGAAGGAATAAAGGGAAAGAGAAAGGACATGCGTCAATATTTAATAAATTATACTTTAATGCTGTCCCCAAAGACCAGAGACCATGCCAGATGTAACGGAAAAAGTAAATTAGTCAATATTTTGGTATAGGAATTAGAGTGTGCAAGGTGGAAGGATCTTAGTGATCATCCATCCATCATTCATTCATTCAACTAAGTTTATTAAGTGTTTATAATGTGCAGAGTCAGGTACTAGTCACTAGGAACATAGAGAGGAGTAAGATATAACCTCTGCCCCAAAGGAAGTGCTTCCAGTTAGAGGGGAGAAGGGGGAGACAGATCCCTGAAGTAGGAGGTGATGAAGGATATGGTGCCAAGAGGAAAGAGAAAGGAAAATGGAAAGCAACAATCTATTCTCATAACTGTTCATTAAACATTTTGCATTCGTTCTCTTTGTTCCCAGGAAATAATAATTCTGCAATGCACTCGGGAATCTAGACTTTCCTAATGAATAAAAGCAAGGTGGAGCCCCAAATGTCCTTCCTTCCAGTGGGCTTGGGGAGGTGGGGCTCAGTTATCAGTCACCCCTGAGGGACTCATGCCAGCCTCTTATCTAGTGCAGTGGCTTTCAGATTGGGGTTTAAGAAGCACAAAGGTATAGCAAAAGAGAGTTGCCACCTTGAATTCTGCCTCAAAATGGGCATTAAAACAAACAATCCCTAAATAACCTATCAACTATGCCCACCAACTTTTGTTTTGTTTTAGAAATTAGAAATAACATTTTAAACATAAAGAATGCAGAAAGGAAGTATTTTGGTAATTGGAACATTTCTTTAAACAGAGAATGTCTACTTTAGTGCATACAGGAGGACCCTGGGAGCTAGGGAGCTGGAAAGACTTGATCAAGGCCACAGTGAGTTGGTGGCAGAGCTGGGGCCAGAAGCTGGCAACTCCCAGACCAGTGTCCCATCGTGCAAACAGCGGTGTCTAAAATATGATGAGCAAACTACAAACAAGCCTTTCTAGTTTAGGATGTGTCCTATGACAGCAGGGTTCCAAGAAAAGGCCAATCTTGCCTTTGGAGGTTGCAGCCAGTTATGACGCAGGTGGAGAGACGGGGAAAAGCAAGTCCTCCCAAATGGAAAACCAGCCAAACCCGCCAAAGGAAAACAGCTTCTGAGGCAGGGGGGCTGCTGTCCATTAACAGTATTTAAGTGTTTCCTTTGGCATGTCTTCACTCTGATCACGAAAGAAGGGGCTCTTTTGAAATACTGGGCACACAAAATATGTAGTAATAAAAAGAATTAACCTTTGACACCAAGTCTTCATTCATTAACTTACTCATTTTCTCTTCATAACACCGCTGTGAAGCTGAGGGAGTTGTCATTTCCATTTTAGAAACGAGGAACCGTGGCACAGAGAGGTTAAATAACTTGCCCTAGGTCACTGAGCTAGTAAGAGGAGTTGAACTCAAGAAGTGTGACCGTAATTCATGGTCTTTTCCATTATGTTCCAATGTGTTATGATACGGAGCACTGTCAGGCACACATCACTGCCCAGAGATATGATTGATTCATGTCAATCTAAAAAAGAATACAAGATCTCTCACCTAATGATGGTAACTATAATTTATCTGAGGCATCCAACAGCTTACCAAGAATTTTCCACATGCATTATTTTATTTAATATCCACTGTAACCTATGAAGGAGGTGTCATTATTCCCATGAGGACCTGAAGCCCAGGTCAAACAGCTGTGACCCAGATAAGCCAGGATCCAAACTTCATGTGCCTGGCCCCCCAGCCTGAGCTCTTAACACAGGATATGCCTTCTCAGGATTTTTCTTCCTCTAACTTCAAAGGCAGGAGGGATATAAATGCATCATCTGTTGTTAACATTTTGCAGTTTGGTGGGGTTTTGAAGTATATGACGAACTAACCATACAGAGTAAAAATTTATATATCTAGAAAAGCTCAGATAAATGATAATTTCTTTCTTCCAATAATGTATGATAATCATAATAAGCTGTCTAGAAAAATGGCAGTGATTAATTTTTAAATCTGAAAATGTCAACAAAGAATCATTCCATTATATTCAGAATTATTTAGGGTTATCATTGAAATTAATACCTTGCTCAAATTTCTACAGTGCTTTTCAGTTTACAGAGCTTTCATGTTCATTATCTCATCAGACTTTCACAAGATGGGCATGATCAATTTTTATTCTGCCCATTTAACAGAAAAGGATATTGAAATTTAGAGAGGTTAACGCTTACTCACAGTAGCTCACAAGAGATAGAACGGGAGTTTAATCCAAATCACCTGACTCCAAGGTTAAAGCTCTTTCTACAACCCAGCTGTAGCATCCCCACTGTATACTGTTAAAATAAAAAGTAGACTCTGAAGAAGATTCCAGGTGCAGCATATATGACCCCTTTCTGGCACATCCCACTGCCTGCCTCTTCCAGGAAACCAAGTTTATGGAACCTCTGGCAACCATCCCTGGGGTCCCTCCAGGAAGCTCATTCTGAATAGACTGCTGATATGTTTGGTGGCACACACGGGAGTCTGAGGCTTCTGGGCAGGACGTGTTCTCTGCAAAAACACCCACAGCAGAGAAGCATTTGAGAGGCAGGGAGGTGTTTGGAAATGACTGAAAGAGATATGACGCGTATGAACAGATACAGCTTGGGGAGTGACTCATATGCAGATATTAATCAAAAGAAACTTAACACCTGAAGAAAGAAGAGAATCACCCAGAACGACTACAAACTTGATGACCATACATACTGAGGCCTAGCCTACATTTGGCACTCAGGACAGTCTGCAAACAACATCCAGTGTGCTCCTTCTCAGAGCCCTAGCTGGCCCTTGCCTCCTAGCCCACAAAATCCAGTGGGACAGAAGTAAAACGACAAGTTATTGGTCTGGGAACACACTACTGACTATTTAATGAATTTTTTTTTTATTCTGCGGTACATTCTCTACCATTTTGCAGAAGGACAAAGGACATCCTGGTCCTTTTCACAGAAAGTAGTCTTGTTTTCCTTTAGACCCAGATGAATATCACCTCCTTGGTTAGGCTTTCTCTGACTTCTCCCCGAGGCAGCATTTAATGCTCCCGCCTTTGGGTTTTAACTCATCACACTGTATTATAATATTTATGTACCTTGACGTCAACCATTGGACAGGGAGCTCATTGAAGCTGAAGTCCAACAAAGTATCCAGCCCAAGTTAGGGCCCTCAGAGATTTCAGTTGAATGCATAGATGAAGTGAGTAGTACTGATAAGGAATTAAAGTTAATTTTTAGATAATTAGGACATGATGAATGAGAGCAGCACTTGCTATTGAAATGAAGTTTTTCTTCAGAAGCCTACGTTTCTTAAATAGTCGTAAATAATCTATTTTAATTTTACCTTCCCTTGCTCCTGCTTAACCAGAGGAAATCGGTGAATATCAAGAATCTGTCCTTGCTGTCTGAAAGCCGAGGAAAGAGTAACTGATTCTTATCAATGAGATTAGAGCAGGTTTCAGAAACCAACATTTCCCCTTTCCGAGCACTGTTCTCACTTGGAAGGACTTGTTTGATACATGCCTCCTGCATTAGCCTTTGCAAGCTGGGCCCGTCTGCACTGCTGACTGCTGTCTCTCTAAGGTCTAGCACAGTGCCTGGCAGGGGGTAGATCGCAGTAGACCTTTGTTTAATGGATACACAAATAAATTAATCAATTAAGGACTTCACAGGAAAGATGGCATAGATGAACCTTGCATCATTAATACCAACTGCAGGGCTGCCCTTTACGGAGTGTCTATGGGGATCAGCCACTGAGCTCCTTAAAATCCATGTAGAACAAGGATTAGTGCCCGTGTTTTACTGATGAGGAAACCAAGGTTCAGAGAGTTAAGTAACTCACTTAGACTTGTATAACAAATTTTTGACAGGACTATCCATAAATCGAACCAAGCTGTGGTTGATCCCAAAGCCAGTGCTTAGATGAAGGGAAAAAGCAGTTCCTGGTCGAGAAAAGAGCATGGATAAAGTACAGATGTGGAAGTGCCTGATGGGTTCAGAAACTGGCTTAGAAACTGGAGAGTAGGCTGCCCAGAGAGGAAGAGGCTAGACAGGGAGGTGAGGTGGGGCTCTTCCCAGAATCCAGGACTATAGACTATACTGGAGCTACACTAACTCCGGGCTTTCCCTTGAAATTTCTGAATAAATCCTAGGTAACAGCCTATTTGCTAGGTTTTTTGCTAATTACAGAAGATAAAGAGAAGAAAATTTTCCATACTTTAAGGTTCCAGTTAGTTGAATTGCAACTAATCAAATTTCACTGTGAAAGAAAATGTCCTAGCTGGATGCTTACTTACCATTTACATTTTTTATTTTGAAATAATTATATATTTTCAGAACAGTTGCAAGAATAGTACAGGTAGCTCTCCTATACACTTCACCCAGTTTCATAATGTTACCATCTTAAATAACTACTGTACAATGACTAAAACTAGGATATTAATACTGGCACAGTAATTTTAACTAACTCCAGACTTCGTGTGTATTTCACCAATATTTCCTCTAACAGACTATTTCTGTTTCAGAATCCAACCCAGGACCCCATGTTGCATTTAGTTGTTATGCCTCCGTAGCCTCCCTCAATCTTGTGACAGTTCCTCAAACTTTCTTGTCTTTCATGACCTTGATGCTTTTAAAGAGTACTTGTCAGTTAGTTTGTAGACTGTCCTGCAGTCTGGGTTTGTCTGATGAGCTCTCATGATTAGATTGAGGTCAGACATTTTGGCAAGATATGTCAAGTCTTGCTGTCTTGGCAAGTACCTCACAGTGCATCGTACCAGGGGATACATGATGTCAAAGCTGACCTTAGTCACTTAGTAAAAATGCTGCTTGCAGATATCACCACTGTAAAGTTACTATTTTTCCCTTTGTAATGAATAAGAATCTTGGGAGAGATACTTTCAGACTATGCAAATATCCTATTTCTTCTCATTAATTCTAGCATCCACTGGTGGATCTTGCCTGAAACAATTATTACTATGGTGTTCTAATGTTGATTTCATATCTGGCACATTCTTTTTACAATGATGAATTGGACTGCTTCTGTAAGGAAAGAATGTCCCTTCTTCCCCGTGTATTTACTTATTCAATTCTTTATTTATATTAACATAGACTCATGAATATTTGCTTTATTTTATGGGCTCTAATCCAATACTATCATTATTTTTTGCTGTTCAAATTGCGCTGGCTTTGGCCATTGAGAGCTTCCTGCCTTTTCAGCATGCCCTCATCCTTCTTACTTTGTGGTACCATGGATACTCCAGGCTCATCTTGTGTTTTCCCTGCCCCAGCCCTTCTCCAAGAAGTCCAGGTTCCTTTTATTGAAGAAAGGTATTTAGAAACCAAAATCTGGGTACTAGGTGTGATCATGGCTGCTACAGTACCATTTCCTCTAGGCCCTCTCCCTGGACAGAGATAAGAAATACATATATGTTTATTAACCCATGTGCACACACATCTATAATTATTTTTTTATCTATCATTTTGTATATATATTACAAAACCGTGAGTTCATACTAATACCTCTAAACCCAATCCAACACCACTGGGTTCATACTAGCCTTTCCCTTTTTCTAAATGGATACTTACTTTGGAGACAAATTTCTACCTCTCCCTATATTCAAACACTGCAGCACATAGCACAGCATCAGAATTCAAAAATTCTTGTATGCTTACTAAGCTAAGAAGAAATATAACCTAGGGCAGAGAAGAGTGAAAGCATCCCTTTAAATTTTCATTGGCCAGACAGTTTTATATCACCCATAAGTAACACAAAGAGACACCAGCCAGCACCTGTGGCAATTTAAAGGCTTGCAAGAGTAAAATATTTAATAACCACTTGAAACTTAAAAGATCCTTTCCTCAGTTTCTTATATACCACCTTCCTATAGCATCTTGGGTTCAGGATCATGCTGTTCATGGGGAAAAAGAGATTAGGTATCCCTATTCGTTACCAGAGACGGTCTCTTGCCTGAGGTCAGAAAAAACAGGACCATTGCAGATCCTTAGGTTATTGTGGCCTAATTTAGCTTCTCTGGATTATAAAGGGGCTTCCACAGAAGAACTGAAACACTTTCCCAAGAGAACTTATGGTGGTGCTTTTAGAAAAAGCCAGCCATGTTTGGAAATCATGAGGTACAAAAATAAGGGAATATGAATGAAAACTAAAGTTTTTTAGTACAATACATGAGAAAAAGAAGACACCAGTAGATTAAATACCTCATTATGGCACATTTCAGCAGGACTATGCATTAAATAAGAACCTATTCTATCTCAGGCTTACTAAGGATATAGAGAAACAGAATACTACTTTTATTACAAAGTTGAATATATAAACTTCATATATAAAATATGACCAAATGACACAATAATTTAAATCAATTTTCACTGAATCCCTAATGTGTCACACATCATAGTGGTAACCAGCCTTTAATGAGTTTATGATTAGAGGTCTGCCACAAACATCATGAAAGTGGTTCAACTAAATGATCTTCATGGTTTACCTCCAAGAGTTCCTGATTCTTCTGAGACAGTGTGGTCCAGTGGAATGAACAGGTGCTTTAGGACATAACTCCACCCCTGCTAACTGGCACAGCTCAAGCAAATCATGTGAATTTTATTTTGTATTAAATTTTGTTCATTTTGAAAGAGAAATAATAATAACACCTGTTCCCCAAGTTTGTTAAGAGAATTATACCAGATGAAGTAGGTATACTCCTAGTAGAAAGAAGGTGTTTCGTTCTCAGACTAGCTGTGTCATGGTGGAGGAGACATTCAGTCTGTCCGCATCTCAGTTTAAACTGTAAACTGCCTGTAAAGTGAGGAAACTATATTTGTGTTTTCAAACTCTTCTTTAGCTGGAGAACTCTTTCAAATCCAAATAATGTCTTACATAGCTCTTCCAAAAAACAAAAAAAAGTAGATCAAAGTAGGATGACTAATTGAACAGGGGTGGCTGGCTTAGAAGCTCTTCCACTGACATCCTCTCTCACCACACTCATCTGCATGGCACCTCTCAGCATAGTTTAAGAAATCAGGAAATAGATGGTGCCTAAGCTTTATCTAACCCAAAGAGTCCCAGCTTTCCAAGTGTTCATCTCAGACCTTAGCTCTCTGGGAGACAGAGAATGAATGGTCAGACCTGGTGCAAACAGTAATGGGCAGTACATAGCTAAGTGCAAAGTTGAGCTATGCAAGCTGCAGGTCCCATGAGGGCTGGAGAATTAAAAACACTAAAGATTGGACTGCTGTCCAGAAGCTTCCAAGAAAATGTGTATTGTGCAAATGATTTTCTGGAATGGACAGGATTTTGAAGGCTAAGCAGAATGGATGTTATCTGGGGTGGAAAGAAACAGAATAAGTCAAGCTCTGGAAGTGGGAATGAATATGGTGAGTCTCACACAAGGAAGAGTGGGCTTCCCTGGTGGCGTAGTGGTTGAGAGTCCGCCTGCCGATGCAGGGGACACGGGTTCGTGCCCAGGTCCGTGAAGATCCCACATGCTGCGGAACACCTAGGCCCGTGAGCCATGGCCGCTGGGCCTGTGCATCTGGAGTCTGTGCTCCACAATGGAAGAGGCCACAACAGTGAGAGGCCCGCGTAAGAGTGTGTAGTCCTCTCAAGCAACTTTATGCTCCCCTTGACCACAATACCTTCCAGCTGTTATGCCTTAGGAGGCCTTGAATAAACTTCCCTCTCAGGTAGACACTCTCCCCAGGACTCAGCCTTTTTTCCTTCACAGTGGTGCTATCACTTGACCTGTCTGTATTGCACACGTGGAACCAGACTGAGGTTACATGCTGGGAGGCTTGGGATTTAAAACTAGCTAGGCTGGATGTGGCCACTTTAAGAAGATGTTACGGGTTGAAAAGTTCCCCCCAAACACACACACCAAAAAAAAAAAAAAAAAAAAAAAAGATACATTGAAGGTCTAACTTCTGATACCTAAGAATATGACCTTATTTGGAAATAAGGTCATTAACCTTATTTGGAAACAGAGCCATTGCAGATGTAATTAGTTAAGATGAGGTCCTACTGGAGAAGGGTGGGCCCTAATTCAACCTGACTTGTGTCCTTATAAAAAGATGGCCAGGTAAAGACAGAGACACACAGGGAGAGCGCCATGGGACGACAAAGGCAGAAATTGGAATTACACAGCTGCAAGCCAAGGAATGGCAAAGATTGCTAGCAAAGCCCTAAAAGGAAGAGTCAAGGAAAGATTCAGGGGGAGTGTGGCCCCACCGACACCTTGATTTTGGACTTCTAACCTCCAGAACTGTGAGACAATACATTTCTGATGTCTCAAACCACCCAGTTTGTGGTAATTTGTTACGGTAGTCCTACGAAATGAATACAGAAGGACATGGGTTATAGAGATTTTGATTGGCATTGAGAAAAAGGCAGCCCAGGGAAAACAGGCATGCCTGGCTGTAACATGGTGAGAGCCATGTTTCTGAAGGTCAGAGTTCAGTACGTGTAAGACAGGAGGAGGTCAGAATGAAGAACCTTAGAGGTAAAGTGCTGAGAGACTTGGTAAGCATGGAGGCAGCAGGGATGAAATGAAAGCACAGAAGCAGAAAAACTATCAGGGCACTGTAACGGACTAGATAAGAATCGGGCAAAGGAGGAACTACTCAAAAAGACTTAGTTTCTTGCTTGGACAGTCTCCAGCTGTGTAACCTTAGGTAAACCTCTGCTTCTCTTGACTTATCCATCAGTGGAGCCCAAGATAATGAGTTTGGGTGACTAAGAAATTGAGAGTGTGAGAGCACTGCAGACGTACTCTTGGTCCAAAATTCCGATCCAACTTTGACTTTACTCTCCTACCCTGAATCTTGGTTGGATAATATACGATTTAATAATAATAATAATACCTACAGCTAAACTGATCATTTCATGTTCTGTTTTTGCCAGCATTTTTTGTTTTCTGATTCGGTAGGATAATGCATCCCTTTCATCTTCTGTCAAAAAATGGGCATGTACTGTATCCCATATTCTGCCCAAAGAGATATTCTTCCTTTTTTCCCTCACATCCTCTTGATAGTTTAATTTTGCAAAACTTTCTCAGCCCCTAGCATACTTTTTGCCATGATCCCAATTACACACTCCTCACTCTGTCTACATTGCCAACGGGGATGCAAAATGGGGCCCTTTTCTGCATTAACACTGAAAAAAAATAAACTGACCTAAAAATCCTTTTTTAAAAAATATGCATTTAACATTTCCATGTCTTTAGAGGCTTGATAAGGTTGTTTTTTTTTTTTTTTTGTAAGCTATTGGAGGTGGAAAGGAGAGCGGATGGAAGAAGGGAATGAGCTCATGAAAATTCAGAACTCTGGTTGGTGTAGATTTCCTCATGTAAAAGCAATTGCCCTGACACCCTGGTCAACGTATTGTCAAACAAGACTCAAGATATCCAGCCACTTATACAACTTAATTTTTTTAAACAAGCCCATATCCATAAAAGTCCCACAATAAGGGAGACACTTATCAGTGACAGTGCTGTTTTTCAAGCCCCTTTATGAAGGCTTAAGAAAAGAAAGCAAACTTTAACGTATTATCAATGAAAACTGTTTACAAGGCAGAAGATTGCACCTGGCAGGAGCTTTCTGCCACATTTATCACTTCATTCCAAAGCTGGGTGGGAAGGGGTGACCTTCCCTTGACAGCTGATGCCCGGCAAAAAGGATGAAGAATGTGTCAGAAATTTTATGAATCTTCTGCAGGCAATTGTAATAGTGAAAATGATCACGATTCTTTTCTCCATCCCCATTCATAAATCTCTGTCAGCACTTGAAGATAACACTGACAATCTATTGTAGTCTTTCAACATAAGGACCATTGTGGCAGCTTAACTTGGAGCCCAGGAGTGGTACCTGAAACTGGAAGCCTTCCCAGTACAGCATGTACTGGTAAGATGCTGAAAAGAGAGAGTAATGGGAAAAGAAGCAGAAAGGGAGGTGAGAGGGTGGAAAGGGGAAGGTTTGTAAACCTAGCTGTGTGATGGTGAGCAAATCACTTAACACTTCTGTGATCTACTTGGCTCTGTCAAATAAAAATAGCATTATTTGCTCTTCCTAAATTACAGGAGAAATGTAAAGAGAAAAACAAGATAATGGATGTAAAACCACTTTAAAAAGTTGAAAGCACTGGGCAAATATAAGGTATTACTATTCATACTATTGTGGTAGGAAAATGTTCAAAAGAGAAAGATCCAACTAATTAGCCATGAATGTGTAGCTTGGAAAAGATAATATGTGGGTGACATGAGGTTAGGAAGAGCAGCTCACACTTGCATTTGCAAAGCTGAAATTTGACATGAGCTCAGTAACCCGCACTGCTAAGCTCAATATGTATGTGTTCAATAAATATTTTTTGACTGATTACTTTTAGTACATTGTATAATAATTTTTTTTTTTGATTTTTTTGTTTTTTTTTTTTGCGGTACGCGGGCCTCTCACTGTTGTGGCCTCTCCCGTTGCGGAGCACAGGCTCCGGACGCGCAGGCTCAGCAGCCATGGCTCACGGGCCCAGCCGCTCCGCGGCATGTGGGATCCTCCTGGACCGGGTCACGAACCCGTGTCCTCTGCATTGGCAGGCAGACTCTCAACCACTGCGCCACCAGGGAAGCCCTCACTATGGTAGTTCCTTAAGACAGGAATTACATTTACTTAATTTATTGCTGTTTTCCAGTACCAACCACAGTGTCTGTTACAAGGCTGGCAATACATAAATATGTATTAAATAAACAAAAAAACAAATAAATGAAAGAATAAAAAAATGGCAAATGTCTCTATAATTATGGTGAGTCAACTGAACTAACTGCTTAGTTAAAAACTGAAAAACTGGAGCCAAGATGACATGTTAATCAAGAGAATAGGGTATTGACAAATGGATAAGCAGATAGATTAATGAACTAGGATATAGAGGGTAGAAACAAACCCACACTTATGTAGTCAAATTTTGACAAGGGACCAAAGCAATTCAATGAGGAAAGAAAGTATGTTCAAAAGTGATGCTAGAACCATTGCATATCCATTGGAAAAAAAAAGAGCCTCAATTCCTACCTCACACCATACACAAAAATTAATTGACAATGGACCATAAATCTAAACATAGAGTTAAAACTATAAAACTTCTAGAAGTAAACATAAGAGAATATCATCATGACCTTGGGGCTAGGTAAAGATTTCATTGAGAGATCATAGAGAACACTAACCACAAAGGAAGAAAAAAAGATAAATTGGACTCTATCTAAATTAAAAACGTCAGCTCATCAAAAGACATGATTAAGAATCCAATAAGCCTCAGACTGGGAGCAAATATTCATAACACATATATCTGATCTTCCTTCTGATACTGTCCTATGTCAGTTCTTTCCTCCACAAACAAGCTTCTTGAAAGACTGTTTACTGCTGCCTACTCTTCACATTGTCCTGCAACCCTCTGCATTGGGGTTTATGCTTCCAACCCAATGTCCTCCTTTCCAGAGGCACCTTGTTGTGAAACCCACAGAACAACTTTGTGTCCTTGTTTCAAGTGTTTTCTCCCTGACATTTGAGAGGAGTAACTACCCGCTCTTTGGCTTGGTGTCCATACCACCTTTCCCTCCCTCCTTCCTAGTTTTCCTCCTCCTCAGCATTATCCCTCTCAGGCTCATTTTGGGCTCTTCTTCTTCTTGTATCTTATATTCAGTGTCCCTTGAAGTTGTATCCTTGGATCTCCATTCCTATCTCCTGGTGATCTCATCCTAATTTTTGATTAAAATTCCAACTATAGGTTGATAACTCCCAAACAACATTTGAGTAGATTTCTCTCATGAGCTCCAGGCCGATATATTCATCTAGATGTCCTCTGATGTTTTCATATGGGTCTCAAATTCAATGTGTAACAATCCACTCCCCTCCCCCAAATCTGCCACTTTCACTATCTTCAACTTTATTAAAAGAGAAGACCACCACCAGGTCATATTCAAATCTAATCATTCCCCAAACCTATATATAGACTCTTTGTCCCTAAGTTTTTCTTAAGTTAGTCCTATCCCATCCATTTCCACTATTACTGCTTTAGTCTAGCCTCCTGCAACATCTTCTTGTGTTATTACAGGAGCTTCCTAATTCTTCTCCCTGCTTAGAGTTTGAGCCTTCTTCACTTATACCCTATACATAGCTTGCTGTAAGAGTGATGTTTCCCAAACTTAAATCTCATAGCACTACCCTGCTCAAAACTTTCCAATGGTTTCCTATTAACTTCAGGACCAAATTCAAACTCTTAAGCTTGATGCCCAATGTTTTTCTTACTTCTTTAACTCTACTAAACCACGCACCCTCAAGTTCTGGTTCTCTTGACAGTTCTCTGAGTAGAACAACCATCTATCTATTCACTTGTTCATTCTTTTTTTTAAAAAAATTAATTCATTTATTTTTGGTGCGTTGGGTCTTCGTTGCTGTGTGCGGGCTTTCTCTACTCTTCATTGCTGTGCGCGGGCTTCTCACTGCATTGGCTTCTCTTACTGCAGAGCACGGGCTCTAGGTGCATGGGCTTCAGTAGTTGTGGCTCACGGGCTCAGCAGTTGTGGTGCACGGGCTTAGTTGCTCCGCGGCATGAGGGATCTTCCCGGACCAGGGATGGAACGCATGTCTCCTGCGTTGGCAGGCGGATTCTTTAACCACTCTGCCACCAGGGAAGTCCCTCTTGTTCATTCTTTCTGAAACTACTACGGAATATTTATCATGTCCAAGGACCTGTGATATTTCATTTTCCTTTCTCATATATATTGTCTTGTGTATATTATATATATTATAACCCCTGCCTTTAATGTATTTTGTTCTTTTTTGTATATGACTAACTTCCAAACGTCCCCAGAGACTTAGTTCAAGATAATCTTCTTTTCAAAGCCTTCTTTTTTTTTAAATTTAATTTAATTTTTTAATTTAATTTATTTTTATACAGCAGGTTCTTATTAGTCATCAATTTTATACACACCAGTGTATACATGTCAATCCCACTCTCCCAATTCATCCCACCACCACCACCCCCGCCACTTTCCCCCCTTGGTATCCATACGTTTGTTCTCTATTTCTGTGTCTCATTTTCTGCCCTGCAAACCGGTTCATCTGTACCATTTTTCTAGGTTCCACATATATGTGTTAATATACGATATTTGTTTTTCTTTTTCTGACTTACTTCATTCTGTATGACAGTCTCCAGATCCATCCACGTCTCTACAAATGACCCAATTTCATTCCTTTTTATGGCTGAGTAATATTCCATTGTATATATGTACCACATCTTCTTTATCCATTCGTCTGTCGATGGGCATTTAGGTTGCTTCCATGACCTGGCTATTGTAAATAGTGCTGCAATGAACATTGGGGTGCATGTGTCTTTTTGAATTATGGTTTTCTCTGGGTATACGCCCAGTAGTGAGATTGCTGGGTCATATGGTAATCCGTGAAGTCTTCTTTTGATACTCCTCAAAACCCCTTCCTACATCACATCAGCCTTGGTTCTCACATAGCCCTTGCTACACAGAATTGCAATCCTCTATCTCTTTGCTCATCTGCCTCATCAGCTAAATGAAAACTCCCTGGAGGCAGTGCTTAGCATTTTAACCTACTAGAAGAGAGTAGGTTTGCCACAGATGTTTGCTGAATGAGGTCACCCTCAGTTTACATCCATACTTTCTCACTTAGCACAATCATCTTGGGAAAATTACTTAATCTGGGCAATGTCTCTGAGTCTTGTAGATTATAATTCTTTCTCACATGATCGTATTTTGAGGAGATTAAATGACATGAAGATTCTAAAACTCCAAGCACTGTCCTGGCCTCTGGTGGATGGCTTACAAATGTTAGTTCTAGCAGTTTAACCATCACTCCCTCCCAATGGTGTAAGCCAACTCCAGCGTCCAGAAGAAGAGATCATGAAGTGTAAGCTATTACAGAAAGAGGCTGTATTCTTCTAACAGGCCCTTTCCATGTGGGAGAAAGGTCTGGAGACATTTGGAAAATCATGGCTATACAGATAACCACATATAACATAAGAGATGAAGTACAACTGGAGAGTCAAATTGGACATGATATAATTTCACATGAATACTTGAAAAGATTCCCACAAGCCTTCTCAATAGGAAGTTTGTTTCCCTCCAGAAACATTTATTCCTTCAATAAATAAACATCTGCTCTGTGTAAAGTCCTATGCAAGATGTGATAAATGATACAGAAGTGAACTGGACATGGGTACTGGTTTGGTAGGACAAACACAGGAAGGTTGGTCAAAGTACTTTGTTCCAACTCCTGGCTTTATCATTTACTAGCTATGAGATCCTGGGCAAATCTCTTAACTTTCCTGAAACTCAATTTCCTCAGTTGTAAAATGGAGATAATCTTAACAAATGCCTTCCTTAATTTGAATAATAAGTGAGATAAGGTAGGAGAGAATCTCATTATAAACAAAGTGTTTCAGAAATATAACAATTATTATTTATGCTCCACTCTTAAGAAATTTAGTCGAGTAAGGAAGACAAGGCATATCACAAAATACAGAGAATACTGGCCACTGCGTGAGGGAGTTTGGAGGAGCCGACACATACAAATGCCCCTTCCTAAATTTGACTCTGCTCATTCCAGTAAAGGCACTTTGGTTTTTGCATCCTGCCTTGCGTTTTTCTTTGTTCTGTCTCCCTTCCCTCTTTCCTGCCTCATTTTCATGTTTTTCCTTTTGCTCTTGCTATCCTGCTGAGGAAGCAAACAAACCTCCAAGTCATGTGGTCTTTCCACCCAATCCCACTTTTCCAACCTTTCCGATCACAAATCTTTCTGGCTCTGACTTCTGAAACCAGCCACTAAAACATATTGCCTGCATTTGTGACCAGAAGAGAAAGTGTGGGAGCTTCACACTGACAGAGGTTCTTGGTTACAGATATCTAAACCTGTCTGTGTCTATGACCAGCTTTTTACTCCATTACATTTTCAACTGTACTAACATACCTGGGAAAAGTGTGAACCAGAAACTATCAGAGAAGACATGCTTAATTCATCTGTCTTTGCATGTGATAGGGTTTGTGGATATAATAAATATAATTTTTTAAAGCCTGGAGTGCTTGGTTAATGAAACAGAGCTTCTTCCTTCCATATCTCATTTACAATCTAATTTACAATGTTCCATTTTTTTGTGCTTAATATTTTATTAAGAGATAATATTTTATTATAAAGAATTGGTTTTTTTCCAATTAATATGTACTTATAATAGATTTTCTGCATTCTTTAAGGTAATTTTGGGTCCTGGGGCCATACTAATTTTCCCATGGTAACATAGCTCTGATATTACAATGAAAGTAAGTGGGAATGTAGGATTTGATTTACATTAAATTTTTCATGAGCATAGCTATAGAAATCAAGGTAACCCTGCACTTAAACTTATTAGAACCATAAAAGACATTAGCCTTAAGTTTAGGTATAAGCCCCACTTGTATTTACAAATAGGAAGCCAAATGCCTCAACAGAGAGATGCTACCTCAATTTATTGTCTTAACTCATTTCATTCTGTGGCATGGACTCAGTCTAAGAGAGAAGTCCTACACTACCTGTGTAGTCCTATAGGTCCTAGCAGGTATCTTGGATGCTGCCATGAAGAGTAAGGAAAACTCCAAAGAGGCAGAATTCTGGGCTTGCCCAGCTATATAGCCAGAGAAGTTCTGCTTTTATTGTATTTTATTTATTTAAACATATTGATTTTACAAACATTTGAAATAAGAGTTGTGTTATGATAAAGAACAGATTGATCTAAGTTAACCTTGCAACTCATATCAGGGAATTATTAAGAACTATTATAAATATCTTGAAAAACTCTCCTGTTTCAAAACACTTAGAGACACGGGATAAAATATAACAAAGACGTTTAAAGGTTTGGCCAAGTTTACAACAAAGTAAGAGAAATCCTTAGGGGCCAAAAACTAAGAAGGAATGGGAACAAAAGTAATAGACTGATATTGAAGCTTGGGCTGCTCTCAGGGCCTTTGCTAGTCCCTGTGACTCAGTATGATTTAATGGTTGCATATGAGGACATGAGACAAACACTGGGGCTATGTAAGATACAGAGTTGAAATTAGGACTCCTATACAGAATCAAGAGCTTTAAAAGGAGTTAAACTTCAGTGAAAGGTTGGGTGGAAAACATTAGCCTGCTGGGAAGAGGAGAAACTTGTTAATCCTGATGTAAGCTCTTGTGAGGAAAAAAGTCTCTCTTGAGAATTTGTGAACACAGGTCTGTGTTTACGTGGATTACTATACTATGTAGATGACTTAGGAAGCCTCAGCCCCAAATTAACTTACAATGTTCATGGACAAAGTGTCAGGCAGAAACAAAAGCAAATTATTCCTGTAAAGAATCACCCTCAAAGCAGACTTTGCAGAATCCATACAGGTATAACTGATATGAATAAGAGTTGAGAAACCAAATTTACAAAACTCTGAGAAACAAATCGAAATGCCTAAGATTTGACAAAACCACAAAGAAAGAGATTTAGGCTTCCATCGACTTCAGGAAGGAGTTGCCAGAAAAAGAATAAACAATTGGCCTGTAAAGAAATAAGAGAGGAAATTGAAAATATGATCAAGGAAAAATATATTAAGAAAAAATATAAGCACATTTTGAGGAAAACCAAACAAATTATGTCTATGAATAAAAAAATCACATAACTCTTAAAATTAAAAATCAGTGGATGGACTGAATAACAGAATGGGCAGAGTTAAAGGGAGAATTAGTGAACTGAAAAATAGCTCTAAGGAAATAGCTTACTGCATAGTGCATACTGAAGCACTTACTATTTAGAGGAAAAGATGAAAAAATATAATAGAATATGGACAGTTGAAAGAGAAAGTCTAGAAAACATCTTATCAAAATTGCAGAAGAAAAGACCAGAGAAAGTGGGAAGAATAATGAAAAATTTTCAGAAATGATAAAAATCACAAATTCTCAGAGTCAAGAAGCACAATAAATCTGAAAAAGAAAAGAAATCTCTATCTATAAATAAAATTATAGGATAAAAAAGATAAATAAAGTCTCAAAAACAGTTTTTTAAAAAAGATTATCTCCAGGGGGCTTCCCTGGTGGCACAGTGGTTAAGAATCTGCCTGCCAATGCAGGGGACACAGGTTTGATCCCTGGTCTGGGAAGATCCCACATGCTGCGGACCAACTAATCCCTTGCGCCACAGCTACTGAGCTTGCACTTGCCACAACTGAGAGCCACAACTACTGAGCCCTCATGCTACAACTACTGAAGCCCACGCGCCTACAGCCTGTGCTCCGCAAGAGAAGCTACCACAATGAGAAGCCCATGCACCACAACGAAGAGAGTAGCCCCCACTCGCTGCAACTAGAGAAAACCCGCACGCAGCAATGAAGACCCAATGCGGCCAAAAATAAATAAATTAAATAAATAAATTTTAAAAAAAGATTAACTCCAAAAAAATAACAATTGGACTCACATCACATTCCTTACAGCAATACAAAAATCAAATACAGTTAAGTAATATTTTCAAAATTCTGAGGAAAAATAACCATCTACACATACATACCCAGAAAAATGATCTTTCCAAAATGAAAATGAAACAAAAACATTTTTAGACAGAGTTGGAGTTTACCAACAACAGATGTACACTCAAGGAATATCTAAAGGATGTATTTTAAGAAAAAGAAACATGATTCTAGAAGGGAAATATGTATCAAAAAAAAAAAAAAAAAGAATGATGAGCTGAGAGATTGCTTCCAAACCAGAAATGCTGTGTTTCTTTGAAATTTGTCTATACCTAAGCAGAAGAGACTATTTTGGGGTGAGAGAGAAGCGAGAAAGGGAAAACAAAATTTCTGCTCTCATAGGTTAAGCAGCAATATTTCACTATAGGAGGCTTGCCACAAATCTTATCTGTAGAATCCAATATGCCAAAAATGAAAAGAAACTGGGATTCACAGGTAACAACCCTCCCCAGCTGCAACCACTACGTTCCAGTAGATGCCCTCATCTCATGATGTACATAAATATTAATTGTATACAATATTCTTAATATTTGCTCACACATTTCCTTCTGTGTATTCTCATCCTTTCAAATTAGGGTGCACACCAAGGTTATGTCATATCTCTCTATAACTTCTGCATGGGGGGCTGCTTTCAGTAACATCAGAAACTATAAGTGTGACATATATATGGAATCTAAAAAAAAAGAAAAAGAAAAAATGGTTCTGATGAACCTAGGGGCAGGACAGGAATAAAGATGCAGACGGAGAGAATGGACTTGAGGGCACAGGGAGGGGGAAGGGTGAGCTGGGACGAAGTGAGAGAGTAGCATTGACATAGATACAGTACCAAATGTAAAACAGGTAGCTAGTGGGAAGCTGCTGCCATTGCACGGGGAGATCAGCTCAGTGCTTTGTGACCACCTAGAGGGGTGGGATAGGGAGGGTGGGAAGGAGACACAAGAGGAAGGAGATATGGGGATATATGTATACATATAGCTGATTCACTTTGTTATACAGCAGAAACTAACACAACACTGTAAAGCAATTATACTCCAAAAAAGATGTTAAAAAAAAAAAAGAAGAAGAAACTATAAGTGTGAAAGCAGCCTGCAGCAGTGCTGAAGGCTCGGGAGGAGTTGTTGAAAGAGCATTTCAGGACCCTGCACTGAAAGGCACCACTGTTCACACCTCTTAAACAGCTTTAACTGAGCTAACTAGTAATAAAAAACAGCTTCTTTAAAAGATGGAAATAAAATGTTATCAATATAAACTCATTGTTATGTAAAGTATCACCCAAGTTTGTACACTTTTTATTAGGAATGATACAAGTATGGTCAAGGGTAAAGTTTCAGTCAATTGCCATACTACCCAATTAGCCATGCATGTGATGAGTTGCTTCTTGTTCCAGCCAGTTCCTAAGCAAATCCTGAAAGTGGGAGACAGAATTTTTTGAAATAAGCTCAGACCCACCAGCCTGTGGATTCTGGAAGTAGCTTTATTATAATTGGCTGGATATCCATGTATAGGCATGGACGTACGTGCCACGGCTCTCTCCACAGAGACCCAGCTCTACTCCCTATGTATACAGCCCACTCCCGCTTTCCAAAGTACCCCTACCTAGGTAGGGAAATATGCTACTAATATGACTGGGGAGCAGCCTAGGGCATTCATTGGGCCACATTTACTAGGAGCATCATCATTCCCCATTTCGCTGTCCTCTCTTCGCTGCAGCTGGTGAATAAGTAGACTCTCTTCTCAAACATTCCCAAGCGCAGGGGTCATTCCTCTAGTTTCTGATAATAAGCCAGGCCAGACATTGTTAAGATCCAAGATTTGGATTTAAGCTTTAGGGAGTAGCAAAGATCCCTTAGACTTTAAATTCAAATCATGTGCTCTGCATTGGGCTTATTAGATACTTGCAGGATAAAAGCAAAGTGGCCCTTTGTTTCCTATTTCCTAACTGTTCCTATGTATTTCTCTCTTGAGAGAGTAATTACTGCTAACATTAAGTGAGTGCTTAATATCTGTTAGGGACAGTTCTAAATGTTTAATGTGTATTAATGATATTATTATAATAATTCTATGCAGTAGTACCAAAACATTCTCCTTTTTTACAGATGAGGAAATTAAGGAATAGGGATTAAATAACTTGTTCAAGGTCACAGAGCTAGTTAACAGTGAACCTAGCATTTGAGCCCAGGCAGTCTGCTCATACCCATTATACCTCTCTCTTTTATTGGAGTGAATAGGGCAGGTGGCAGAACAGGATCCTGCCATTCTTGGGACGTGACTGTAAGTCCAGTGAATAGTGCCACTACCTCACCCCAACAGTATTCAGGAAAGGGCCCAAATAACCTGCATACCCACTGAATGCTGCCTTTCCCAGAGCCCACTGTTTGCTCATTGTGTGTCAATGGCCTCTGCCTTTGCTTCCTCTATTCCCTGATGTCCACCAACTGCCACATCACACTTAATAGTCCATTAATAAAAGCACGTTGGGAGCACTGCGACGTCCTTTGTGAAATTTTCTTAGAAGCATTCACTTTGTTCTCATCATCTCTCCTGTTTCCTACTCTGTTCCTTTGGTTCTTCAGCCTTGAACCACTTTTTCTGGTCCTTCATTTCCAATTCTGGATTCCCCACAAGCCCTTGGATGTGAATGTTGAACTCTGGTTTCTGGCTTGTCCCTGGACCCTTTCTAGGACTGTAGCTTACACTCATCATCTGACTCACCCTCTCCAGACCGTTTTGGGTGAAGACTCAGAGCTCACTGTGAATTCTGAACTCTGGGTTCTCACCTGGACCTTGAATATTTGGCTGATGGGTGTCTTGCCCACACAGAAAAGGCAAACCAGATCTCCAAAGAACTGTAACCTCCTAGGCTGGAATTCTGCTGGACTCTGGCCAGTATAACTCGGTACCACCTCCTATACTTCCAGCCACAGTCTGGATACCACTCCTCCCATGGATCAGCCACCTAGAACTGTAATTCTCCTGCCTCTTGTGACTCACAGATTCATCTACTTCTACCCCTTTGTCTCGCTCTCATATTGGATCTCCTTTGATTTTGAGGCTGGCCTAAATCTAGGACTCTTAGCTGGTCTCCTAACTGCTCTTCTCAGAGTCATCCCTATAGTTACATAAGTTCCCCTGGACTTGGTCTCCTCACAATTTCCTCCTCCTAGTTATCTATGCTGCTGAGATCCAGTGGGACTGGTTCCTGAGCCCACCTGAGTTCAACCAATGGCTAAGCATGGCTCAATGAAAAAACTACCCTGAGGTTTACTAAACTGCAATGGGGGAATTCTTAGAATCTCAACAGCTATTATTGCATGTTTTTTGTTTTCAGCTCTCAGAAGACTGGGCTCATGGCAGTTTCTTCCTCTTTATAGTGCTTAGATAACGGTGTAAAGAATCATTTGACAAATAGACAAATGGCATTTTGAAGGGTGGGTCTGTTGGTCAGGACTCTCTTTACTGCAAGTAGCTAGAAAAAACCCAACTAGGAAGTCGAGGGGCAGGATTAGTCTCGAAGGCTCCCAGGAATTCAGACAGTGAACCTGGCTTCTCTCATTCTTTCTCTCTCTGTTCATACCTGGTTTTGGCTTCACTTGTTTTTGCTGCCCACAGGCTTCCTCCATTGACAAGAAGCGGGGAGCATGGCCACCAACAAAGTCAGGTTTATGCCATCCCAGGTTGGGAACCTCAGGAGAAAATGAGGATTTATCTCGCCTAGTCTCTACATGAAATCTACAGAAACATCCTGCGCATTAGGGCATGAGATCATTCCTAAGCCAAACACCATGGCCAAGGGTTCTTGGTATTAAGATCAGCCAGGCAAAGGTCATATGTTTACCTACAACCAAAGGAATATATTGTATAATTAGCAGCCCCTTCAGAACCTAATGGACTGGGGAATCTAAAGGAACTACTGGACCTCTAGGTCCATAGTTGCACTTGAACAGACTTGAGTGATACCTAAACTGTCACATTCTTTTTCCTCTTCCAAATTCCAGTTGCTTTAAGCCAAAAGGTCCAGACAGAGCTTTTCCTCTTTTGTTGCTTTAGCTGCTTATTGCTGTCTATAGCTTTGTGCTTCTGCTACGGAGAAATCTAGCTGTTTCTTTCTTCTGCAGTTACCCTTTCAGAAACTAATATTAGAGAAAATATATTTTTTGTCTCGAAAAACAGTCATCAGTTGCCAAACAAGTAGCTGTTTCTTTTGATGTTAATTTTTGTTTCTTCTTGATCTCTAGATGCAACATCTTTCTTCCTTTCACTCCCTTTTTTCCCTTACGTGGACAAATTTCTTAGGAGTTCACATGAACACTCTTTTACCAGGTTGTTGGTGAGCGTGTGAGGATAAAGAAAGAGGATACACAGGACCTGCAGCCCCAGCAAGTCCTGGGGCTGAGAAACTATGCCCTCAAGGTGAACTCATTTGGCAGGTGCCACCATATCTACCTCAAAGGCCTGCTCTATCTTCAGTGACCTAAATGAGCATTCAGAGCAAAACGAGTTTACTCTCTGAACTGGCCTAACCTTAGCCTGGGCTGAACTAGGAAGCAAGAAAGTTTACCTTCAGTGCCACAAGGGATATAGTGCTTACAACGCAGAGTCACGGTTTGGTTTCATATTACAGATCTTTCACATGATAAAGGCATTTTGTGTAATGAATCCTGCAGTTAGTATAAGATGTGTTATATCCCACCTCTGTTACTTACTGGCCATGAATTTAAACCTTGTTTCCGGTAACGTGGTCAGACATTCATTTATTCAACAAACACTTACTGAGTACCTAGTATGTGCCAGACCCTGTTCTAGGTGCTAGATAATCAGCAATGAACCAAAACTCCCTGTCCTCCAGGAGTGCACTCCCTAGCAGGAGGAGAGAAAATATATATAATTAATTAATTAGCATGTTAGAAGTTGATACAAAAAGCACTGTGGACAAAAGCCAAGGAGGGTGGATGAGAAGAGTAGACTGGATGAAAAGTTGTAATTTTACATAGGATAGATCAGCTTAAGCCTCACTGAGAAGACATTTAAGAACGTACTTGAAGGATGGGTGTATGAAAGAAAGATATTTGGGCAGAAACTAGGTATGTTTATCCCTACTGCTATGTAATTGCTCCTGTACCCTCTCAGCAAATACAGCTGGGTAATATGTGTCAATATCTATGACATACAGATGTATATATCATTCATATATATATATATATATATACACACACACCTGTGTTATACATAAATATTTCTCACTCTCTTTCTTTCATCTATCCGTCTATTTATCTATATACCTGCCTTAAGAGCCATGACTTCATACTGATATCTCCAGCTCCAATCCGGAAGCACAGGGTACATTCTTACCTTTCCCTTCCCCTGATTGTAACCCCCTTCCCCAACAGTGAGAAAGCTAACTTCTTTATCCTCAATGTATTTGCTCATTTGTGTAAGCTTGGAATACACAGAAGGTAGTGAAAAGAAAACCTATTGAGTGTAATATTAGTTTACATTTTTTTCTTAATCTAAAATTTACATATATTCACACGCATAAATCTAAACTACACAATTTGATGAGATTTGGCAAAAAAATATACCTGTGTAAACTAAACCCCCATCAAGACATGAGATATTTCCATCACCCAGTAAAGTTTCCCCTTGTCCCTCTCAGTTACCAGAGGCAACCACTGCTCCAATTTTTATTTTTTTATTTTTAAGAATAGAGTTACTTTGCCTATATGAATGGAACCATTTGTGTCTCTTTTTTGTCTGGCTTCTTTTGCTCAGCATGGTATCTGTGAGATACAGACAGCACTACACTTTTGTGTAAGTCTACTTTCATTCATCCATGTTGTTGCACCGTTCACTCATTCGTTCCATTCTATTGCTAAATAGTATTCCATGGCATAAATATATGAATATACCGTATTTTATTGCCCCTTAGTGTTTCTTTGTATAGCATCATTCTGTTGATGAATACTTGGGCTGATTCTAGTTTGGAGATATTATAAATGAAGATGCTGTGAACATTTTTATACAAGTCTCTGTGGATACATGCTTTTATTTCTTGGGTAAATACTAGAGGTAGAGGAGGAATTAGGGTCACAGATGTTTAAAGAAATTATCAGACCTTTAAAAAATAAGTGGTTATATCATTTTATACTCCCATCAACAAGCATAACAGTCTCTTTAATCTTCACCATTTTAAAGGTAGGCAATACACACCTCATAGTGGACCTAATTTGTAGTTTCTTAATGAATGTGATGTTATCACTTTTTCATGTGCTTCTTGACCATTCCTATATTTTCTTTAGTCAAGTGTCTATTTGAGTCTTTATATCAGTATTTTATCAGTTTGCTTGCCTTTTGGTTGTAGAATATCTTTTTCCAGATATATTGTTACAAACATTTCCCCTCAATCTATGGCGTATTTATTAATTTCTTTAATATTCCTTAATGATGAACAAATGTTTTTAGTTTTGATGAGGTCTAATTTACCTTTTCTGTTGTTGTTGCTCTATGGTAATTGTTTTTCTTGTTTTTCTAAGAAATCTTTGACTAACCCTAGGTAACATAGATACTCTCTTATAATTTCTTCTAACATTTTATAGTTTTAGATTTTATATTTTATGATTCTTCTCAAATGGAACCTTGAGTTTGATATGAAGTAATGGTTAAGGTCCTTTTGTTTTTGTCCTTATAGATCTATCTGTCTTTCTATACCTAATGTCATATTGCCTTGACTACTATAGATTTATAAAAAGTCTTGAGGTCAGACAGTGCAAGTCCTTAAACTTTATTCTTCCTTTTCTTCAGTTTATCTAGGTACTTTGTATTTCCATATAAAATTTAAGATTAGCTTCTAAGTTCTTTTTTTTTTTTTTTTTTGCGGTACGCGGGCCTCTCACTGTTGTGGCCTCTCCCGTTGCGGAGCACAGGCTCCAGACGCGCAGGGTCAGCGGCCATGGCTCACAGGCCCAGCCGCTCCGCGGCATGTGGGATCTTCCCAGACTGGGACACAAACCCGTGTCCCCTGCATCGGCAGGCGGATTCTCAACCACTGCGCCACCAGGGAAGCCCTCTAAATTCTTATAAGGAGTTGTGGTGGGGATTATGATTGGGATTGTGTTGAATCTATAGATCAATTTGAGGAGAATGGGTATTTTTGCAATATTAAGTCCCTTAATTCATGAACATGATATATCTCTCCATTTGTCTTCAATTATTTCTCTCAGTAATGGTCTGCAATCTTCAGGATATGAGTCTTTCACATAAAAATTATTCCTAAATCTGTTATTTTTGGTAGGTATTATAAATGAATAATATTAATTTGTTGCTAATATGTAGAAACACAGTTGACTTTAAATTCTTCCATTTACAAATTCATTGATTTCTGTATTCATTATTTCTTTCATTGCACTATATTGGGTTTAATTTGCTCTTAATTTTCTAGCTCACTAAAGTGAAAACTCAGATCATTAATTTTAAAACTTTAAAGAAATATAAGCATTTATAGCTACAGACTACTCCCTAATCACTGTTCTAACTGCACCTCAAACATTTCACATGTTGTATTTTTATTATCATTTAATTCAAAATATTCTCTAATTTCCATTGTTACTAAGCTTATTGGATCTGAAACTTTAGTGTTTTTCCAACAAATTTTGGAAAGTTTCTGCCATTATTTCTTCAAATGTTTTTTTCTGCAGCATTCTGCTTCCTTTTGGGGATTCCAGTTACACATATATTACACTGCTTGATATATTCTCATAGGTTGATGAAGTAAATTGCTTAAGTACTTTTTTTCTCTTTTTTAAACTGGTTAACTTCTATTGATATGTCATCAAATTCACTCTTTTTCTACCATCTGCAATATGCTTTTAAATCCATCTTACAGAATTTTAATTTCAATTATTGTATTCTTTTAAAGTTTTAATTACTCTGCCAGATTTCTCATATTTATTCATTATGAATACAACTTTATTTCCTTGAAATATATATAATATCAGCTTTAAAGTTCTTATCTACTAATTCCAACATCTGAAAAATCTCTGGGTCATTTCCATTGATTGCTTTTTTTTCTGGTCTGGATCTCCATTCTCTGTTTCTTCATCTGTCCAGTGTGTGTGTGTGTGTGTGTGTGTGTGTGTGTGTATTTCTTTCTTTCTTTCTTTTTTTTTTTTTTTTTTACTGAATGCTGGACAGTGTGTAGTAAGTTGTAGACACTCTGAATTCCATTATCTCCCTGTGAAGGGCATTGACTCAAACCCAAAACTGTCTTTCCTGTAGTGGGAAGCAGCTGAGATTTCTTCTCAGTTCTTTTAGCCTTCATATGCTCTTTCTGCAGGGCCCCTGTAATAGTCCCATGGGATAGTCCCATGCACGATTCAATGATTACTCAATAGTTTTAAGAGTTATATTCATATTTTGGGGGTTTGACCCCTCTTCAGCCCCTTCTTTCTGGTATTTCTCCCAACTTTAATTTTCAAGTCATTCTGCTAGCCCAAAACTCTGTCCTCTGACACCTCAATTCAGCAAGTCTGTGACTTTCTCTAGCCTTGCCTCCTGTGGATCAGGGAGTGCCCTCAGGCAAACAGCCACAAAAATGTATATATATCACATACAATTCCTATTTTTTCATGGGACTACTTCCCTACAACTTCTTTCTACATTTATTTTTGCTCTGTAGTGCTTTCTAGTGTGTTTTTAAAATATTTTGCCCACAGCTTTAAACTGCTATTTATTGGAGGGATAGTCCAGCTAAGTTGTTGTACTATTATCAGAAGCTATAATCTACAAATTCAATTTTGAACCTGTTAGTTTTGACATATTTATTAAATATTTGTGTAAAAACACTGAGGAGGCAATTAAATATACAACTGTGGAGTTCAGGGTAGAGATCTGGGCTGGGGTTACAAATGTGGTAGTCATTAGCATATAAATGCTATTAAGCCGTAAGACTGGAAGAGATCACCAAAGGAGTGAGTATAGATGAAGAAGAGAAGTAATTTAAGTACTGAGACTTGGGCCTCTCCAAAGATTAGAAAACTTGGAGAAGAGCTGACAAAGGAGACTGAGATGGAAAAGCAAATGATATAAAAGAGAAACCATGAGATTGTGGCACCTTGGAATCCAACTGTGAAAAGTTTTACTAGGAGAAGTGATCAATTGTGTCAAATTCTGCTGATAGGGCAAGATGAGAAATGAAACTGATGACTGGATTTAGCAATATGGAGGTCATTGATAACCTTGGTAAGAGCAGATTTAGTTGAGTGCCAAGGGTAAAAGTCTGACTGGAATGAATCATACAAGCAACTGCCTACTTCAGATGATTATTAAGGGGATTTAAATGATAAATCATGAATTATCTTAATATATAAAGGACTCAAATTAATAAGGAAATGAGGAGTTACTGTTTAGTGGGTACAGTTTCAGTTGGGAATGATGAGTTCTTGAGCTGGATAGTGCTGATGGTTGCATAACTGTGAAAGTACTTAAGGCCACTGAATTGTATACTTAAAAAAAGTAGTTTAAATTGTAAATTTTATGTTATGTATATTCTACCACAATAAAAATTAATAAAGAAATGGCAACTCACTATAAAAATGAGCAAAACAAGAATATACAAAAAACTAAATACAAATGGCTATTAAACACATGAGAGAAGTTCTATCTAACTACTATTAAATTAGCTAGTTGAATAAAGGTGAATTAAAATTAACAAGTGCTGCTTTTCATTTATCAGATTGGCCATGTTGAAAAACTCTGGTAATACATTGTGAAATATAAAGGGTGAAACATAAAGGGGGCAACATTTTCAGGGAGCAATTTGGTGACATCAAAATTAGAAAGGCATCTACCATTTGATCTAGCAATTTCATATGTTTATATACATATATTCAAACATATATGTATAACTGATATATAATACAGTCATACATGTCTGCAATGACATATTTATTCAGATATTCTCTGCTGTATTGCTTTGAGTAGGCACAGACTGGATAAATAATGGTATAACCATACAATAGAATCCATGACTTCTGCGCAGCCCTTGAAAAGGAGGAGGCAAATCAACCCAATCGGCAACATGGAGAACACCATGTAGAATATAATAGTACACTGATTATATAAAAGAGGGGGAAATACACATAAATAAATATGTACATAAATATATGTGTATATATACATATATATCTCATTAGTACAAACATACACACAAACATGAATCCACACAATCTTAAAATATCTCGAGAAGGACTTAGAAGAAATTATTACAGCACTGCCTCTAGGTAGGGGACATAGAACGCTGTGGGTCTGAGGTATAGGAAGACATTATTTACTCTATGTCTTTCTATACTTTCAAAAAAAGTGTGTGTGTGTGCTTTTACCATGTACCCATATCGCTCTTTCATAAAATATAAAAACTTTTATTGAAGTAAAATATATCACAAGCATACAGCTTGATATATTTTCACACACTGATGTGAGAGCACGTTAAGAGCACCTCTGAAGCCGTTCTTATGGCCCATTTTAACGATTACCCCAAGAAATTATCCTTACAATTTTTTAAGACTCTATTTTTTTAGAACAGTTTAAAGTTCAGTGCATAACTGAAGGAAAGGTAGAGAGATGTTCCGTCTCCCCCTTGACCCCGCACATGCAGAGCCTCCCCCATTATCAACACCCCCAACCAGAGTGGTACGTTTGTTATAAATGATGAGCCTACACTGTCACATTTTTTTTAGAAGCCAGAGTTTATTTCTACTTTAACAATACTCAAGGAACTTTCAGAAGGTTAAAAGACCCAATGATATCTGGGTTTAATGTCACATGATTATGATGTGACATCCAATGTCCATAGTTTACATTATGGCTCACTCTTGGCACTGTACATTCTATGGGTTTGGGCATATAATGATGTCTCCATCATTTTGGTATTATACAGAGCACTGCCCTAAAACTCCTCTGTGCTCCAGCTATTCACTTCTCTCCCCTCATCCTTACATTTTAAAATGCAATATTTAGACATATTTTTCTATCAATCCCTAGAGTTACTATCTATATTATTCTCCAAAACTGGACAAAAGATTTATGATGTGTTTAATTCCCCATCTCTTCTTCATCTCCCATAAGATACTATCTAGGAGTTAAATTCTAGTGTGTTACTAGTATTTTTGAAGCATCAACTACAGCTTATTTAGAGTTAATAATGGGTTCACTGGTTTCCTGACTCACTCCTGCTTCTCGTATCTCATATCTTTCTCTTGGAGTTTATAGTAACGGTTGGTATTCTTTTCAGCTTCCCAACATCAATCTTCCTTCCCCTATTTTGGAAATTTCCTACCTCACAATCTAGACCTTACTCTACCTACCACTAGAGAATTTTAAAGTCAGAGAGATTTTCTTTACCAGGCTGCCTTGAAAGCAGGGGCCAGGCTTGCCAATCAGATACCCTCACCCCAAGGACAGCAAACATCTGTCTTGATGATGGGAGGTGGCAGCAATGACAGCTACATCTGGTCTCCAGAGGCAAGAGGAGTGGTTGTTCCGGTGGGAGAGTCCACTCCTTGTGTTTCTAAGATGCTGCCATATTTATGTGTTCATAACTTGTGTCCACAGTCCATTGTACTGCTGTAGAGCAATTCCATTGTATGACATAATACAAAATAGTACAGTTTATTTTTCCATTTTGCTGCTTAGGAACATTCGGGCCTTTTATTTTTTAATTACAAAAAGAATGCTACTCCCAACAGTCCTGAAATGAATTTCCTGGTGCACATCTTCTGTCTTGGACACTAAATATCCATGCCCTATTCCAGAAGATGAAATCAGAATGTCTAGGGATGAGGTCTTAAAATTTATCAAAATCAGATTATTCATATTAAGTAAATAACTGACATTATTATCATCTTTATTATTTGAGTCCTAGGTTAATCAACTGAAATCTAGACCCAATACCACCAATACCCTTGTAGTAGGGAAGAAATATTTATCCTGTATTCATTTTAGCAATAGTACTAGTCTCTCCTTTTTTGGAGGATCTGACGGGTTTCTGGTCTGAGCCTCTGGACCAGTCTTTTCTAGTGACCTTCACTGGAGACAACCTAAGGACCTCACTCACACTCAGAGGTTCACACACCATTGTGAATTGCCTTTGCTCAGGGTAAGAGGCAATTAGAAAGGACACAAATAATGCTTTAGCACAAAGGGAGAAGATTCTAGTAGTTGAATTTGATAACTCATCATCTGGATAGTTGAAGAAAGGGTATTTTCTCTCTCTCTCTCTCTCTCTTTTTCTCTTTCTTCTCTGTTTCTCTTCTCATAATGATGCCGTCTATACAGCTGCCTCCTACAGATCAGCCATGTATTTCCTGAGAGCATTCTGAAAAATCCAATGCTTGGGGCTCATTTGCATTTCTAATAGAAGTGGGGCAAGACATTCCTTGAACTGAATCCTAGTACAAGTTAGGCTTGGGAAACTGCTTCAGGCAATTGTATTTTTTTAATTCTGTACTGGGAAAAAACTAAAATGTACTTAGCCAAACACTCTGAGCCCTGAGGCACTTGAAACGAAATGTAATCCATATGTTTCTGATTCATTTCACTCACCTCAAAGGTTCTTCAGAGTCAAGTCTCACTGCTAAGAAGTCTTCAAACTGTTCAACTTTCCTCTTTCTCCACAATAAGGAGGACTCATCTACTGAACCCATTTCCCAAAAGATAGTAACATTCAGGCTTAACATTCAAAACCCCTATTTCTAGAGTCCTGCATGCTACTGAATATATCCTGCATCTTTAAAAATCTGTCCTTTTCTTTAAAAAGAAGCACCACAGCATCTTAATAAAATGTTACAAAAGAGGGAGGAAGGAGGATGCTAAGAGATGATTTTGTTTTTGAGACCCAGAGATTCTTAGGGTTAGAAGGGGGCTGATTCTGTACTTTAACTTGGTTCAATTTACTACTCATTTTATATGATGCCGATTCCACTTAATATTTTCTTTCTAATATGCAATGACTTTCTTTTCTTTTTCCTTCCTTCTTCCTTCCTTCCCTCCCTCCCTCTTTCCTTCCTTCCCGTGACACAATAGAATTGGCAGTGATACATCCCAGGCAGAAAATATTTTAGTCCACTGTTAGAGCATGTTACAAATGATCTAATTTTCTGTTTTTTCCTCTTCAGTGGAAAATGTTATCTTTGTATGCATAAAGGCATGTATAGAACAGAGTAGATCCTCAAAACATTTTGGCTCTACAGAGAATGACCAGAAATATCCTAGCGGATACAGACAGGAAGGCCCAAGGTGGATTGTGAGTTTAAGCAGTAAACTGGCAAATATATTTAGAGGATCCAAACTCTGTGAGTGAGATTGCTGAGTGCTAATCCCAGGGCAGAAACTGCTTGCTTTCTGGCCCATTTTATATCATCTGCTATTCACATTACATTTTATGAAACTCTTTACATTTTTTATTTCATTTAATACAGAATAGCCAGGAGAGCACATTCAAGTGTCTGCGTTTACCTCTGTATGCAGAGTCAGTTGGAACATTTTGATTCAATTGACTAGTTACTTCACACTGGGAGTCAATTTAGTCAAATAACTAGTTAACTCCATCAGCCTGCCTGAGTGTTTTTTAAAACCGAAATGAATTTAAACTCAATTCCAGCCTGCCAAGTTAACTGAACTAGCCATAGCTTAAGTAAAATAATTATTCTAGTGAGTACTGTCCTTGAGTGTTTTTGGATTGACAACATTTATATTACTGGCCTGAATTTTCACGTTCCTCAGGTCCAATAGTCTTCCATTCTATCTAGAGCCATTATGACATATGGTAAATGAAATGCAATTTTCCCCAGTAGCTTATAAAAAGGCTAAAAATAACTTTTACTTCACCTGCAAAACTTTGCTACCCACATTTTCCCTTATGAGGAGGAAACTCATCAATAAAGAACAGGACAAAGAAGCCACAGATTGGAAAGAGCCAAAGTGAAAGCCTGTGGATTGTCTCTTAAATCAGAGACCAAACCCTGTTCTAGAATAATCCATTTCCAGTGTTGGTAGTTTATGGGAATGCGGCCTTGAAAGAAAACTGTCTTCTAACTCAGGTTCCATATTCAATTTTGAAAGAGTGTGTGGTGCTTACGTAATGTTTCCAACGAAGTGGACCAAAAATTGTTTAGAGATGTACTGTTTTCTGCATAACATTCTCTTATTATATAAAATATGCATATTTAGTTTAAAACTAGTTGACTACTCCAGATAAATAGGGTTATATAAAAACGTTTTGCCATATTCCTGAAAAATTACTGTATTTATCAAAACATGTTTGTAGGTTGCAAGATGTTAGTTTAATGGAATGATGCTCTTGGCTAGATGTTAACCTTAATGGAAACAACAAATATGGGTTCTGAAAAAGTTTAACACCCCTTTCCTCATATAGTGCCAATCCTTCTCTATCCTACTCCATTCCCAAAACATTTAGCTTACAGAAAAATGTTCAGATTCCTCACTGAGGATTCAAGGCCTTGGTGTACCTGTCCAGCCCTGTCTCCCACTACAAGACCATACCCCAGCTGCACTGGTGGATTCTAGGTTCTGGGAGAAGCACATCAGCCTCCACATTGCTCACCCCAACACTTTGCTGTAGTCCTGCTGCACCTGGCCTCTCCTTCCTCTCTCTGCTTCACTCACATGACTCTTACCCATCTTGATGAACCTGGTCATACATCCCTTTACCAAGATGGAAGACTTTGAGTCCACAAACTTCTCGCTTCCACAACAGTTCAGCATTTTCTGCTTATGTCCCTTATCTGGTAATGACATGCTACCCATTATTGCTAGATATGATCTCAAATTTTCATCCATCTCCCTCCAACTAGATGGTGAGATCATTGGGGGCACAATCCATGTCTGGATTATTCATGTTTGGGTAAGAACATGGTAACAAACTCCAGTATTTATCATCATTATCATCGTCATCAAAGTCTTAATAGTACCTTACATTTGGATAAAGATATACTGTTGGTACAGCCATTTTAAAAAGAGAGTTCTACTCATTCTCACAATCACTCTTTGAAAAAATTATGACAAAATTATCTCCATTTCATGGAGGAGGAAGCAAAGACCTGAAATTTTGTGATTTACCTGACTTCAAGTAGTAGAGTGTCAGAGCCAGGATTTCAAGCCTGACTTTTTGGGGGGTATGGGGGGAGCTCAAGAGAAATAAAAATTCATTTCGACTCCAATATAAGTTTGACAAAAAGAAGCTATTTAAAAATTACTAAATGAAGATGAACTTATCTTCCTAATTGAAAACTACTATCACTTACTAGGTATGTGCTCTCTACTACTAAAGTATTTACACATATGATGCCATTTAACGCTCATAAAGTTCCGGAAGAATGGATATTACTACCCCCTTTTTACAGAAGACGTTCACACATTTTAAGTAATCTGTCTAAAGTCACATAACAGAAAGTGGTGGTCCAGAGTATTTAACCTTAGATGGTCTGATTCCAAAGCACATTCCCTTTCTATTACATTGGGCTGCTTCTCTAGAACTCTAAAACAAAAGGATGAAAAGTCTTAAAATAAAATCTACTCAGATACTCCTACAATGAAAAGTAGGTCTATACTCTATCTCACATAAAGATTCATTGATCGTATTTTTGTTTGTCATGTTGCACTCATTAATTCTAATCAACTTACTTACTACCTAAGCTCTAAAAAGGATATAGGACTTATGATTCCTGCTACAATAAAGTATACAGTAGACTATGATATGCATATATAAATAAAAATGCATATTGTAAACCTTAGAGCAACCAATCAAATAAAAAACAGAAAAAGACATGTATAGCTAATTAGCCAATAGTGGACACAAAATGGAATTGTTAAACAACTCAGTCCAAAAGAAGGTAGGAAAAAAGAAAGGAACAGTAACAAATGGGACAAATAGGAAAGAAACAGAAAGATGATAAATTTAAACTTAAACATACTAATACTTTTATTAAATGTAAATGCTCTAAATACTCCAACTGAAAGACAGAGATTGACACACTGGATATGTACTCTAAAATCTACTTTAATGCACAGAAATCTCTTACATTCCTATACACTAATGATGAAAAATCTGAAAATGAAATTAAGAAAACACTCCCATTTACCATTGCAACAAAAAGAATAAAGTATCTAGGAATAAACCTACCTAGGGAGACAGAAGACCTGTATGCAGGAAACTATAATACATTGATGAAAGAAATTAAAGATGATACAAATAGATGGAGAGATATACTGTGTTCTTGGATTGGAAGAATCAACGTTGTGAAAATGACTATACTACCCAAAGCAATCTACAGATTCAATGCAATCCCTATCAAACTACCACTGGCATTTTTCACAGAACTAGAACAAAAAATTTCATAATTTGTATGGAAACACAAAAGACCCCAAATAGCCAAAGCAATACTGAGAAAGAAAAAACGGAGCTGGAGGAATCAGGCTCCCTGACTTCAGACTATACCACAAAGCTACAGTAATCAAGACAGTATGGTACTGGCACAAAAACAGAAATATAGATCAATGGAACAGGATAGAAAGCCCAGAGATAAACCCACACACATATGGTCACATTATCTTTGATAAAGGAGGCAAGAATATTCAATGGAGAAAAGAAAACCTCTTCAATAAGTGGTACTGGGAAAACTGGACAGCTACATGTAAAAGAATGAAATTAGAACACTCCCTAACACCATACACAAAAATAAACTCCAAATGGATTAAAGACCTAAATGTAAGGCCAGACACTATCAAACTCTTAGAGGAAAACATAGGCAGAACACTCCTCTATGACATAAATCACAGCAAGATCCTTTTTGACCCACCTCCTAGAGAAATGGAAATAAAAACAAAAATAAACAAATGGGACCTAATGAAACTTCAAAGCTTTTGCACAGCAAAGGAAACCATAAACAAGACATAAAGACAAGCCTCAGAATGGGAGGAAATATTTGCAAATGAAACAACTGACAAAGGATTAACCTCCAAAATTTACCAGTAGCTCATGCAGCTCAATATCAAAAAAACAAACAAACCAATCCAAAAATGGGCAGAAGACCTAAACAGACATTTCTCCAAAGAAGATATACAGATTACCAACAAACACATGAAAGAATGCTCAGCATCATTAATCATTAGAGAAATGCAAATCAAAACTACAATGAGATATCATGTCACACCAGTCAGAATGGCCATCATCAAAAAATCTGCAAACAATAAATGCTGGAGAGGTGTGGAGAAAAGGAAACCCTCTTGCACTGTTGGTGGGAATGTAAATTGATACAGCCACTATGGAGAACAGTATGGAGGTTCCTTAAAAAACTACAAATAGCACTACCATACGACCAAGCAATCCCACTACTGGGCATATACCCTGAGAAAACCATAATTCAAAAGGAGTCATGTACCACAATGTTCATTGCAGCTCTATTTACAATAGCCAGGACTTGGAAGCAACTTAAGTGTCCACTGACAGATGAATGGATAAAGAAGATGTGGCACATACATACAATGGAATATTACTCAGCCATAAAAAGAAACGAAACTGAGTTATTTGCAGTGAGATGGACGGACCTAGAGTCTGTCATACAGAGTAAAGTAAGTCAGAAAGAGTAAAACAAATGCCGTATGCTAACACATATATATGGAATCTTAAAAAAAAATCATCATGAAGAACCTAGGGACAGGATGGGAATAAAGATGCAGACCTACTAGAGAATGGATTTGAGGACACAGGGAGGGGGGAGGATAAGCTGGGACAAAGTGAGAGAGTGGTATGGACATATATACACTACCAAATGTAAAATAGATAGCTAGTGGGAAGCAGCTGCATAGCACAGGGAGATCAGCTCGGTGCTTTGTGACCACCTAGAGGGGTGGGATAGGGAGGGTGGGAGGGAGGGAGACGCAAGAGGGAAGAGATATGGGGATATATGTATATGTATAGCTGATTCCCTTTGTTATAAAGCAGAAACACACCATTGTAAAGCAGTTATACTCCAATAAAGATGTTAAATAAAATAAAATAAAAACTACAGATGAAGACCTAGTTTAAAATAAAAAATAGACAAAGGACCTGAGGTGATTTTTTACATTTTTTAAACTTTTTCCAGCTACATTTCCCATTCTCTGGGCTTGCTCTGTTTTTCAGCCATGTAAGTTCATGGGGTAGTATAGGACTCAAAATATTATCCAAGCCCTCTGTCTAGGTACTAACCAAACTACTATTCAACAAAACTAACAAGGAAAAGATTTGCCGGACTGTCTGGTGTTGAACCACAAAGCAAGTATTGATTTTTCTTCCAAAGAAACAAGGAGATAAAAATTATACAGGTGTGTTTTGTTTTTTAATTTAAATAATTTACTGTAATAATAAAAACAAGGCAAATTCATTGTAGAAAAACTTGGATATCTTCACAAACACAACAAAGAAATTAAAATGATGCAGTATCATGCCATCCATAAAGAACCACATATGATATTTCAGATATTTTTCCTATTATCAAAAAACACTATATCTATATATTTTTTCCAGAAATAAGATAAAACTTTTTTCATTTTAAAATAAATTGTGAATATCTTTTCATGTTAATACATCTTCTGTAAAAGTCTAATGACCATTATTCTATCATATGGGACACTGTAATTAATCAGAACAATAATTATGGCCAACATATATTGAACACTTACTGTGTACAAGGCACTATGCTAAGAGCTTTGCAATATTCATTTAGTCCCAGTTCCTTACTGTGTAACTAACTGACATTATTAATTGCCATACAACATTTTTGTATTGCTAATAGGACAAGTTGCCTTATTTTACAGTAAACACTAAATCTTTCTTTGGCATTGGTTTGGCATTATGCTATTCCTCCTACCTCCAAAATGTTGTTTCTTTCTATTCCTAGTATACATGCCCACCCAAAACAATAGTCCACCTGTTGAATGTATCCGTGACAGTATGTGCCTCAATTGCAATAGAAATAGAATTTCATTCATTGATCCAAATTCACTCTGGTGAATGTTTTGAGTACTTCAGCATTGCACTGTAGTATCTCCAAATCCCCTACTTTTTGTCTTTGAGTTTTGTCCAAGTTTTTTGCTATAGCAATGCTGTAATCAACCTCCTTGCAGGCATTTAAGTAAACTGTGTCATGATCGTACTGTGATTTGCCTGATGTCCAGATGTTCTCACTCACTCTCAAGACCTGAACTATGTACCCAGATGCTTACCTGGTGTTGTGTATGAGAATGAATCTCCCTCAGTGGTATGCTGGAGGCTGCTTGTGTCAGTTTGGAGGACTTGATTGTGTGTATCTCTTTCCAACTCAGCATTCAGTTTTTTCACCCTGAAATCATCCATAAGGGAGTACTTACACCACAGAAATCGGCAAATCCCAACCATCAATCGGGGCGCTCTTTTCCCTGGAGGGCTTGTGGTTACATATTTACCAGTGCATCTCTGTACTGTATTAACTTATTGATGAGTTAATACAGGTATCTTGTATGCAGCACCACACAGTGACTCAGTTGGCACGATTCCTAGTCAATATAGTGTTGTCTACCAGCCAAGCAGTCTGCAACATAGCAGTGCTGAATATATAGTGTGGCCCAAGGTCACACAGCCTGTAAGTGGTGAAGTCAGAATTCTAACCTGAGATGTTCTCTGTCTCCAAGGCCCATGTTCCTCTACTCCACTCTGCTGCTTCTGGAGAGGGCAGGCTCTGGACACAAACTGCCTGGCTTTACCACTTGACCAGCTACATAACTGCGGACAAGTTACCTACATTCTCTATCCCTAACTTTCTTCAGCCACTAAAAAGGAATAAGAATAGCATCTATTTCATTGTGATATTATAAGGATTAAATGAAGTAATGAATTCAAGGAACTCAGCACCAGTGCCTGGCATATAACAAGTGCTCTATAAATATTAATTACTATTAATACATATATTTAAAGCATATAATGTGATAAATCAGAATCTTTTATCTAGCAATTATTTATCTTTTATCCCACAGTGTTCTTTTAAGGTAAAGAATGTTTGACAGCTTTGTTTTTAAAAAAGCTTTAAAATCTAATTGAACACAGAAATTCTTCTTTTTTTTAACATCTTTATTGGAGTATAATTGCTTTACAATGGTGTGTTAGTTTCTGCTGTATAACAAAGTGAATCAGTTATACATATACATATGTTCCCATATCCCTTCCCTCTTGCGTCTCCCTCCTACCCTCCCTATCCCACCCCTCCAGGTGGTCACAAAGCACCCAGCTGATCTCCCTGTGCTATGCGCAAAATTCTTCTTTTAACAGCTGATACATATTTCAGTAAATAAGTTATGGTTCCATTACAGAAGAATTATTTACCAGTTCATTTGTAGATCAAGTTCCCTTAAAAGCAGAGGAGCCTTAGATATCTGAATAAGTGATTTCCTTTTGAAAAATTACAGTACCATGACCTGAATACCTTAATTTTAGCTAATCAGTAGAAATCTGGTTGTTGTTACCTTGGACAAATAGTCCGCTTTGATTTCTCCTTATAAGGAAGCATGTGCTTTGGACATAATATTCTTATTGTTTTAAGGAATATATCTTGATAAATGGAAACATGAGCTTTCAGTGGAGACTCTACTTTTACTAAAGTTGCTTAAAGTAAGTTAAATATGCTCTCTCAATTCCTGTCAATTGATAATGTGGAAGAAGTTTTAGGGACATGATTATTTATAAAACAAAGACAGCAACAGACTGAATAGAAAAGTGCCTGGCATATAGTAAGGCCTCAATACTTATTTACTGAATGAATAATTAAACCATCTGCAGTGACCATTGTAGTAACACACATACACACACAGATATAACACACGCAATGGATATATTTGATGTACACACAGATATAACAACTAATAAAACCATATAAATCTAATCTAAAATACAAGTTGTAATGTATATCATCACTGTATTTCTTGTAGTTCATGGGAAAAACACTTTGATAGATTTTTATAAGATCGTGGTCCTTTTCTTGAAGTTACCTGGCAGCCCCGACACTGAATTTAAGTAAAGGGGATATTGGCCTGAGAGGTCATTCACAGGAAGACAGAATTGTTTTATGGCAATCAATGGTGCCCCTTTTTTTGCAATCAAACCTGATGGCAAAGAGCTAGTCCTTTTAGCCAGGAACATTTTACTCCATTGATACTCCACGCTATAATGAGGTAGTATGAAAACAAATCCAACATGTGAAATCTCTTCATTATTATTTTTTTGTTGTTGTTTTCTAGAATTTGGATTTCAATGGTATTTCCCCTGATACTTCAGTGAAACTTTAAGATAGTTTCCAGTCTTCTGTGAAGTTTTGACAACCGAAGGCAATTTCTCCCAGCACAAAATCAACTTGCCTCTCAGGTCTGCCCCAAGTTGAAAATGTCAGCTACCTGAAATCCTAGCCAGACTGCTAAAGGCCAGGGACAAACCAGAAAGAGGTTTTCTCTCTCCCAAAGTTCCCTCAGAAACTTTTTACAGCCTGGTTGTCTAAGGGATCAGAAATGCCAAAATAAACAAAACAAAACAATCCAGTATGAAGTCATAACTTGAAGGTCCATAAAGTATAACAAGCACCTAGTGTGACCTGGCCCAGTCTGAGAGAGACCTCCAATAGCTCAAAGACACTCAGGGCTGTCCTGCTCTTCTCATCTTCCTGCTTTCTGTTCATCCCGGGCCAGATGAAGAAAGGAAGCTGGAAGGGTTCTCCAGCTAGTTCAGTCAAGAAATAGGGGAGAGGGGCTTCCCTGGTGGCGCAGTGGTTGAGAGTCCGCCTGCCGATGCAGGGGACACGGGTTCGTGCCCCGGTCCGGGAAGATGCCACATGCCGCAGAGCGGCTGGGCCCGTGAGCCATGGCCGCTGAGCCTGCGCGTCCGGAGCCTGTGCTCCGCAACGGGAGAGGCCACAACAGTGAGAGGCCCGCGTACCGAAAATAAGAAAAAAAAGAAAAAAAGAAACAGGGGATAGATATTTTATGTGTCAAGAAACTTAAGTTCCCCTCTTCCTCTGCATCACTTGTGAAACGAAGGACCTGTTTATTTCACTTGTCTGGGCCTCAGTCCCCTCATCTGGAAAGATAAAGAGGACCAAGGCTTTAAAAACATGATATTTCAAAGTTTAAAAAAAATCCTACAACTTACAGAGTGTTTACTCTGTTCTGGGAATTCTGCTAACTTCTTCATATATGTTATTTCATTTTACTTTCACAATAGCCCATCCTACTGATATTATCCCTACTTTATAGATGAGAAAACTGAAGCTTAGAGAGGTTAGGTAACTTGGTCAAGTTCATGGGGAGATGGCAGAACTAGAATTCAATCCCAGGCCAGCTTGTTCCCTGTTCCAAATTGCACATCTTTACCCACTACCCTGAGCTGTGCCTGACATACCTTTGATATTTCTGTAGCACTTGACAGTATCATAAAGCAAAGTCAAACCAAAGTCTCCGGAGATCCTCTGGACACTCCTCTAAGTGTCCCTTTTACAATATGTTGTCCTCTTATCCATTGGCATTAACAACCCAGTTCTATGTCGCGTTTGATGGCAAACGTCCATGCAAAAGAAAGAAGCCGCAGGATCTTATCTGGTCATTTCATTTGCGCAAGCAAGGCTCTATGGAGTCCGGACGTCTGTGACTCATCCATCAGCTCTGGAATCTCTTTCAAAATTTACTGATCTCCTAACAGGAATGGGCAATGGCTTCACAGAAAATGGAAAGCTTTGAACCTTTGCCAAAATCTCAAACCCAAACGAAACCCAGGTGTTTATGTTGAGTTTGGGTAAAAACTTTGTTCTTCTGGCTCCTGCAAAGTCAAAGATGTCTCTCTTTCCGTTCCTCCAGGCTTAATGAATGACAAATTAAAGTGAGCCAAACAAGCACCTTGCAAGGAGGAGCTGCCAGCGACTGATTTCTGATCTAATAGCCTTAGGATTTTCTCTGACATGGTTAGGCTTGAGACAGTCCATTTCGAGGAAAAGCAGTTAAAGGAAATCTGATAAAAGAAACCTTCCATTTACTGCTAAGGCAGTGATTTTTAGGAGGCTGAGTGGTAAAGGAGGGAGAATGCGTGCTCTGGTTTCTATGGGACCCAGGCATGAATCCTAATTCTTCCATTTAGCAACTGTGTGACCTTATACAAGTTATTCAGCTTCTCTGAGCCCCAGATTCTTCATCTATAAAACTGGGATAATGGTTACTTACCAACAGGTTTGTTGCAAGGATTAAATGAATTAATCATGTAAGAACTTAATATATTTGTCATCCCCAAACTCCACAAAATTATAGAATTTTAGAAGTAAAAGAGACCTATGATACTGAGTTCAGACACCTGATTTTATAAATTAGAAAGGTAAAGCCCAGGGAATTAAAATCCAAAAATCATATAATTAAGTCAATGGCAGTCCAGTCCATTCTATTTGTGGCCACCTTGACATTATGCAGATTCTGCATATAAAGATACATTTATCCATCAATCAACACAATTTATGGAGTATGCTTTAATTGCTTAGCAGTGTGTTAAGAATTGTGAAGAATTAAAAAAACAAAGAGCCTCAGGCATTATCAACAATAAGCATTAGGACATTTCTGTGCACAGTGCTCTGAGCTTTCAGTTTGGGGATGATAAATTAAGTGTAAGACATGTTACATGCCATCAAAGAAGTAACAATTTAGTTGACAAAACAACATTAATTCACATGGAACAAATGGAGAAACACGCAAGGGGGCTCAAATAAGTGCAAATAGTATGGTTTAGATGTGAAAATAGGAGAAGAAACTAAGTAGGCTTGGGAGGAGTCAGAAGAGGCTTCCCAGAGTTACCTAGCCTTGAAGGATTCTTCTGTCATGAAAAGATTGGCAGAGAAAGAAGTTACTATAGGCTACTTTCCAGATGAGACAGTCAACTTCACCTGAAGCTTTGGTTGCTTTGTCTGATGATGGAAATGAGCTAGCTCCTACATTACAAGTTACTGTGAGGATTATACCAGATGATAAAAACTATACACCTGGCACATGGTGAGCACTTACTAAATATTCAGCCATACACTGAGATTCATGTTCACAAAAAGCTGTAAGGTAGTTTCAACTGTTCTCTCTATTTTCTCATGAGGAACCTGTGTTAAGTGCAATTAGATATGGGCATGTGACTGCATTTTGGTCATTAGCATTTGAGCAAAAGTAATATGGGTTACTTCTGGTGTAAAGTGGTAAAGAAATGGTTATACTCTCTCCCATTTGCTGGCTTAATGGAGAGTGAACGAAAGACAAAAAGGAGGGTGGAGCCACAGGTTGGAAGTAGCCTGAATCCCTGAGAGATCACATGGAAGGTAGCCCAACCAGAAATATCCCCCAGTGGACTGGAACATGAGTATGAAATGATCTTTCATAGTACAACCACCAAGATTCCAGGGTTTACTTGTTATAAACTCTAATATTACCTAACTAATACATTTACTAAGGGTTTTTTTTAAGACTGAATTACAACACACCACAGCAATAGCATATAAGTTGGGTAGTGGGTAGATATGGAGTTTAACTCTTCTAAACTTCTTGTCCTAGGGGAAGATAAAGATATTAACCTTAGCCTCTGATACATTACATAGACCTACTGTAATCTCCCAGGTAGTCCCTAAAGAACAGAAACATAGAACATAAATTCCAAAGTAGTAGTGGGGAAAACATGAATAAGATAAAAATAATTAAAAGAAAAAGAAGTCATAAGGGAGGGTCAAAAAGAAATCACAAAATATGATGGTAAATACAAATATATTGGCAATTTCATTAAATATAAATGGATACGTGTTTCAAATAAAAGACAAAAATATCAGAATGGATTTTAAAAAGCTAACCATATACTATTTATAAGATATACATCTATAACATATAACTGTAGAATAATTTAAAAGTAAAAGCATGGAAAATGACATACTAGGCAAATTCTAATCAAAAGACAGCTAGTGTAACTACATTAACATCAGACCAAATGGACCTAAAGTCAAAAGAAAAAAATGGTAAAGATAAGAGTAAGTTTCATAAAGATAAAAGGTTGTATTAACCAGGGAGATATAATGATTTGAAATTCAGAGTGCCTATATAAAGCAAAAATTTAAGAACTACCAGGGGAAAGAGGAAACTCCACAATCGTTATATGAGTAACTGATAGCAAAAGCAACAACAACCACCACCTAGTAAAAATACAGAAGATTTGAACAACATGATTAACAGACTTGGTTTAGTTGACAAATAAAGAACACAACACCCAGCAACTCCATACTGTACATTCTTTAAAGGTAGATAGAATATGAATAATTTACTCTATATTGAGCCATAAAGCCATTCTCAACAAATTTCAAAGTATTGAAATTATGCAGATATAGTAGAAGAAAAGAAATAGTAAAGACAAGAATAGAATAAAACTGAGAGAGACCATGCAACAGAGAAGACCAACAAAGTCAGTTTACTCTTTAAAAAGATGATAGTTCGAAAAACTTTAAAACAGGTGAGATTGGGCAAAATCATAATGAAAGAAAGAGAGAAGTTACAAATAATCATTATCTGAAATGAAATGAACACAATAATTGCTGTAGATGTCAAATAGATAAATAAATATTATGAATAATTTGGATAACATCAACAAATTCCTAGAAAAATATAACACTAAAACTGACTCAAGAATAAGCAGAAGACCTGAATAGTTACATAACCATAAATAAAAGTAAAGCAACAGTCTAAAATTTTCCCACAAAGAAAATTTTAGGCCCAGTTTCTTCACCTGCAAGTTCTAAAAATATTTAAGGAAAAGATCATTTCAATTTTATATGATCTCTTCCAAAGAACAGAAAAAGAGGGAGTGATCCCCATCCTTAATTGTATAAGACTACCATAACCTTGCTACCCAGATTGACAAGGACAATTCAAGAAAATTGCAGGGAATCTCATTCATAAACATTGATGCAAAAGTCCTAAACAAACTTAACCAACCAAATCAAGAAACTCATGAAAACTAGAATATATCATGACCAAGTAGGATTTATTCCAGAAATACAAGACTGATTTACATTAGGAAAACAAATTAAATTAATTTAATCACCATATTAACACATTAAAGGGAAAAAATACTCATCTTGATAGAGGAAGTGTCAACCCTTGATACAACTAAAAATTCATTTGTGACTTTAAAAAGTTATTAGCAGCGACTTCCCTGGTGGCACAGTGGTTAAGAATCCACCTGCCCATGCAGGGGACACGGGTTCGAGCCCTGGTCCGGGAAGATCCCACATGCCGCGGAGCAACTAAGTCCGTGTGCCACAACTGCTGAGCCTGCACTCTAGGGCCTGCGAGCCACAACTACTGAGCACACGTGCCACGACTACTGAAGCCCACACGCCTAGAGCCCATGCTCCAAAATAAGAGAAGCCACCGCAATGGGAAGCCCGCATACTGCAACGAAGAGTAGCTCCCGCTCGCCACAACTAGAGAAAGCCCGCGTGCACCAATGAAGACCCAACACAGCCAAAAAAATTAAAATATAAATAAATAACTACATTTATTAAAAAAAAGAAATAGCATAGTTTTTGACGACGAAGAAATAAAACTGTCTGTTTTGTTCCAGATTATGTGATTCTATATTTAGAAAATCTAAAAGGATCTACAGATAAATTATTTGAATTAATAAGAGTATAGTAAGATTGCCAGGTTAAAAAAATAAATATACAGAAATCATATACTAGCAACAAATAAATTTTTAAAAGATATAGTTAATGCCTTAACAACTCAGGAATATATATAATGAAATATGTATAAGATCTTTCAGAGATTATAAAACTTTATTGAATGACATTAAAGAATATCTAAATTAAAGAAGTATATGGTCTTCATAGATGGGAACACTTAATATAGCAAAGATATTAATTCTCTTCCAAAGTGATCTATATAGTCATTGCATCCCAAGCAAAATCCAGGCAGGATTTCGGGTTGAACTTAAAAGCTGAAACCAAAATGTGTATGGCTGGGAACCATCTGTTCTAGCTGTGTGGAGAGAGGGGGTCCTGGGGAGTCAGAGGAGTAGCTGATCTTCCTAACTGATTCTCAAAATGGCAGAGTAAATGGAGCCTTCAGAGTTCTATAAATCCATATGGAAAGGGGGCAGCGGCTCTTTATGGTTGAGGCAAGAAAAAGGGGGCAGAAGGTTGAGAATAAATTTCCACAGACTTTTGACAACAAACTGGCCAAAAAATCATGAGTCATCTCAGCGAGAGTCTGAACCAAGATTTAAGTTAAGAAAGAAACAATTTATTCAAGTCTAAGATTATACTCAGGGCTAGGATTTATGCAAAAGGATGAGATATTTGATTTAAAAATTTTTTTAAATAAAATGTACTTCAACGAACATTAAACAGTGACCAGAATAGGAGTAGCCCTATATATCTTCTTATTTAAGTTTGCCTGTGTTAATTATGAGTTGTACTTTTGTAAGAAAAGTTGTTTTCTAGCTCCCTCTAAGTCGTTGCTTCTCAACCTTGGCTCCATTAGAAATAAGTAGGGAGCTTTAAAAAAATCCTGATACCCAGGTCACAATCAGAACCCCTGAGAGTGGGACCCAGGCATCAGTGCTTTTCCCAGTTTCCCAGGTGATTCTAAGGTATAGTCAATGTTGAAACCCTCTACTCAAAGCAAAACCAAGCCTTCGGTATCACTGGATTACTAAGGATATAAATTTTTAAAGCCCTCCCCAAACCAATTAAACCAGAATCTCTGGGAAGAAGCCAAGGCATTGTGATTTTCCCCAAAGCTCCCCAGGTGAGTCTACCGTGTTGACAGGGATAAGAACCACTGGTTTGAGGCCTTCTGTTGATGTTAGCCACCACACTAGGCATTGCCAATACGTACTGGTGAATTTTTGCAACAGTGGGTTCGATTCCTTAAGCATTTCGGTAGTTCTTTGAGTGGTGAACTGATTAAATCTAAGGAAAATTTGTTCAATATTTGTTGAATATCTATTGAAGACAAAAGATACAATACTGTCTTCAGATGGGAAAAAAATCCCAAACAAATACATATTCCAGTTTCTGGTAAATTGTGGGTGGTCCACTACCACCAAACTCTGTCTAAAGGACCCTACCTTCATGAAGGGCAATTTATTAAGATACAGTGCATGTATCTATCTTTTCTTCAAACCCTCAAATACAGCCCAGTCATATGAACCACATAGCACCTCTCCCATTCTCACAGCTTGGGAAAAGAGGAGAGGGTAAGGTGGTGATAACGGAAGGCAACATCACACCAAATATTATAATTGTCCTGCCAGTACCTGAGAAGTGTAGTTCACACTCACAAGAGCAGCACAGCAAGTTATGCTCCTCTGGCATCTCCTTGGCAGGCATGTAACTCCTACATGACTTAGCAAAATCCAGAACTTACAAGGCCAGAGCGCTCATTTACAGCTGAAAACACGGATAGGAATCATCTGAGGACCCTGCAGACCGCATGATTCTGCGTGGTCTCTCCCCACGTGCCTCTTCACCAGACGCCAGTTCACAAGGGCAAGTCCAACCCCCAACCACACACATACAAAGGACCTCTAATTAACAATCTCTGTTCAAAATGCTTCACTGTGTTTCTAGTTTATAAAGTTTTTTTGCAGATATTATCCCAGGCATGATAGATACAGTCCTTCCCTATTTAGTTTTCACACATGAAGATGGAGAAAGATGAGGTAGTGGCTCAGGGTCACATCACTCGTTGGGACAGTGCTGGGATGTAAAGCTGAGTCTTCTCCACCAGAATCCATGCTTTACCCTCTACTATAATAGGTGTACTTGACATCAGCATGGTGCCTTGTGAAGTGCAAAGCACATGCCCAATAATTCTTAATAAAGGAAGTGATGCAGGTAGAGTAACAGCACCGTGCCTAGCACATAATGGGCACTCAATACATGGACTTGCTTCTGCCCCTTTTTATTCATATACTGTTTACCGCTCTCCTTTCTCAAAGGATTTGTGTAGATCATAACCTTTATTAAGCTCGGGGCCTAATAAAATAGTTCAGATCGGCCATCACATTTAGTCCCCCTACCTCATTTCTTTGAGTAAAATGGTTTCAAAGTCAGAACATGGGATCGGCAACATATAATCTGGGACTTCATGGGCCAAAGGGAGAATGATAGATAATTGCAAACATCAGAAAGGGCCACGGCCTCGGATCTCAAAGGAAAGTTGGATCCCCAAACCTCAAGTCTAGATCAGATTTCCACAGTGGTGTTCATCCTTGCTGGGACAGTTTTCCTTTTTATAATCATTAGAAATTGATGTTTGTGTTTGCCCACAACATTGAGATTTTGACCAGAGAGAGACTCAGACCCAAGAAGAGTGATATCCTGTCCCGATAACCACTCTTTCCCATTCCCTCCACCCCCAGCCCGCTCCCCTGAGAGTGTTATATGCACAAGGTACAATAACAGAATGGGAACAAAGGTGCCACTTTATTAATAGCTGTGCAAGAGTCCAGCCCCTAAATTAAAATGCTGATACAAAACCTCACTGCAGCATGTGGCTTAGACTTGAGACTAAAGTAGACAAGCAACCACCACTCTCCCTGTCTCTATGCCCACAACCCAAATCTCAACTAGGAGGTCAGTGTGCTGCACTGTGATTTGTTTTTTTTTATTTGTAGGAGAGATTTATTTGAAGAAATATTACAACATATAAAAACTACATAAAGTCTTAATTTTCACTCATAAGTGGTAAATTTGATATAATGCATAATAAACTTTTAAAATCCAGAATGGACAAAGTGAGGCTGTGAAGAGGGAGAGACACAGCCAGAGTGGGTTTACTCATCCACTGCACCATATGGAAACAGAGCAAAGAAAGAGGGAGACAAGAGCTCTGGGGGGCGGTCTCACCTTAACAGCTCAGGTGCAGGGAAGAAGGAGGGGCAAGAGCAGAGCAGGAGGAGAGCAGAGGGCTTTGCCTTTCCAGGCACAGTGGACCATGCCTGCTGGTAAAATGTGGCCCAGTGAGTGTTCTGCACTATGACCAATCAGCTTGCCAACTTTCCACCCCAGCTGGGAAAGCAGGGTCTAGAAGAGGGGTGGCCATGGTTGGGAAAGTGAGTAGTAGTATCCTCATTCTACAACAGACTCAGGTTCAATTTTCTCCCCTTTTTCTTTCACTCATTTTTTAGCTATAAAATAATATCATGCCTGTAAGTGTTTGTGGACCTTACGTCTTGAAAAAAAAATTAAGATGAAAATTACCTTTAAAGTAAATAGAAGGTATTGGGTACTCTGTGATCATACAGCCCATAATCTTACAGATTATTGACCACAGAGGTCAATTTATTTTTATTTTATTTTTTTGCGGTACGCGGGCCTCTCACTGTTGTGGTCCCTCCCGTTGCGGAGCACAGGCTCCGGACACACAGGCTCAGCGGCCATGGCTCACGGGCCCAGCCACTGCGCGGCATGTGGGATCTTCCCGGACTGGGGCACGAATCCATGTCCCCTGCATCGGCAGGCGGACTCTCAACCACTGTGCCACCAGGGAAGCCCCTCAATTTATTTTTAAAAGGTGCCACTTCTTATTTTCCTTTGTCTTATGTAGCAAGAAGAATTTCTTTCCATGTGAGGAGGGCTATTCTCTTTACTTCAGGTGTCCCAAGCTCAAGGGCCACCTTTATCAAATTTGAAAAGTAAGGTTTGTCCTTGTGCCTTGGTTTCTCCTTACAGTGGACTTGTACTGACTCGAGGCAGGCAGGACCTCTGGGGCCTTCTTGTACCTCCTCTGTTTTCCACACTTGCTCCTGTGGCCTTCTGTCAGTCATGCAGCCCCTGTCAAGCTCCTAAAGAGTTGTCAGACCAGCCCCCTCCTTTCTACCCCCATCCACACAGCAGCAGCTTCCTCCTAACTTGTTTCCCAGTCATTTCCCTTCAAGTCCACACGTTGCTCTTCAGATTTAAGACTTCATTCTGGCCATGCTCCTTCCTTGGTAAACATCCTTTGGTGGTTACCACTGCCTATGGATGAAATTACTAGCTCCTTAACATTGACTTTCGATGACCTGGCTCCTTTTTTAACACCCAACACCCACTTCCCTTCATCTCATCCTTTGAATTTTATTCTCCAGAAACATTATTCTTCTGCACATACTCAGTTCTTCCATCCCTGTTTCCCTACTCAGTATGGCTTCTTACCTACATAATGCCATACCCCTTCTTCATTTGCTCAACTCTCTTTTTTTCCTTTAAGACTCAACTCAGGTGCTGTCTTCTTCAGGAAGCATTCTGGCTATCCCACTCCCCTCTCTGCTGCTGCTGCTTCCAGAAAACATTATCTATACTTCTGCCATAACCTCCATAAGACATTATCCATACTTCTGCCATAGCATATACCACATAAAATTGAAATTTTGTCTTTGTCACTAGGCTACAGAGTTCAGGGGCTATTCTCAGTATCCTCAGCCTCTACACCTTTGAAGTAGGAGACCTTCCATGCCCATTGCCTGCATCGCTTGGTAGGCTTAGAACTAGGCTCAGCAATTAGCATGAGAGCTAAGCACTTGCTTAAATGGTATGATTTGCAGGCAAAATGGCAGAGAAAGTCCATCTCTCACACCGATTTCAGGGGTTAGCAACAGCTACCTGTACCCCTTCTACTGAGGCTTGTGAAGTTTGTACAAACACTGTAAAAGTGTTTTGTAAAACACTTTTGTAAAAGTAGTATGACTGGATACGCTTGTCACTGGGACAAGTGTCCTTCAGCTGCCATTTTGGATATGAGGGAAACGAAACTAACAATCACCATCATTAGATTATCTAACAATACACACAAGGCACTGTAGTTATTCTGCTTTTATTTTTGTTAATGCTAACCAGACTTCTTACTTGTTACTAATCCCTATGTTACTGATAAGGCACTGGTTCTCAGAGACACTTTCTAACTTGTGGAAACCATTATTAAGGTAGTGGAATGTTAAGTAAAGGGAGTGGGTCTGAAATCCCAACCCTGCTCTGCCTAACTTAAAGATCCTGTCTCTATTCAGCCTATCAGCCCCTGTCTTCCTTCAAATTGGAGCCATTGTTATTCAAGGTCAAATCTATGTTGGCCACAAATGATGGAGGCACAGACCCTGACGATGTTGCATTGGAAGTTAGCCCCCTCAGAGGCCCTCATCTGTATCAGAGAGTTTGCCCAGGCCTCTCATGGCTCAGGATATGAACACTTAAATTCTTTATCTGGACTCCCTGGCCATGCCACCTCACCACCCACTAACTGGCTTCCCATGGCTCTGCTGAGACCAGGCTCTGGCTAAGGGTGATGGAGCTGCTTCCACACCCACCCCTGTTTCAGGGAGAGGACCCTGTTCTCCCACACTCCATACCCCCAGACATGGACACTGGTCTCTCCCTAGCTTTCCACACACCACAAAAACTAATGGTAACTTCAAGTGAGACCTGAATAAAAGATAAGAAAAATGGATGTACTGAACATAGAGCAATATCACAGCTGTTGGAACCTCTCATGGGGTCAGCTGCTTGCCTCCCCAGGCCAAGGGCAGCTCACCCACCACTGCAGAAACTGCTCTAGGCCTTAGAATCTGGGCTGAGCCAAGCTCTGCATTAAGGAAGGTGGACATTTGTTGTCTTCTCTTCAGGTCAGCCTAAGTCCTGTCTCTCAAGTTCTCATTTCCTGCCCTGGGACTATCCTTCCAGGATGAGATATAGTAGAAAAAGTCCACTCTTTGGGAAGAACCCCACCCTTGTCCCCATTCCCAGTGTGTGGCCTTGCCCTCATACCCTGGCCACTTGGTCTCAGGTCTGACATCAGTCCATTTCCCAAAGCCCAAGTTTTACATTAGCATGGTCATCTTTTTACACAAGTATCTTTTTACACATATTAGCTCCATGAAAAGAGCTGTATCTCAGTGGGCAATGGTCTCCTCATTGAAGCATAACTTCCATACCCTTTAATAAATGGTGAAATAGCTCTTACTGCATATCTACTGTTCCAGGTTTGGCAGTGATAGGAAGATGATTATTCACAGTGGGGAAGAAAAGACAGGCAGAGGAAGGAAGGAAAAAATGAAGGAAGGGAGGAAGGTAAAGAAAGAAGGAAGGAAGGAGGGAAGGAAGGACAGATGGAAGGAAATGAATGGAAAAGGTGATTAACATTGTAAGAGGTTAGAAGTGTGAGACACGCCTGTGGGCAAGACTGATTGGGACGGTCTTAATGAAGGAACTGGGTTTCTCTGTGGAAACCAGTGATATGGAGAACACAAGCAGGAAGCCCAGAAGGACAGAGAGCCCCCTCTCTCTTATGCAAGTGAGGCTGCCCATTCCTGCTTCTGTCTAAGGCTACCTGATAGCACCAGCCACAATCACCACCCAGCTGCCTGCCCTGGGGGCTCGCCACGATCCACCGGTGCACAACACCAAGCAGGCTGAGGCAAAGCCATCCAGATTGACCCAATTCTCCATGTTCACTAAAGCCTGATCGCCTCAAGGGATAATGGACAGATGTTAAAGAGGTGGGGAGAAAGGCAGAACAACCTTGTGACTCACGGTCCTGAAGACAGAAGGAAGATGTTCATTAAAAAGCAATCTCTTCCGACAGTAGAAGGATGTCTCTCCTTTGATGTTCAGGTATGTTTTAAGACTGGTCTTTAGATAACCTAGTGCAAAGTGATCAATTGCATCTAACTGCTTATTGTATATTTCTCGCCACACTTTTGTGTGTCACATTTGTCTATTTGTCTCTTCTATTCTATTTTCAGACAAAGGGGGCTTAAGCAAAAAAATCTTCCAAATATATTCATGAATATTTTAGCATCTATTTTGTGTACACATTTAGTATTCTCTCCAGGGCACGCAGAGCAGGGAAGCGATAAGAGGAAGCTAGACCACTCTTTGGTGCTGGCTGCCCAACAGCTGAGGCTCTCAGGAGGAAGGGGCAGACTCCCTAAGCTGACAGTCTGAGGAGTTTTGGCAAGGCCAAAATGAGGACACAGAGCTTTCCTGTTCAAAGGCAGAGGGCGGTGGGAGTGCAAGGGAGTGGAGTAGGAAAGGGAGAAAAGGAGCAAGGAGGGCAGCCCCTGTGTCTCTAAAGAGGTACAGCGGTTCTGCTTGCATTCATTTACTCACTCATTCATTCCAAATAAATTGTGAGTACTTGTTATGATCCTGAATTTGTACTAGCTTTAAAGACACAGAGTTGAGGGGGTCATAGTCAAAAGGGATACTGGCACAGAAACCAGGAACCAGGATAGAGTGTCACAAATGCTACGGGGGAAGCATGAAGAGGGAGTGACAAGCCACTAGGAGTGGTGTGGTGCTGCTAGGGTGTTCAGGAAAGACTTCCTGGAGAGGCAATACTTGAGCTACACCTTGAAGGGTGAGTTAGTCTCAGACAGAGGACCTCCATCCAGGAAACCAAATGCACAAAAGACCTGACACCATGAGTGGCTGAGGCAAAGTCCATGACCAGTGTGGTTGGTTCTGCATGGCTGGAGTGAGAGGAGGGGAAGGGACAAGAAAGAGGCTAGACAGGCAGTGCTCCATTGCAAAGTGGCTGCTGTGCAGACCTTAGGAAGATGAACTTGACTGATTTAGATCCATTAAATGATTCAGAACCTGCTCAGCTTTGCATCTGAAAAAGATCACCCTGATGAAGTTTCAGAGGATACATTAGAAGGGAGAGATGAGATTATTCCAACAGTGCAGGAGAGAGATGACAAGAGCCTGGACAAAGGCAGTGAGTAGGAAGAGGATGAAGAGATGGAGATGTAGGGATAGGACTCAGAGACATTTAGGGGTCAAGGGGACAGGACAGATGACTGATGAGATGTGGTGTATGTGGGAGACTAGTCCTTTCTCCCACAAGCACCTGTGGGTGAAGCAGCATAGTGATAAAGAGCCAGACAACCTGGGTTCAAAATCCTGCCTCTGCTGTCTACCAACTCTGTGACTTTGGGCAAGCTAGTTAACCATCCAATGCCATGTTTCTGCTCCCACAAAAGCGAAGAGGATAATGATAAATAAGTTTAATACTAATATTAGTGAAAACATGTAAAACACTTACAACAGTACCTGGTACAAGACAGGTGCCATATAACTGCACGGTCAATAAAATAAAGATTATACTCCAACCCCTGACCTAGAAGAAGGGAGTCTGCGGATGGGATGGGTGATGCTGTTTTCCTAACTGGGGTGAAGTGTGGCCTGAACTGCAGTGTATCTCAGTCCAAGCGTGGCCCAAAGACCACTGTTGGCCCAAGAACTCTCTGTTACAGGTTTGTGATAAGTGAAGGAACAAATTGAAAGTAGGAATTTATCTACTTTTATACCAATTTGACTTTGCTGCTATATTCAAGGCACGTGACACTTTTAAATTTTACAACCAGATGGATTGGAAATTTATAAGCAAAATGGTCTCAAACCGTAAGAGATGGTTTGAGAGGCACTGGTTCAGAGCCATGATTCTCAAAATTTGTTTCATGTGAAAATCACCTTGGGGAGCTTTTAGAAACCTTGATGCCCAGGCCAACCCCCATAGTAATTACATGAGGATTTCTGGGAAAGGAATTTTGACTCCCAGTATTTTTTAACATTCCCTCAGTGATTTTAACGTGCAACCACATTTGAGAACTAGTGGTCTCGATGAGGACTTTTCAAAATGAATCACTTAGGATCTTGTTAAAATACAGATTCCAATTTATTATTAGGTCTGGGGTGGGGCCCAAAAGTCTGCATTTCTCACAAGCACCTGGTAAGGCCAATGCTGTTGGTCCATGGATCACACTGGAATAGGATCTGTGTGAAATAAGCTGGGCTTATCTAACCAAACTATGGACATTCATATAACAGTGTAGAATGGGATCTGCAAAACAAACCTGAAAGGCAGACAGTGCACGGGAGGAAAGTAAAGCTCAGAGAAAATTGCAAGGCAGTGAATGGTTATATGAGGACCTGAGCCCAGGTTCCCTAATACTCAAAATCATAATTCCCCTTCTACATCATACTGTCTTTGTAAATGCTACCATTTCTTTTTTCTTTTCTTTTTTTTTTTAGCACATTCATATTTATTTCCAAACTAAAATGCTCTCTTAGACCCATGAATTTCAGTCCTTTCTATTTGTTTTTTTGTTTGTTTTTTCTTAATTGAAGTATAGTTCATTTACAATGTTGTATTAGTTTCTGCTGTACAGCAAAGTGATTCATATATATATATATATATATATATACTTTTTCATATTCTTTTCCATCATAGTTTATTACAAGATATTGACTATAGTTCCCTGTGCTATACAGTAGGACTTTGTTGTTTATTTTATTTATAGTAGTTTATATCTGCTAATCCCAAACTCCTAATTTATCCCTCCCCCCACCACTTTCCCCTTTGGTAACCATAAGTTTGTTTTCTATATCTGTGAGTCTGTTTCTGCTTTGTAAATAAGCTCATTTGTATCGTATTTTAGATTCCACATATAAGTGCTATCATACGACATTTGTCTTTTTCTGTCTGACTGACTTCACTTAGTATGATAAACTCTAGGTCCATCCATGTTGCTGCAAATGGCATTAGTAAATGCTACTATTTCTGGTTTTGGCTTTGTGCTTCCATCTGCTATGTTTCCTCTCCTTACTCACCACTCCCACCGCCACCCCACTCACTGGTTTTCTAACAAAGTAACTTTTGGAAAATCAGGCAATCCTCTTGGCTAAATTAAGGAGAAAAGGAAATCTGCCCATGTGTAGGCCTTAACCCTAAGTATCTCTATGCACACCTCTACCTTTCAATCAGAGTTTGTCAGATGTTCCTAGAAGGGGTAAGAATGACCAAACAGGAACAAAAGAAGAAAAGTAGGATAAATTAATCCAAAATGATATCTTCTAGGCTTAATGTGCTTGCTCCCTAAATGATGACAATTGAAACAAATCTCAAATGCTGTCATCTCAGATCTAGGCCCGGCCACAGAGGGCGATCCTATGAAAGCCCTTCTCAGCACCCCTAAATCATTCAACTCCACACATCTGTGAACCCTGAGACCTGCACCTGGAACAAGGAAGAAGGCTGGTTGGGGCCATGAGAGAAGCTCAGCTAAAACTGCTGCTTTCAGAATCCTTTGCTGTCCTCTGATTCTACATGCCGCTCCTGCCTAGCAGAGTGGTCAATCCGTTGTCTGCTTCCAGAGTGTTCTTACACTGCATTAAAGTGAGGTATATGTGTGAGACGTCTCATCAGACCACAGGGCCTTACAGCAATAAGGACCACACCTTATTCAGCTTTAGGTTTTTAGTTGCTGGACACACAGCAAGTGCTCAGTTACATTTTGCCAAGAAATTGAACACATTCCTTTTTTCCATGTAATATGAGTTAAAATGGGGATGATCCAATTAACTGGAGAACAAGGCATGGCATGCAAATTAGGTGTGACATGAAGGCCTCCAAGGGGACGTCAGGCTGTAGTCACAACAAGGGTGAAAGCTGGAGAGTGGGGACTTGGAGTGGGCTTTGAAGAAGACACATGGACATAAGCAAGGAAAGATGATGAGACTCTAAAGGCCACAAGTGTCCTGAATCAGACTTGCAGTTTTCAGAAGTTGTTCAGCCTGTAGCTGGGGTGACCCAGTGGCTGCAAAGGACATGGTGAGTCCCAAAAGACAGATGGAAGAAGGGGGTGCAGCAGTGCCCCCAACTGCTACCCCAGGAGTCTACACCAGAAAATGCTGGTAGAGGAGATTCAGAGGAGATAGCTCTGGGATAGGAGAGACCTCCTGCATCTTCAACCACCATGAGCAAGTTGAAGGACAGACCTGAGTCTGAGAACTTGGCTGCATGGGGTTGCAGAATTGCCAGCTTCCCAATCTAGCTACTGTCTTGATGGTGTTATACAGTGTTTTATGTTAATTAAATGTCTGCTGTAGTTCTGTGCCAAGAGGCCTTGCAAAATGCAGTGCGTGGGGAAAAAAGGACGGGCATGCTCACTGCAGCAGCCATTCCCAAATGTCTCCTGGCAAAGTGGGAGAGTCATAAAGACTTTCCTCTGGGCCCTTGCGGAGATAACTGGAAACAAAGAAATCCTGCCCATGCAAACAACTGTCGTAGATGGTTAAGTAATGTGCCTGGGCCTCATGGGATTAGTAAAGGTAATTAGAGGTAAACGTGGGATTAGTCTCTCACCTCTTCATGCCGCTCCCTTCCCATGACACAATGGCTCCTTGCTTTCAGTAGAAACAGACCATACTGGTCAATGAAAATAAGAGCATACAGTAGGAAAAGAGAAGACTGGTGTCACACAGCAGAAGGAAAACCGTTGGATGTGTTAATAAGGCAGTCATGATTTGGTTTTTACTTCCTTTTAAACCTTGGGCTATGTTAAGTCATAGTCCACTTGCTAGGAGTTCTTATTGGAGGCCAGGCCTTATGCTGAGAATGGTACAAATGTGGCCCCATAAGACAATGCTTTGAGTTAGATTCAAGCATTAAGAGCAAACACGAATGAAAAGATGCTGGTACACTTTGAAGGCTATGCAGAGCTGGAACTTAGGCAGCTGTGCATGAAGATGGTCGTGCGCTTACCCTCTCCCCGTCCTGTCTCCAAGATCTCTCCCACACACTCCGCAGCAGGAAAGGGGTGGGGAGTGGAAGGGCTGCCTTCGTGGAGCAAGCAAGCCATAGTCTCTCACTCTTTCTCATTTTCTTGCTTCTCTTTCCCCTCCCTACCTCATGTGAGTCTTCAGGCTCAATGTCTGCTCAGGGCAAGAGAGAGGGTTGTTATCGGCAGCTTCTTCAAGCATCTTTTCAGAGCTCCGCCTTAGCAGCCCAAAGTGGTGGCCTTGTCCAAACTGTCAGAGCCATCTGCCTGCCATCCATGTGGCAGAAAGACCATCTGTCAGCCTCTGACCCGTGCCTTCCCTCTCACAGACCACTCGGGCCGGCACCAGGCTTGCTGAGAGCCCCCTGAGGTCCCCGCCTCCACAGTCCATCTCCCCAAAACTGACAACTCCCACACAGTTAGAAGAGGGGGTGCAGAGGGCAAACTAAACTGAGAAACTACACTCTGAGAATCACACACACACACACACACACACACACACACACATACACACACACACACAGACACACACACAGAGCAAACACTATTTTCTCATTTGGATCATTTTCTTCCAAGAAAGTAATTCTTTACCCTAAGTTTTGATTTAACACAAATACTCACTAGTTTCTTAGTATAGATACATACCAAGAATGGCTATTATCCTAATTCCTCTTCATCGAGTTAAGTTATATCAAGAAAAAGAGTCAGTATTACAGGATTATCCAAAATGATTGTTCACATGGTATTGTTCATGTACCTTTAACCATGTGGCCCAGTAGCTGTCAATCATAGCTGCAAGAGAATCATGTGGGACACTTTAAAAATAATACCAGTGCTTGGGGCCCATCCCAGATCAATTAGACTTGAAATATGAAATAGGGACTGAATGTGGTATTTTTTAAAGTTTCCCAGGTGATTCAAACCTGCAGCCAGGAGCAAGAATCACTGGGTAGCCATGGTGGAATGGAAAAAGGGAATGACTGGGGGTGGGGGAAGAGGGCAGAGGGTATGGCTACTTATTTTGGATGGTCAGGGAGGGTTTCACTGAATATATGGTCTTTGAGCAGAGATACGGAAAACAAGAAGCAACAAAATATTCCATGCAAAGCAAACAGGAAGTGCAAAGGGCCTAGAGTGACGCTAAACAGTATCTTTCTGAGGAACAGCAAGAAAGCAGGTTGGTTGAAGATAAGAAGAGAGGGAGGATGAAGGACAGAAGCTGAGGAGCAAAGGGGACAGTGGCTGGATCCCCTAGAGCCTTACAGCCTGTTTGGGTTTTCTTCTAAGTCTACTAGGAACAAAGGAGTGTTTTAAGTAATGGAAAAAAATAGACTCTGATTTTAATTTTAGAAAGACCATCGTGGCTGTGACATGGAAAATGGATTTGGGGGTGGTGGCAGAGTGGAAGCAGAGATGGAGTGGAGATCGTTGTGGTATGTCAGAAGGCAGACAAGGGCAAGTTTGGACGAGCACGCTGCCTTGTGATGCCCAGACCTTGGGGTGGCCATTTGTGAACACGGTTGACAAGTATGAGAACAAAAATCCAATACACTGCGGGGAATGGAGGAGAAAAAGCTCAGATCCCAAGTGGCATGACTGAGCAGCTGAACCAACACCAACAGATGTCTAATCCAGACTGCTTATTTGAGAAAAACAAACCTCTCTTTGTGAAAGCAACAGCAGTCAGATTTTCAGTTACTAGTAGCCAATGAATTGTTAACTAATATAACCACTATTTTGTGTCAGCCCCTGGTACTAGGGGGATCTAGGAATAAAAAATATTGCATCCCTGCGTTGCGCAAAATTTTCAGCTTGTTTTTAGAGTTAAGAAATTTGCATTCCAAGTTGAAGAAGACAAACATATTCCAGTGTTTGACCGAAGCCTAGCTGCTCTCCTTTGGATAGATCCCAGAATCAAGGGCATCAGGCTGAACTGGATGAAGTCTGATTCTTACAAAACTGGCAATTAAGGGCTCACAAAACCAAGCTGGAAGTAAACTAATGGGGAGAGAATTACAGCTCAAAGATCTAGCAGAGGCTCGAAATCACCTGGTCCAAGCACTGTGCAGGGGTCTGTTCAAAGAGAAGGCTCTTTTGATTCAGAGAGGGCATTGAAAACCAAGACTGGACCATGGGCAAGGGGCAAAGGAAAGATTCCAACCACAAGGCAATGCTGCCCTTCTCCTGGTCTCCATTGCTATTTTCAGTCTGGTGGCTTCCCACTAATTCATAATGAGTGCATGCAATGGCACAAGAGAAGAAGAGAGAAGGGCACCAAAGTTAGGGCTAGGAAAGGAGGGTATTTCACCAGCGATGGCCCAAGCTCCCAAGCAAACTCTGCTGCTGTAACTGTGCTCAGCAGTCCCTCACTGGCAGCCTGAGGCTGATGGGAGCAGAGGAAGGGTAGGCTCTATCTCTCAGCTGAATGGGTAGATGGGTGCCTGACATTCTAAGCTGGAACTCTAAATGTATTTTCTTTTAGAAACATTATTTTATCAGTGATTACATAATATTATCCTGCATTCCTAGTGCCTTTGGATTTAACAGATCATTAGGGAAGGGGCTATCCTAGGACCTCACTCTCTTTCATTATTTGTCTTAACATTATTTGAGGACCACTGTGGGTCAAGCTCCAAAAACTGGCTTATAAAGGAACATTTTTTTAAGGCATCTTTTTTTGTGAGTTGAGGCTTGCCTGTACTATCTTGGACCTCATAACACATGACATATATACTCAAATACCCACATTTTGGGTCACTAGGTGCTGCTGACATTTGTGATGTTTAATTTTTTGGACATTTCATTTTAACTCTTAGATTGACAAAAATATTTTTTAAATTGAAGGAAATGTTCTTTTAGGTTAAAAATTCTCATTTCAGAATGAGAATCTCTTTCTCCCAGAAAAGAATGTTAAAAAAAAAAAGCTTTTGCCTAAAATTAACATTTTAAAAGTTACAGCATTATGTACATTTGAGACAGCCATTTTTTTTTCATTTTTAACTCACTAGTTTTATCAAGTAGAGGAAAAAATGTTTAAAAGAGTTTTTTTTCAATTGACACAGTAAGGGAAAACATTTTGGATATTTCACGATATTTTGTAAAAAATATTAAGACACTTTTTTCCTGAAATTTAAGTTTTACACTTTGCAGTAGTATTTAATACCACTGATATGAACAGCCTGATGAGTGATATTCAGCTATAATTTGAGGGACTTCCCTGGTGGCACAGTGGTTAAGAATCCGCCTGCCAATGGAGGGGACATGGGTTCAAGCCCTGGTCCAGGAAGATCCCACATGCCGCGGAGCAACTAAGCCCGTGCGCCACAACTACTGAGGCTGCGCTCTAGAGCCCGCGAGCCACAACTACTGAGCCTGCGTGCCACAATTACTGAAGCCCTCGTGCCTAGAGCCCATGCTCTGCAACAAAGAGAAGCCACTGCAATGAGAAGCCTGCGCACCGCAATGAAGAGTAGCCCCCGCTGGCCACAACCAGAGAAAAGCCCACGCGCAGCAACCAAGACCCAACACAGCCTAAAATAAATTTAAAAAAAAAACACTGTAATTTGATGTTTTGTGTATGTTGCAAAATACATATGTTTTTGTGAAAGTCAGTGGATTTTGATAAATTGTAATGCAATGACCATGTCACTAGGAAGACAAATCTATGTGATAAGAGGGAAAGTTCATAAGGTTTGAAGTACAAATGTTACTAAGGAGAATTGTATGCCCCAGTTCAGGAAGAACAAAAGATGGCTGGCCCTCTGTATCCATAGGTTCCACATGCCACCAACTGAAATTCCATCCACAGTTCGTTGAATCCACAGATCCAGAACCTGTGGATAGTGAGGGCAGACTATAATAGAAGAATTTACCTTATCTGTAATACCACAAATACCATACCACAAAAATGGCATATTTTCAAAATTTACATGTTACTAGGTCTCAACAAATTTCAGCAAGTTAGTATTACAAGGAGCATATATTTCCACCAAAGTACAATAAAATTGTAAATCAGCAATAGCTGTTTCACTTTAAGAATGCTAAAAATAATACACACAATATTAAAATTATTCATGGATGAAAGAGGAAATCATAAAGAAACTATAAAACATCTAGAACTGAATGGCAATGAAAATTCTCCAAATAAAAACTTTTAGGATACTGCTAGAGAGGTACCAAGAGAAAAAATGCTTATCTTTAATGTTTATATTCGAAAAAAGAAAGAAAAAATTAATGATTTAAGTATTCAACTCAAGAAGCTAAAACAAGTAGAAAAAGTACTGAACTTTAGGGAAAGTAAAGGATAACTAATAAAGGGTAGAAATTAATGAATAGAAAATAAAGCAATGGCAGAGACTGACACATTTAAGACAAATTTTGGTTCATTCATTCAACAAATATTTTTTGACCGTTACAGGTACCAGGGATTCATAGTGATCCAAAAGGATGAAAATCTCTGCTCTTATGGAAATTATATTCTACTTGGGAGACAGAAAATAAATAAGATGAACAAATAAAAAGTATAGTATGCTAGATGCTGATAGGTATTATGGAGAAAAAAATGAAGCAAGGAAGTTGGATATGGAAATTACATGGGACCTGGGAGGTAAAAATCTTAAGAGGATCTGGTTCTGCAAGATCTCAAAAGAAAGTGACTTGTATTCTTTTAAAAATGAATATAATTGGATAACTGGAAAATTTGATCAAAAATTAATAAAAGGAGAGCAACAGTGTACACTGAAATAATATTAGCACTGTGGTAGATGATAAAAATATTTATATGTAATGTAATATATATCTGTGAATATATACAAACAGTAATAAGTATATAAATGATATTAGGAAAGCACTAGATCACATAAGTATATATACAATACATTTTGATTAGAAAATCTTAAGAGAATTCAGTGTACTACTTCATGTAAGTAAATTTGGAAACACAGTCAAAACTAATACTTTTTTAGAAAAAAATTAAGCACCAAAACAGACTCAAGAAGAAATAGTGAATCAGCCTAAAATTATTTAAAAAGTTGAATCAGTATTCAAAAATTTAACCTCAAACCACCTTCCAGGAGCAAATGACTTTAGAGATGAAATCTACTAAACGTTCAAGAAACAGATTGTAGTGGGTTGAATGGTGACCTCCCCAAAAATTATGTCCACATCAAATTACTGGTACCTGTGAATATTAACTTTATTTGAGCAAACAACCATTGCAGATGTAATTAAGTTAAGGAACCTGAGATGAGGAGATTGTCCTTGATTATCCAGGTGGGCTCTAAATCCACTGGTGTGTCCTATAAGAGCTACACAGAGGAGAGAGGCACAGACAGAATAGGAGGAGGACAGGTGACCCTGGAGGCAGACTGGAGAGATGTGGCAATAGCTGCCAGAAAGAAGAGACAAAGAATCTTCCCTAGAGCCTCTGCAGGGAGCTTGGTCCTGCTGACACTCTGATGTTGGACTTTCGGTTTCTAGAACTGTAAAAATAAATTTCTCTTGTTTTAACCCACCAAGTCTGTGATAATTTCTTAAAGCAGCCTCAAGAAACTAATACATGGATAATCCCAATATTATAAAAGCTGTTCCAAATAATAGGAAAAAAAGGGAGAAAGCTTGCAACTCATTTGATGAACCTAGTACAACCTCAATACCAAGTAAGCTAAACTCAGTTATGGCAGATACATAAACTTCAAACAGAAGGTGAGCATCCTGAAAAATAATATACTCTATCTAAGAAGGGATTATCTTTGAAATGCAAGGGTAGTTCAACAGAAGAAAAACTATTAATCTTTATTAACAACTTAAAGAAAAAAAGATACAGAATTATCTTAACAGATACAGGAAATGCATTTTATAAAATTCAGAATATTTACATGATTAAAATAAAATTCTAAGAAAACTAGGAACAGAGGGAAAATCCCATCATGTTAAAAAAAAAAGTTATTAAAAACCTAGGGCAAAACTATTTGGTGATGAGATATTTTAAGATCAAGAATCCGACAAGGAGGGGGACAGGGATGATGGCCTACAGCCAATGACTCACTAAATAGGGTAGAAAAGGCTAGTTCTGTTGCTTCCAGGCAGGATGACTGGGAGATGCCAGTATGCTCCAGAGCTCTTGGGTGGGTGTCAGGCCATGGCTAGGTGTCAGCTCAACCCACATATTTGCCTAGCTGTTTCCCCTGCCCTCTCCTGATCCCCTCACTCTCTTGCAAGTTTCAGCTGAGAGCAATTCCCCTCAATAAATCCCTTTGACAAGAAACCCTATCTCTGACTCTGCTTCTAGGAAGCCCAACCCTAAGGCACTGAACAAATCTCAATGTCAAGTTCCCTGACTAGATTATTCCACAGAGAAAATATTCCCTGTCATTGCTATGTAATAGCACAATATAGCCATATCTAGTCAGATTCTACAACAGAAACATTTTAGGCCAGCTGACTGTGTGGACTGAAATGAGGGTTATTGATCTAAGATACCTGACATTTTCCAATATTCCCAAATCATTATGATTTTCTCTCTGCTTTACCAGTTTTCACAAAGATGGTATGTCACTTGATGTCATAGAATACCACCACTAAATTCTCTTCCAGGTCTTAAACATTGTGATTCAAAAACATTAGATTATATGCGATCTTTGAACTTCAGAACTTGAAGAGGCCCCCAAATCATTCCATCCATCTCTCCTGTTTTCCGACGAGGGAGAAGAAAGCAAGAAAAGAGAATGACAACCCAACCCAGAATTTCCTGTGTTCTCTGAGCTCTAGGTCCAGCAAAGGAAAGGAAACAAAGGTTCCCTAAAGTGATAAGGGCTCATCTTCGCAGGGACAAGGAGAGAGTAGCAGCCCTGTCTCTGCATCAACCACACTGTGGCAGAGTCAGATGTAGCTCAGAAGGTACATCTCAATTCCCAGATACAGCTCATTCCTGAGGAAAGATGACAGTCATAAGAGGTATGTCAAACTGCCAACGTCCCACTTTGAACGATAAAGATTTCTGCCACAAAACACAGCCCTTCTTCATTTGTAAAATGGAGAACTGAGTCAAATAGTTAAACAATTCAAACAAAAATGATGACAACGATAACCATCACATGCCGAATGTTTACTATGTCCCAGGCACTTGATGCCCTGAAATCCTGTGATGTGGATTTCATTATCATCATTTTGACAATGAGTTTACTGGACTCCAAAGCCTTTCAAGCTACTTAACTCCAAACCTTCACAACAGAACTGCTGGTTCACCACCTTGAATTTACAAAAAATTCACCTGGGTTTCTTGCTTAAAATGCAAAATCCTGAGCTCCACACTTAGGGATTTAGATTCTGTAGATATAAGATGGATCCAGAAATCATCACTGAAAAAAAAAATTAGGTGATTTGAATTAAGATGGTCTTATGGTCACACTCTGAGGATCACTGACTTTCACCCCTCTTAGTTATCTAAACATCTACTCCTCCATCCTCGAAGTAGGAAAAGAAGCAGTAAGGAACTCTACCATAAAACCATAGGAAGAGTTGCTGGCATATTTCATCTTCTTTGCACAGCGCTATCTTTTAGGAACTCCTATATCCATCAGACAAATACTTAAGAATAATTTTGCAGCCTAATGTTGAATTCCTCTATCAGGTTTAATAGTAATGATTTTAGCCACACGTTTAGTACAGTTACTTTGGTGCACTACCAAAAGTCAAAAGTTGTTGTAGTTATATATACAAAAAATACAATGCTTTACAAGTTGGTCAGGATATCAAGCATTAATCCAACTTTATTATTCTACAGGCAAGAAATTAGTCACACGGTCACAGCACGCATTTTTTGGCAGTAATCAAAACAAGAACCTACTTCTCTTAACTTAAAACTGTGCTTTAGTTATATTTGGCTCTTTGTCCATAAAATATTTTTAGTATATGGTATTCTAAAAGTCTTCCTAACCCATAAAATTTCAGTCAAATTAAACTATTTTTTAAAAGCCCAGAATGTGTTTAATTTTTCCTTCATTTTGAAAGCATAGTTCCTGGGAAAAAAGTACTTGGCTTGCCTATACATCCAATGAGGAAAACAGAACACATGTAAGAACATGAGCTGCAATTTCCTTTTTGACATGCAGACAACTTTCAGAGTGAAGATTTCTGGAGTACAAATTCTACCTATATTCATTTATCACTTTGTGCTTGTAGCTTATATTGGAGCTGTGAGATGATCTGTATTTTCCAAGGAATGGAAGGCAAGCCAGTGAAGCACACTTCTGCAGTACTGTGAATCCCGGGGTCACCAGGTGATACTTGAGGAGGCAGAGAAGTCTGGGATTCTCAACAATCCCGCAGAGCAAGATGGCCCCACAATGGAACCCAAAACAGGGAAGACTGAGGTCCCAAAGCCAGCAGTTAATCATCACAAAGATATAGGAAAAGTGTTCAAATGAACTTCACTGGTAAGTCATGCTTTAAAAACAATGACCACATCTTCTTTATCCATTCCTCTGCTGATGGACATTTAGCTTGCTTCCATGTCCTGGCGATTGTAAATAGTGCTGCTATGAACATTGGGGTGCATGTGTTGTTTTGAATATTAGCCATAAAAAGGAATGAAATTGGGTCATTTGTAGAGACATGATGGACCTAGAGCGTATATCATACAGGCTGAAGTAAGTCAGAAAGAGAAAAGCAAATATCATATAATAATGCATATATGTGGAATCTAGAAAAATGGTATAGATGATCTTATTTGAAGAGCAGAAATAGAGACACAGATGTGGAGAACAAATGTATGGATACCAAGGGGGGGAGAGGGGTGGGGTGGAAGGAACTGGGAGACTGGGATTAACATATATACATTATTGATACTATGCATAAAATAGACAACTGATGGGAACATACTGTATAGCACAGGGAACTCTACCTAATGCACTGTGGTAACCTAAATGGGAGGGAAGTCCAAAAGGGAGGGGATATCAGTATGTGCATGGCTGATTCATTTGGTTGTACAGTGGAGGCTAACACAACATTGTAAAGCAGACATACTCCAATAAAAATTAATAAAAAACATTTTAAATCAACTATACTTCAATAAAATAAAGAAAAAATAAAATAAATCGAACATAAATAAATAAATAAAAACAATGACCAAAGAAAAGTCAAGCATTTCAGTTTTTAAAAGCCACTTCAGGAAACCTCTGAGTTGATCTATGTCGATTAGACTAAGCCAAAACGCTAATGGTGAGCAAAATTGTTCTGTCTACAAGAGCTGACTCTTGTCTATTACAGCAAAAATGGAGGTGAGAGAGCAGAGGAGGGGTGAGGAGTAAATCATAGGATTTAAACACATGGTGACAAGGCCAGGTGCCCAGGGATAGAGAGATTACTAAGAAATTTATGATATGGTAATTTCAATTCTGAGTCATGGCAGTAATTTATTTTTAAGTTCCAATGTACTCTGGACATCTTGTAGTCAAGATACAACCATTTGGAACATTTAACATCCATGAAAAGAATGTAAAACAAGAATGTAAATGAAAAAAATTTTGGATTTATTTTCATCTTTTATGTTTTTGCTTTATACCTTATCTTTAGATTCCAAGATCTCTAAGGATTTTCCAGAACATGACAGCATTTAACATCAGAGATTTAGCAGGGGACTGATTTGCTGGTCTTGGGTGTGGCCAGTTCCAGGAATTTTATAACTTAGGGCTTGACAATTAGAATAAGAGCTGAGACCTAAAACCAGATAGTTCCTATTCTAGAGACAGACCTTTGGGGCTTATCTTCTGGTTTCAGCTTCTAAATAGACAAAAAGATAACTGGGATACAGAAGTGAAGGACCCCATCCTCCCTACACTGATTGTTAAGACATATAGGGGAGACTTCAGAGTCAAAGTCAACTTCATCCTCTTGTTCTCCACTCTAATTTCAGTTCCTATTCATTTTGCTTTGGAACTATTTCAAACATCTGGCCCTTTTTCTCTTTCCCACTATCTTTCTGTCTCAGCACCCAGACCATTGTCCAGTGTCTATCTCTGCTCCTATTGTGCCTGCATGATGATATGACAGTTAACCTCCTAGAAAACATGTTGATCATGCCATGTTTATAGACATCCAGAGGATGGGGTTCAAATCTATAATATGATGTTAAACTACCCTTCAGATCCTAGGTCATGGGTTGGCAAACTATGGCCCATGGGCCAAATCTGACCCACCAACTCTTTTTGTACATAAAGTTTTACTGGAACACAGCCATGCCCATTTGTTTACATATTGTCTATGGCTGCTTTCACACTGCAAGTATAGAGTGGAATAAGTCTCTCCTGAGCCATAAATATTTACTACCTTTACAGAAAAATTTACCAACTCTGATCTAGGCTTCAATCCACTTTTTCAGTCTCCTTTTATGTTTGTCCCCAACATGTTTCCCATATTCTAAAATTCGACTGATTTATTTACTATTCCCCAAACATATCATTGTGTTTTAAGATTGCTCACTTCTGAACACATTGTTCATGCTGCTAAAACTGCTAAACTTCCTTTCTTTCTTCAAGACGCAACCCAAATATTAGAATCTCTGTGAAGACTTCCATAACTCCCACAAGCAGAGTGGCTCCTCTGTCCTCCATTCTGTCTTAATACTTTATATGTGCTTCTGTTATACCATTTATCACCATCATGTTGCACTCATTAGAGCCCCTTACTAGCCTATGAGCTCTGTGAGGGCAGTTGTCTGCATCTTTGTGTCCCAAATATCTTGCAAAGTGCCTGATTTATCTAAGTATTCAATAAGTGCTTGATGAATGAATGATTTGTAGACAATTCCTATGAATTTGGAACACTGACAATAGGGTGTTAAGTTTCATTTTACTCGTTTAATTACCTTAGTCATCTCACAGAAAAGCGTGCTTTGTTCACAGAGAAAGTTTAAGAGATAGTATCCAAAATGATATGCAATTTGGGACTTCCCTGGTGGTCCAGTGGGTAGGCCTCTGCGCTCCCAATGAGGGGGTGCCCAGGTTCGATCCTTGGTCCAAGAACTAGATTCCACATGCATGATGCAACTAAGAGTTCATGCCACAACTAAGAAGTCCACATGCTGCAAGGAAGATCCCTCATGCCGCAACTGGGACCCAGTGCAGCCAAAATAAATAAATAAATAAATAAATAAATAAATAAATAAATATTTTAAAACAACAACAACAACACGTTGATTTGCAATTTATCCTTACCACACACACACACAAAAGAGACAGAAAGCCAAGGTGAGTAGCTTATACCTTAAGAACAGTATATTCCTATCAATGAGATATCAAGAGAAAAATGTGGGTGTTTATAAAACAGAATCTTTCTATTTAATCAATTCTCTTTTTCTGTTGTAAAGGAAGAAAGAACAAATGGCAGAGCTGAGTTTTAATGAAGGCTGTACACTGGCATCACTTTCCTTTTCCTTAATAAAAATCCACTATACCAAGCAGGAATTTACCCACTTTTCAAAAAACATACATAAAACTCTCCTCAGTCGTTATGTAAATCTCTGTAGTGACAAACTGACATATTTAATATTGGGTCAATCTTAGCCCGAAAGGTACTTGTGGGCTCCCACGTTTCAGAGTTGGAGTTACTAAAGAGGTGTTAGAAAAGGTAGAAGTAAATGTGGCACTATCTAGCCCATTTTTCTCTCATGTTATGTTTCTCAATAATTCTCAAAACAGAACCAAGCACATTTCTGAAAGATCAAAGTAATTATTTTTCATTTAATAGGCTCATACAAACACTGGAATAAAATATTCAATTCATACCACTGAGATTGACTAATTTCTTTGATATCTACTATATAGAGAAACAATTCTGTTTTTATCTTTGAAAGAGCTCTAGTCCTGTAGTTTCTTGAAAAGCTAATATACACTGAAAATTAACTGGAAGTAAAATATGGGCAGGTTCCACAGATCCCCCCTGGAAAAGGCTCTTATGCTGAAGTTTGAACACACACGTTGGTGGCTCCCACTTGGTCCCTAGGGCAGATCGGAGCCCCATTGCCTTGTGCAGTGTCAGAGCATCCCTCCAACCACTGTTGTTGCACTGGCGAGGGCAGGGTGTTAAGTCAGACATTATTCCATTCATGTCTTTGGCCCATGCCAGTCCATGTCCTTTAGCCCAGTTCCTATAATAGCAAGAATTATAGGAGGCTACCATGGTTGAAAATCAAGTTCATATCCTAGGGTTGAAAATGAACTGATTTAGAATCAGAAGATCTTGAGCCAAGTTTTTAGAATCATTTCTAAGCCTTCATATTGTCCTCTGAAAAATATAATAGTACACCAATTATAAGGATGAATTAATAAGTTAAAGGTAAGAAATGAATCCATAAAGCCAGAAGAAATACATATCAATTTAAAAAAAAAACCTTTGGGTGAGAAAGGCTTTCCTAAAACATGAAAACAAAGGAAAAAACCTGAGAGGAAAAGACCAGTGGATCCTCCTCTGAGGGTTTAGAAAGCAAGTTCTCAGTCAGAATTGGGTGAGTTGTGTGGGATTTATGGCCTTAAAAGTGGTTACCTTTTTTCCTATGTTTGAACAGGGATTTGAAATATTTCCTCAACACGGCATGCCCTTAAAAGGCCCAATGTGTGTATATTTATTTTCCTGTTGTCCCAATTACATTTTTAAAAAATTTTTAAATTTTATTTTAATTTTTTTATACAGCAGGTTCTTATTAGTTACCTATTTTATACATTTTAGTGTACACATATCAATCGCCCAATTCATCACAAACACACACACACAACCCCGCGGCTTTCCCCACTTGGTGTCCATATGTTTGTTCTCTGTATCTGTGTCTCAATTTCTGCCCTGCAAACCGGGCAGAAATACAACTGTACCATTTTTCTAGGTTCCACATATATGCATTAATACACAATATTTGTTTTTCTCTTTCTGACTTACTTCACTCTGTATGATAGTCTCCAGATCCATCCACGTCTGAACAAATGACCCAATTTTGTTCCTTTTTATGGCTGAGTAATATTCCATTGTATATACGTACCACATCTTCTTTATCCATTCGTCTGTCGATAGACATTTAGCTTGCTTCCATGACCTGGCTATTGTAAATAGTGCTGCAGTGAACATTGGGGTGCATGTGTCTTTTTGAATTATGGTTTTCTCTGGGTATATGCCCAGTAGTGGGATTGCTGGATCATATGGTAATTCTATTTTTAGCTTTTTAAGGAAACTCCATACTGTTCTCCATAGTGGTTGTATCAATTTACATTCCCACCAACAGTGCAAGAGAGTTCCCTTTTCTCCACACCCTCTCCAGCATTTGTTGTTTGTAGATTTTCTGATGATGCCCATTCTTACTGGTGTGAGGTGATACTTCATTGTAGTTTTGATTTGCATTTCTCTAATACTTAGTGATGTTGAGCAGCTTTTCATGTGCTTCTTGGCCATCTGTATGTCTTCTTTGGAGAAATGTTTATTTAGATCTTCGGCCCATTTTTGGAATGGATTGTTTGTTTTTTTAATATTGAGCTGCATGAGCTGTTTATATATTTTGGAGATTAATCCTTTGTCTGTTGATTTGTTTGCAAATATTTTCTCCCATTCTGAGGGTTGTCTTTTCATCTTGTTTATGGTTTCCTTTCCTGTGCAAAAGCTTTGAAGTTTCATTAGGTCCCATTTGTTTATTTTTGCTTTTATTTCCATTACTCTAGGAGGTGGATCAAAAAAGATCTTGCTGTGATTTATGTCAAAGAGTGTTCTTCCTATGTTTTCCTCTAAGAGTTTTATAGTGTCCGGTCTTACATTTAGGTCTCTAATCCATTTTGAGTTTATTTTTGTGTGTGGTGTTAGGGAGTGTTCTAATTTCATTCTTTTATATGTAGCTGTCCAGTTTTCCCAGTACCACTTATTGAAGAGACTGTCTTTTCTCCATTGTATATCCTTGCCTCCTTTGTCATAGATTAGTTAACCATATGTGTGTGGGTTTATCTCTGGGCTTTCTATCTTGTTCCATTGATCTATGTTTCTGGTTTTGTGCCAGTACCATATTGTCCTGATTACTGTAGCTTTATAGTATAGTCTGAAGTCAGGGAGTCTGATTCCTCCAGCTCCGTTTTTTTCCCTCAAGACTGCTTTGGCTATTCGGGGTCTTTTGTGTCTCCATACAAATTTTAAGATTTTTTGTTCTAGTTCCATAAAAAATGCCACTGGTATTTTGATAGGGATTGCATTCAATCTGTAGATTGCTTTGGGTAGTATAGTCATTTTCACAATATTGATTCTTCCAATCCAAGAACATGGTATATCTCTCCATCTGCGGGTATCATCTTTAATTTCTTTCATCAGTGTCTTATAGTTTTCTGCATACAGGTCTTTTGTCTCCCTAGGTAGGTTTATTCCTAGGTATTTGAGTCTTTTTGTTGCAGTGGTAAATGGGAGTGTTTCCTTAATTTCTCTTTCAGATTTTTCATCATTAGTGTATAGGAATGCAAGAGATTTCTGTGCATTAAGTTTGTATCCTGCAACTTTACCAAATTCATTGATTAGCTCTAGTAGTTTTCTGGTGGCATCTTTAGGATTCTCTACGTATAGTATCATGTTATCTGCAAACAGTGACAGTTTTACTTCTTCTTTCCCAATTTGTATTCCTTTTATTTATTTTTCTTCTCTGATTGCCGTGGCTAGGACTTCCAAAACTATGTTGAATAATAGTAGCAAGAGTGGACAACCTTGTCTTGTTCCTGATCTTAGAGAAAATGCTTTCAGTTTTTTACCATTGAGAATGATGTTTGCTGTGGGTTTGTCACATATGGCCTTTATTATGTTGAGGTAGGTTCCCTCTAAGCCCACTTTCTGGAGAGTTTTTATCAGAAATCGGTGTTGAATTTTGTCAAAAGCTTTCTCTGCATCTATTGAGATGATCATACGGTTTTTATTCTTCAATTTGTTAATATGGTGTATCACATTGATTGATTTGTGTATACTGAAGAATCCTTGCATCCTTGGGATAAATCCCACTTGATCATGGTGTATGATCCTTTTAGTGTGTTGTTGGATTCTGTTTGCTAGTATTTTCTTGAGGATTTTTGCATCTATATTCATCAGTGATATTGGTCTGTAATTTTCCTTTTTGTAGTATCTTTGTCTGGTTTTGGTATCAGGGTGATGGTGGCCTCATAGAATGAGTCTGGGAGTGTTCCTTCCTCTGCAATTTTTTGGAAGAGTTTGAGAAGGATGGGTGTTAGCTCTTCTCTAAATGTTTGATAGAATTCACCTGTGAAGCCATCTGGTCCTGGACTTTTGTTTGTTGGAAGATTTTTAATCACAGTTTCAATTTCATTACTTGTGATTGGTCTGTTCATATTTTCTATTTCTTCCTGGTTCAGTCTTGGAAGGTTATACCTTTCTAAGAATTTGTCCATTTCTTCCAGGTTTTCCATTTTATTAGCATAGATTTGCTTGTAGTAGTCTCTTAGGATGCTTTGTATTTCTGTGGTGTCTGTTGTAACTTCTCCTTTTTCATTTCTAATTTTATTGATTTGAGTCCTCTCCCTCTTTTTCTTGATGAGTCTGGCTAATGGTTTAGCAATTTTGTTTATCTTCTCAAATAACCAGCTTTTAGTTTTATTGATATTTGCTATTGTTTTCTTTGTTTCTATTTCATTTATTTCTGCTCTGATCTTTATGATTTCTTTCCTTCTGCTAACTTTGGGTTTTGTTTGTTCTTCTTTCTCTAGTTCCTTTAGGTGTAAGGTTAGATTGTTTATTTGAGATTTTTTCCTGTTTCTTGAGGTAGGCTTGTGTAGCTATAAACTTCCCTCTTAGACTGTTTTTGCTGCATCCCATAGGTTTTGGATCATCGTGTTTTCATTGTCATTTGTCTCTATGTATTTTTTGATTTCCTCTTTGATTTCTTCAGTGATCTCTTGGTTATTTAGTAACGTACTGTTTAGCCTCCATGTTTTTGTGTTTTTTACATTTTTTTCCGTGTAATTGATTTCTAATCTCATAGCACTGTGGTCAGAAAAGATGCTTGATATGATTTCAATTTTCTTAAATTTACTGAGGCTTGATTTGTGGCCCAAGATGTGATCTATCCTGGAGAATGTTCCATGCACACTTGAGTAGAAAGTGTAATCTGCTGTTTTTGGATGGAATGTCCTATAAATATCAATTAAATCTATCTGGTCTATTGTGTCATTTAAAGCTTGTGTTTCCTTATTAATTTTCATTTTGGATGATATGTCCATTGGTGTAAATGAGGTGTTAAAGTCCCCCACTATTGTTCTGTTACTGTTGATTTCCTCTTTTATAGCTGTTAGTAGTTGCCTTACGTATTGAGGTGCTTCTATGTTGGGTGCATATATATTTATAATTGTTATATATTCTTCTTGGACTGATCCCTTGATCATTATGTAGTGTCCTTCTTTGTGTCTTGTAACATTAAAGTCTATTTTATCTGATATGAGTATTGCTACTCCAGGTTTCTTTTGATTTCCATTTGCAAGGAATATCTTTTTCCATCCCCTCACTTTCAGTCTGTATGTGTCCCTAGGGCTGAAGTGGGTCTCTTGTAGACAGCATATAGATGGGTCTTGTTTTTGTATTCATTCAGCAAGCCTGTGTCTTTTGGTTGGAGCATTTAATCCATTCACGTTTAAGGTAATTATCGATATGTATGTTCCTATGACCATTTTCTTGTTTTGGGTTTGTTTTTGTAGGTCCTTTTCTTCTCTTGTGTTTCCCACTTCGAGAAGTTCCTTTAGCATTTGTGGTAGAGCTGGCTTAGTGGTGCTGAATTTTCTTAGCTTTTGCTTCTCTGTAAAGCTTTTGATTTCTCCATCGAGTCTGAATGAGATCCTTGCCGGGTCAAGTAATCTTTGTTGTAGGTTCTTCCCTTTCATCACTTTAAGTATATCATGCCACTCCCTTCTGGCTTGTAGAGTTTCTGCTGAGAAGTCAGCTGTTAACCTTATGGGAGTTCCCTTGTATGTTATTGTCATTTTTCCCTTGCTGCTTTCAATAATTTTTCTTTGTCTTTAATTTTTGCCAATTTGATTACTGTGTGTCTCGGAATGTTTCTCCTTGGGTTTATCCTGTATGGGACTCTCTGCACTTCCTGGACTTGGGTGGCTATTTCCTTTCCCATGTTAGGGAAGTTTTCAACTATAATCTCTTCAAATATTTTCTCGGATCCTTTCTCTCTCTCTTGTCCTTCTAGGACCCCTATAATGCGAATGTTGTTGCGTTTAATGTTGTCCCAGAGGTCTCTTAGGCTGTCTTCAATTCTTTTCATTCTTTTTTCTTTATTCTGTTCCACAGCAGTGAATTCCACCATTCTGTCTTCCAGGTCACTTATCCGTTCTGCCTCAGTTATTCTGCTATTGATTCCTTCTAGTGTAGTTTTCATTTCACTTATTGTATTGTTCATCTCTGTTTGTTTGTTCTTTAATTCTTCTAGGTCTTTGCTAAACATTTCTTGCATCTTCTCGATCTTTGCCTCCATTCTTTTTCTGAGGTCCTGGATCATCTTCACTATCATTATTCTGAATTCTTTTTCTGGAAGGTTTTCTATCTGCACTTCATTTAGTTGTTTTTCTGGGGTTTTATCTTGTTCCTTCATCTGGTACATAGTCCTCTGCCTTTTCATCTTGTCTATCTTTCTGTGAATGTGGTTTCTGTTCCACAGGCTGCAGGATTGTAGTTCTTCTTGCTTCTGTTGTCTGCCCTCTATGAAGCAGATGTTTTAACGGCACCTTATGTGAAGCTCCACGTTAATAATCACTAAATATTAATTAATGATGGTGATAATGACTGGAGTATTATTTTTATTAAAGTACAAGGGCAATATGGAAATGCGGTAGTCTCCCTTTATCCAGGGTTTTGCTTTCTGAGGTTTCAGTTACCTTCGGTCAACTGGGGTCTCCTAGAGAAGCCGTGGGGGTTCTTTGGATGAAGAAGCCCTCCAAAATTCTCATGGTCCTGAAACAGGAGGGAAGGAGGCAGGGCAACCTTTGAAAGAATCTGTCCCATTTACTTTTGACTGTTTCTACCACATAATGTATTTTCCCTGTGCATAGTGTTATGGCTGTCCTAGAGATGTGCATATTTTCCTTATTCATTTTTCTTGATGTATGAATGCCAGACACACAGGAAAGACATGCAAGAATTTAAAAATTATAGAGACCCAGAGAGTCCAGAAGAGTTAAAATCCATGTCTGTGAATGTGAATGACTAGATAGACTTTTTAACAAAGTCCAAGGCAATGATAAACTGTGAAAAACATTTACAGCATTTATGAGTGAGTCCAGCCTTCTTAGCAAGTATCTGGCCTGCTCTGGTTCACAGGGTGGGGTGTGTAGTTTGTGACATGTACTCCTACAATGGGCTTCTCAACTCATAATCATCAGCGACTCAGTTAACGTAAATCCCTGACAATGGCAAGTTTAGTTCATAATTCTGTCACCAGTTTCTATCTTTTTAATGTATTTTTGGAGCATTTTGATAGGAAGTTGGGAGAAGGTTTACTAGGCACATCCAATTTATCACAATGACAACTCAAAAGTTGAGAGTCATGAGTGCCTCTTCAAAATCCCCCACTCATGATATACAGGTATTAGAGTTTTAAAGTCTGCTAAAGAATAAAGACAGAAAATGCGCTAATTGAGGGTGGTACAAGGGAATTTAAAATCCTAATTTTACAAAAATGTAGGCAGTTTATTTTATTGTACCCCCGAAGGTAAGTAAGCACAATGTAATTGGGGAATACTTCCATTAACAAATGGTGATAGCTGCGACACTTTGAATTGGGTTAGAAATTTGGAAAAATACTGCATAATGGATTATGTAAATATGAAATCCTCAGAATACTTATAGAACCCAAGTTTGCATTATTTGTCTCTGTATCATTTGTAGATATGTATAATTTGTATATAAATTATTATAGACTGGAGCTGTGAGATGACTACAGTAGGGCTCAGAAGGTCTACATCCTGAATATCATCAACAAGGGAATTCACTTCTGACAGGGGAAATCAAGTACCTCACTGTGCCCTATCGCCCAAAGTATTTCTGGTTATTGGCCCTCAATGAAATGTAAGCCCCTGGAGAAGGTTGGAGAAGGTCATCTGAAGTGACTAAGGGAATAAACAACCAGGCTTCCTGCTCACAGGACTGAAGAAGACCAGGAGAAAAGTAGAGTGTAAGTTCAAACAACGAATAGTGATTTCAAGAGGTCCAGTAGATTTTCTTATTTATTTTCTTTCCTTCTTTTTCCCTCCCTCCCCCCCCTTCCCCCCCTTCCTTGCTCCCTCTCTCTACACACACACACACACACACACACACACACACACACTCAGGCAGGAATTTTTACAAGGTATATATTATGCTCTGTTAATGGGCTTAACAACATATTCAGAGGAAGCAATGTTGTTTGCAGCAGAACCAAACTTTTCAAGGTGACATAGGGAAAGACAACCTTGGGTGCCAGGGACAGATCTTGAGCTGGCTGGTTGGCTGGGCCAGTTCTGTTGCAGCATTTCTGATGCTTTTACGACTGCATACTGCATGATAAGTGTTCTCTTCCCCTCTTGCTTCTCTTGTGCTTTCAAATATTTATATGAAATTGGCTGTGGAATTCCTACACTCCCTTGCTGTAATGCTCTTGTAAGGTGCTGATTCTCAGCACTGACTTCAATAGAACAGAGGGGGAGAAATTAGATAAGGAAATACAACAGAAAATAGGACACAAAACAGAAATAAGGAATGCATCCCTTTTCTGAATTACCTCAAATGAACCTTTAAGGGTTCATGGGGAAAAATTTCAATAGCAGACGATTCTTTCCTAAAATACAAGGACCAGTATAATTACTGAGCATTCTATAAGACTCTAAATGAGTCCTTAAAAGCATGGTGTGTGTTATCAGTGTGGCTGCCATCTTATGATGGATGTTTTTTATTTTTCCTTTGGTTTTAAGAGACAAAAAATATGTTACTACCATACAAAATTTTTTTCCTTTGGTCTTAAGAGAGAAAAATATATAACTACCATCTACTGAAGGATACAGTAGAAAGCACTTTGTATTATTTCACTGAATCCTCAAAACAACAGCCTTTCAAAGTGGGATATTGTAAAACATACTTATTTTGTAGATAAATGAGGTTTATAGAGGTTAGAAAATTGCTGAAGGTCATATAGCTATTAATCGATGGGGTCAGGATTTGAATCCAGATCTAACTTGACTCTGAAATACAAAATCAGAACCACTTCCCCACACTTCTAGCTAAATTACAAAGCATCGATGTTAGTCTGCTCTACAAATTGTCTACAAATATATGGAGAGCTGTCGTGTGGCAGAAGGAGAAAACTTTACATTGTGGGTCCAAGGGTGAAGCCAGTAGGTAGACGATTGAGGATGGCAATGACAGGTTCAGAGTCTGGGGTCCCTCATACTGCCAGAGCCTGCCTGGTGGGCAGAGTGTTCATAAGCCAGCTTGTCATGCCACAGTGCCATCCTGACAACTTCTAGCAGATGCCTGGATTTCCTACTCTCCCTGGCTTTTCCTCTTCATCTGCCCCATGGCTCAGAGCTCACCTGTCTCTTGGGCTCTGTCGTGTTCTCCCCTCCTGCTGTATACAGGGTTCCTTGGCTCACCTCCAAGTCCACTGACTCTATGGAGGGACCCACAGTGACCTCTTCTGTTTTTGCCAGTGTCTGATCTCAGCCAAGACCCAGGTTCAGCTTGTTACTCCCTCACTCAAGCAGACAGCTGGAAGGAAGCCCATTCTGTTACACAGGAAGAAGTCTGTCCCAGGAAGCAGATCTTGATACCATATGAGGAAGAGCTTCCTAGCAGCCAGCGCTATCCAAAGATTAGATGCTCTGCCTGTGGTAGTAGTTATAATTTTTGTCATGAAGGGTTTCAAATATAATTGTGTGAGGATGTGGTGGGGATAGCATCTGTACCTTTTGATACAGTAACAAAGACTCCCCAAACCTCAGTGGTTTACAACAACTCAGGCTTATTTTTCACTCAGGTTAAAATTTAGTCCACTGTGGTTGTTGTGAATATTCCCTTCATCATTCTCCCTTGGAGGCCCAGGCTGACAGAGCAGCCTTTTTACCAGGGACACTGCAGGTCTCGTGTCAGAGGAAAAAGAGTCATGACAAACCATGAGTTGTTTCTTAGAGCCATGGCTCAGAAGGGACGTTTGTGCTCATACTTCATTGACCAAAGCAAGTCCATGGACACTCCTGAGTTTAAAAGGGTGGGGATGTATAGTCCTTCCTCAGGGAGGGGCACTACAAGTCCTCTGGCCAAGCTTGGCATCAATGGGCATGGAAGCATAAGGGGCAGTGAATCTTTGGAACAGCAACATAGTCTCTACAACGTCTGTGCCAAAACAGAGATTATAAAAGTACTACAAGGGTGGTTTAGGCTGGATGATTTGTAAGTTTTCTCCTAACCTGGAGATTCTATGATATGCCAGGGTTCCCCAACCTTTTAGTGGTGAGCAATTACTTTTGAAATATTGGGGCAGGGAGATGAGGGCTTGAAGCAATAGAGACAGTAAAGTTCCTGGAGCAGGTTGGTAGGGCTTCTCACTACACCCTTCTGTGTGGATGCTGTCTGGTCTCATGCAGCACTGCCCAAAGGAAAAACAGTGAGAACCTCCTGTGTAATTTTAGACTGTCTAGGAGTCATGCTATAAAAGGTAAAAAGAAGTGGATAATATTCATTTGAATAATATATTTTATTTAATCTAACATATTAAAAATAGTTTCAACACAAAATCAATATAAAATTATTAATGAGATATTTTACCTTCTTCGTTTCATTCTAAGACTTCAAAATCTGTGTGTTTTTTACACTTTGAACACATCTTAATTTGGAGTAGCCATATTCTAAGTACTCAATAGCCACAAGTGGCTAGTGGCTACTGTAGTGGACAGTGTTAGTTTGGTGGAAAATGGTCAGGCTCTGGCATCAAACAGACCTGGATTTGGGGCTTCAGGTTTGGGGAGGATCCTGAGCTGTTGCTATTGAGGAGAGATGGAGAGAGGAAGCAAGAATGAAGAGGGTTTTATCTATACCCCTAAGAGGCAGGAATATTGTATCATGGTTAAGATTGCAGGCTGGTCAGACAGACTGGATTTGAAACTGACTTGATTGGAAATCAGCTATGCCACCTAGTAGCCCTGTGGTCTTAGGTAAGTTATTTAACTTCTCTTACGCCCGATTTTCTTACCTGTAAAAAGAGGAAAGTTTAACTTCTCTTGAACAGTCTATGCAGGGATTGTTAATAGCATACCTATGTGGCCTGGCACATAACAGACAATAAATGGTTATTTATGATAACATTTGTATTATTATTTTTGTGAAGAAAGAAGAAGGGTAGAGGGGACAAACATCATTGCCACAAGGAGGGGAGGATGTTAATGGCAGTCAGGGAACAGGTCAGAGTTTATAATCAGCAAGTTATACCAATGAGTAAGCCAATTGCTCAGGTAGAGAATGCTGGTCTACCCTGCTTTCCTTTACCATTCACTCTGCAGATCTTTCTAAATCACTCGCTTCCTTTAGAACCGTTCTCCCTTTAACTCAACTTCTTCCATCTAGCATACTCTGCTCCAGTAATCCTAGATAGAAAGGCTCTGCATTTCACACTCAGAGAGTTTGGAGAAAGAATATAGTTCATAAATGAGAATTAGGTCTTGTGTGATAGAGAAAATTTGAGTCAAGATGGTGTCCACAGATCTGACTACGACCTCCAGTAGCCTAACTGTTGCTTATAATGGAGTCTCGTCTTGAGACAGTGAGCCATTTTGTTTCTGGCCAAATCTGGCATCCCGTGCAGGCACAAAAATGAAGAGACCCTGTCCTAACAATGATCTGTAGCATCATCATCAGGGGTCCAGCACAGAGCCCAAGAGAGCATAAAGAGACAGAGAACATACAAGAGCACAGCCCTTAATTAATGAACTTTACCATTAGGGTTGAGAGAGGAAGAACACTGAGGGGGAGGTGTTAAAATATGACTAAAAGCTGCAGCCAGCCCCTCTTCTTTGGCTCTGTCTTAGGAAATTCTTCCCCTAAGTCTTCCTACGAGCCAGCCAGACCTCAGGTTTTTTACAATATGAGCATCTTGGGAGCTAGCACACACTGACTTCAAAACTGTTATCAGCACCTTCCCTGGGATCAAAAAACAAGCAATACGGATTATACTCTCAGACGCCAGGTTTGAGAAAGCTCACAATACACTAATTTTCCAGGACAATGAGTGTCTCAAAGTTGATCCCTGATCCTGCAGCAACACAGAGAAAGAGCTACGTCCTCTGGCCAGCCAAGAAGTTCTGTTTTCTTAGCAACTGGCACCATTAGCCTAAGAAGGGGATAAGCAACCATTGGAATTTCAAATGGCGAATTTCCCAGAAATGCATTCTTCTTTTCTGAGAACAGCACAGATTGGCTGGCTTCAATGAGGTACCTGGGGTGATATCCTGTCACCCAAAATACAGTAAAAATATCGCCTTGGTGTTTCATAATAAGAATCATTTATAATTTCAATTTGCTATATACCTTTACCTTACATGGTTGAAAAAATTATATTTTTCTAGCAGTAAATCACTAAACATCATCTGGAATTTTCCTAGGATCAAATAACAATGTACACAACTGAGATAAATCACAAAAAGAGAGTTTTTCACTCTATTTGATCTTGCTATTTTACATGAGTAAGAAAACAGATGAATGTTTTATGAACTTCACTTTCATCATGAATAATATTGTATATGACATTTAAACATACTCTTAATTATTTACCACATTTTTTCTGTTAACTTCTGGGCACTTAAAAATGAATTGAGATTTGCAGGGGTGAGGGGGTGTGATTTTGCATGAACATACCTTTCAGCTTTTCTGTGCAATCTATTCATTTCAAGGACATTCCCGTATAGAATCCAAATTCTGCATTTCCTTTGCACTGCAGTTTAATGAAACCCCAGCATTTTTCTTGCTCCAAAAATGCCAAATGTAGTTAAGAATGCCTTGATAATATGCTATTGCTAAAAACTATTTATATTCATAGATTCCTGACAGTGTACTGCTTTTTGACATGGTATCTCTCATTGTAGAACTTTGGCCAACATGTATATTTATATATATATATATTACATGTATATTTATATTACATAATTAACACATATATATTTTTCCTACGTTTTAGTCTCCAGTTGCCACCAAACATACCTACACTCTGAGAAATAAAAATATGTAAAGCTCTTATTATCAGGATACAATTCTAGATATACATCTATAAATCATCTTTAAGTGGTTATGAATATTTTAGAAGTGAGGAATAATGTATACGAAAGCAGGATGCCCTAAATTTCAACCAACGTCAGTTGGTTGAAAAACTCATTACCACCGAGTATGAAATTAAAAGACAGACAGAACTACTTGCTTCTGTAAAGTCGATATGTGCAGGGGCATGTGTATAGGTATGTGTCTTTGTGCCGTATTCATGAAAGTTGAAAACATTTTGAGAAAGGAGATCGTCACATTCCACTTTAGGGAAAAACATGCAGTGTCTTTCACAAGCAAATACACAGGAACATTTATTTTCTCTTCGTTACAATTTGGGCTGGAGAGGGTGAGTATGACTGCCATGGCAGGTACGGAGAGGCGCTGGTCCAGGGATCAGAAGGATGGGAGAGAGAGAGGGCAACCCCACAGATGTGCCATCACAGTCTCAGGTCTACTGTGTAACTTGTCAGTGGGTGGTTTATTTGTGGAATCTTTCCCTGCTGGTCACACAATGAGTGGGCGCTCCTTCGGATAAGCATAGCTAAATGCTGTTTGTATCTCATTTGGGGAGCATAAGACCAGGGCAGGCCTATACATCATCATTGCAGCCATAGAATGCTTTCCCCCAACCTGCGTTTAAGCTGAGAACATGGTGCCTTATGGGGATGGCCAGAGTTCAACATCTTTGGCCTCATTTTAAAAAGTTAACACACCATAATGCTGTGCTCATTCTTGCAACAGCAAGTATGTGAACAACCTAAAAAGAGAGAATGAATTTAAATGCTGTTAATTATGCTTGAGGCTATGACACTCCTTCCTAAGTAATTATGAGAGGGACACACGTCCCCAGCCTTTCTGGTTCCTGGTAGTTTACACAGAAAGAGGGAAAGGTGCATTGCACACATCTATCAAGTCCTTGGTCTCCCTGCTTCCCCAATAAACTGCGGGAGCCTCTGTCCAGTATTTGGAAAACTGTCTGCATATCTTTAGGGCCACAAACTTGCTGTGAAGAGGGAGCTGAGTCAGAAGGGTGCCTGCAATGATAGAAATAAACACATTTTTCCTTTGTATCCTTATTAGAATAGAATCAGAGAAATTCTGAGTGTGCTAAGGAATTATCTGTTTCACAGAGGCAGCCACTGAGGCCCAAAGTTGCACGGCTGGTGCATGTAAGAACTTTCAGTTGTACTATCTGCTGTACACAAAGTCTGCACTCATCCACGGAGTAAAAATAAAGAGAAAAGAAAACAGATAAGGAGTGGTTAGTGTTGAGCCCTGGGGGCTAAAGTGACTGAATTTTTTTTTTTCTTTAACAAATCTGTCACCTTGAGAGTCTCCCTTGACCCCTTGCCCCAGATACTGGAGGGAAAGCAATGCCGGGCACAGCTGAAATAGGAAACGTGACACGTCTGGTGCACTGTCTTTGGCAAATGGATTACAGGAAACACTGATGTTTTTTGATGTTGTTTCAGTCGTGCTTGGGGACAGTATGGAGTTGTGGGGTGGACCTTGGCAGATTACACATGTATCAGAGTTCAGAGGTTTATTTGTTCTTGTAGCGATTCCAAATACTCCTGAATGCAGCACAGAAAATGAATTAAGAGGGAACAGGGCAGCTACAGGTACTTACAGACGTGAGGAGACTTAATAAAGCTTCTGTTGAGATGAAAGGACCTTAAACTCCATTAGCAGTATCCTTGGGAGAAAAGAAAAACAACAAACAAACTACCATGCTAGCAGGACATCCTGAAAGGACTGTCACTGGAGCAACCTGCTCCAAAGATTTTCCAACTAATTGAAATTAATGATCCCTCCAGCAGCTGAGATTGAGTCCCGCACCCCTACCACATGCAACAAGCAGGACTCAACACTTAGCCAGGGAATTTGGTTTCAACCTGGCCTCTAGTTTTTAGTCTTTGCTTGTCCAGGGTAGGGCACTTTTCTTGGAGAAATCAAATGTACATCTAAGAATATCTGCATGAGACTAGACAGGGCCAGCCTGTAGGAAAACTGGGAAATTCTCAGAATTGTGTTTGACCAGTCTCAAAGTTTCCAGTCTAGGGACTAAGTTTTCTGAACCAAAAGATTTTTGTTTGTTTGTTCATATTTTTGTAACTGTCAGGTGCAAGAGAATAGTCTGGCAGATGCAGTTTTCTTTTTGTAAACCAACAAATATTTATTTATTCATAGAAACTAGAGCCATAAAACAGGATCTTAGAGAGATAAGCCTTCACTGGGGCTGAAATCTTTTAGTTTTGTTTTGTTCTGTTTTTTTCAAGAGATCTTTCTCTTCTAGCACTCTGGTCCTCAAACTGGCAACATACTGGAACAAACTAGGAAAATTAAAAATACCAAGGCCTGGGACTTCCCTGGATGTCCAATGGTAAAGAACCTGCCTTCCAATGCAGGGGACCCCAGTTCCATCCCTGGTTGGGGAACTAAGATCCCACATGCCGCAGGGCAACTAACCCCATGCGCCACAACTACTGAGCTCACACGCCTCAACGAGAGAGCCCGCATGCCACAAACTACAGAGCCAAGGTGCTCTGGAGCCTGTGTGCTACAATTAGAGAGAGAAAAATCCGCATGCCACAACTAGGGAGAAGCCCGAGCGCCGCAACGAAGATCCCATGTGCCACAACTAAGACCCGAGACAGACAAAAAAAAAAAAAAAAGAAAGAAAGAAAAAAAAAACCCAATGCCTGAGGGATTCTCATTTAATTGGTCTGGGGTGCAGCCTGATTCTAATATACGGCAATGTTTGAGAACCACTGTTCTAGCAGATCCATACACACACACACACACACACACATACACACACAGTACCATTTACAGGATATCTTAAAGCAACATCCATGTACCATTAACCAGATCAAGTTGGAAGACTTCGTTCTGATGCCAAAATATTAAACTTCTTAGAGGGTTTTACAGAGACAATTAAATACTTGGAATTTGACCTGACCAATTATCTTTTCCCCTGACAAGCTGAATGGAAACTATAGCATAAGGTATATCTCCTCCTCCTGGAGAAAGTTTCTTCCTAGGGTCATCCAATGAAGATTGGGAACTAGGGACAACAAGGACTTCCTGGGCTAGGACACCAGTACCAGGTGTAGGTAGTCACTGTGCCCTGGATGGCCTAAGGGATAGAAGCAGAAAGGGATAGCTACCCTTCCCAGCTAACCCTGCCCTTTGGGCCAGCTACGGCCCTCAGCAACAAGAAGGGTTCCCTTATTAAACAGTTAATATATTGCCTTGAATAAGTAGAAAGCAGAATTTCCAAAGCATTCCTACCTCTAAACAAAGTTGTTGCCCTTTTCCCAGGGCCACCTCTAAACACACTAGTAGAGGATGGCCTTGGAGAGCTAGTCTAACATTGTATTTGAAAGCCAGAGGAAAATTAGCCAAGAAACCACAGTTACTTGGTTTTTTTAGAGATGGATGAAGAGAACAGATTACATTTGTGATTAGAAATGTGATCAAATATGCCTTCTCCGGAGTCCCCACCCAACAACCCCAATAGGCTTTAAAGATCGCTCTGCTATAGAACCTTAAATTTTCATTATCAGATATTATTTGGATTAAGTCATTGAAAGTATCTGCCAAAAGACAAATCTGGGAGGCAGCACTTGCTGTGATTCTCAATGTCATGAGGGACTGGGGATGAGACCCTGATAGGGGTGGAGATGCTTTTCTAGACTAAATCCCCCCTTTCTCTACTGAGCCGAAATAATGGGGGTGGTGAAGGATGTTGTTACAAATGGGGATTTATTATGTATCTCATGTGCATGGTGTGGAGGTATTTTTTAAAAAGTGAAACAATTTATTTAAACCAAGAGTGATTAACATTTTGGCACAAATTAGTTGATCAGATGCTAGCAAAAGCCCTAGGGACAAGGACAAGGGAGAGGAGAGATGTGATGAGGAAGGAAGTGGGACAGTAAAATCTGAGGCTTGGGGGAGGGGGCCCCATATGGGGTGTTGCCCCCAGAGGCTTTGACCAAGAAGGGAACAGAGGAAGGGAACTGGCAAATGACAGCAGTAAAGGAGAATCTGAATAAAAAATGCAAAACGTGGACGACAAATGTCTATCTTTCTAGTTTTTCCTAGTTGTGTCCTGGTCAAACTCAGTGTAATCAGAAATGACAACTGTTTTTGTTTGTTTGTTCCTTTTAGTACATCATAGTAATAGCTAACATTTACTGAGTGCTTGCTCTGTGCCACGCACCGTTCTAAGTACTTTATATCATGTCTATGAGGTAGGTGCTATTTTTGTCTCCATTTAAAAAACAGAGACCAGAGAGGTTAAATAATTTACCACAGGCCACACAGCTATAAGTGGCTGAGCTAGGACTATGGACCCAGTGAATGAGTCTTACTCTTAAGGACCACATTCTGCCCATTCTTTATAAGGGTTAGGAGGGCATACGGACATGTATCTCAAAGAAGAAAGAGAGTACCTGCATCTTCTTTCCAGGGAGGGCCAACAGCCCATTTAGTTTCAAGCCCTTTACTTAGCCCTGAAAGAAGATAAACAAGTTTTATTTCTTTTAAGGGCTACTCATCCCTTCAAAGGATGATTTCACATAGGTCACTGAGTACTAATGAAGAAGACAAGAGGTGGAGTTAAAAATTTTGTAGGTAAGTGTGAAAGTGGTGTCTATGGGAAGTGTGGTGGAGGGGAGCTCAGGGGTCCAGGGTTAGGACACTGGGCCCTCCTTTCTAACAACGGTCTCATAGTCTGTTCGAGGCTAGTTGAAAGAAAAATGTCTTCTTATGGGGATACCATTTTATAGCCCAAAACTGACCCCAGCACTAAGGTAATGTCCTGATATTCCTTGCATCGAATGATACTTGCAATCATGTTTCTCTCTTAAAAAAGCAAAAAGGCTTCCAGTCTGAGCTGGAGGTAAATAGAATGTGATTTGGTTATAGAATGCCTTTCATGTCATATATTCATTACTTAGAAGGAGCACCACATTTGCCTTTATTTTAAAATCATAGTAATTTAAAAAACAAAAGCCTAAGTGCATCTGTTTATGTTGAAAGCCCCCGTCTATTTGATATGATTTTCTTTCTTAAGAGCTTGAAGAATGGCTTAGGCTTTCATCTCTCTATCTAGTGGTTTGGTTGACCTTCTAATGGAAAGGCCTGGAACTGCTTAAGTTCTGTGTGCAGCCAGCAGAGTGAAAGCAATAGACCATGGGGACTGAAGCTGAACTGTCTCATCTGATGCTGTAGACCTGGTGGCCACTCTAGTGCCCAACACAAAGAAGGTCCTTAACGAGGAGACTACAGTCCAGAGAGATGAAGTTATCTTTCCAAGATCACTCTACAAGTGTATGTGTTATCTAATAAATACATAACAAATGACTACAAACTTATTACAAATTATTAATGAGGGCTCAGAACAACACACATTTATTACTTCATAGTTTCTGTGAACTAGAAATACAGGTGTGGCTTATCTGGGTCCTCTGCTTCAAGGTCTCTCACAGTTGCAGTCAAGGTGTCAGCTAGGGCTGCACTGCATCTGAAAGCTCAACTGGAGATGGACTCTCTTCCAAGCTCTTGCTTGCTTGTTAGAAGGAATCACTTCTCTGTTCACTGTTGGCCAGAGGCCATCCTCCATTCCTTGCCTCCAGGCCTCCCCAAAATGGGGTTACTTGCTTCTTCAAAGAGTCTGGGAGAGAGGTCTAAGATGGTGCGGGAGTAAGAACCTGAGCTCACCTCCCACTATGGACACACTGAAACTATACTTACATACAAAGCAATTCCTCTTGAAGAAGACTTGAGGGCTGAATGAACAGCTACTGCACATAGAAAGACCACATAGAAAGGGGCAGGAAAGATGGAGACACAGTATTCACAGGAACCCCACCCCTGACACGGTGACCTACAGTAGAGAGGGATATTGCTGAGAGCCCCCAGGTCTCCCCTTGGCCCACGCGTGCTCCGGCTCCAGCTGCCCTACCAAGGTAGCCTCAACCCAGGGACTGACCTTGACCAGGGTCAGCTCCAGACACAGTTGCCTTGCCAAGTCAGCCTCGAGCTAAGCACTCTCCAGGGAATAACCCTGGTCTAGGCCCATTCCAGCCCCAGCTGCCCTGCCAGGATGGCCTCAGGCACAGCACTCCCTAGAGATTGCCCCCTGCTCACACTTGCTCCAGCTCCGGCTGGCCTGCCAAAGCTGCAAGGTGCAAGCAGTCTACATAGGGGATGCTCCCACACAAGGACCACTCCTTCAAGACCAGGAGAAGTAGTTGTTTTGCCTAATTTATAGAAACCAAAAACGAAAGTTAAACAGAATGAGGAAATAGAGAAATATGTTCCAAATGAAAGAACAAAATAACCGCCCTCAAAAAAAACCCCTAAAGGTCCACATAAAAAAAAAAAAAATCCTAAAAAAAAAAAGAATGCTCACCAAACTCAGTGAGAGAAGCATGGAGGAATTCAGTGAGAACTTTGACAAAGACTTAGAAAATATAAGAAAGAACCAATGAGAACTAAATCATACAATAACTAAAATAAAAATATGTATTACAGGGAATCAACAGCAGATTAGATGATACAAAAGAATAGATAAGTTACCTAGAAGATAGAATAGTGAAAATCACCCAGACAGAACAGCAAAAAGAAGAAAAGAATTTTAAAAAATTAGTAGAGTTTAAGGGACCTCTGAGATAACATCAAATGTACTAACATTCACATTATAGGGGTTCTAGAAGGAGAAGAGAAAGGGACAGAAAATTCACTAGAAAAAATAATGGCTGAAAACTTTCCTAACCTGGGAAAAAAACAGACATCCAGTGCAAGAAGCCCAGAGGGTTCCAAATAAGATGAACCCAAACAGATCCACACTAAGGCATATCATAATTAAAATGGCAAAAGTTATAAAAAGAGAATTTTAAAGGCAGCAAAAGAACAAACAAACAAATAACTAATCATATACAAGGGAAACCCCATAAGACTAGCAGCTGACTTTTCAGCATACACTTTACAGATCAGAAGGGAGTGGCAGGATATATTTAAAGTGCTGAAAGAAAAAAACTTACAACCTAAAAAACTCTATCTGTCAAGGTTATCATTCAGAATTGAAGGAGAGAGAGTTTCCCTGAGAAGCAAAAACTAAAGGAGCTCATCACCACTAAACCAGCTTTACATAAAATGTTAACAAGTCTTCTTTAAGCAGATAAGAAAAAGCCATGACTAGATATAAAAAAAAATACATGAAAGGGAAAATCTTACTGGTAAAGGCAAATATATAATAAAGGCAGTGGATCAGGCACTTAAAAAGCTAGTGTGAAAGTTAAAAGACAAAAGTATTACAATCAACTGTAACTACAGTAAATAGTTAAGGGAAGCACAAAATAAAAAGATGTAAAATATGACACAAAAAACATAAAACATGGTGATGGGGAGTAAAAATGTAGTTCTTTTAGAATGCCTTTGAACTATCAGCTAAAGTGACTATTAGCTTAAAATAGATGGATATTTTTATACAGGTTGATATATATGAATCTCCTTATTGTAACCACAAACCAAAAACTTACAATGGATACACAAAAAATAAAGAGAAAGGAATATAAACATAACACTAAAGGAATCCATCAAAACTCAGGGGAAGAAACCAAGAAAAGAAGAGAGGAACAGAGAAGAACTACAAAAACAATCAGACAACAATTAATAAAATGGCAGTAAGTATTTACCTATCAATAATTACATCAGATGTAAATGAACCAAATATTCCAATCAAAAGACATAGGGTAGTCAAATGGATAAAAAAAAAAGAACCATCTATATGTAGCCTATAATAGACTCACCTCAGATCTAAAGACACATACAGACTAAAAGTGAAGGGATGTAAAAAGATAATCCATGCAAATGGAAAAGAAAGCTGGGGCTGTAAAAAAAGATAAGAAAGTACATTACATAATGACAAAGGGGTCAGTCCAACAAGAGGATAAAACATTTGTAAAAATATACGTACCAAACATAGGAAGACCTAAATATATAAAGCAAATATTAACAGAGATAAATGGAAAAATAGACAACAGCACAATAGTAGTAGGGGACTTAGCCTACTTACATCAAATGTTAGATCATCCAGACAGAAAATTAATAAGGAAACACTCGTCTTAAGTGACACATTAGACTAGATGAAATTAACAGACATATATAGAACATTCCATCCAAAAGCAGCAGAATACACATTCTTTTCAAGTGCACATGGAATATTTCCAAGATAGATCATATCCTAGGCCACAAAACAAGTCTCAATAAATGTAAGAAGACTGAAGTCATATCAAGCATCTTTTCTGACCATAATGAAGACTAGAAAATCAACTACAAGAAGAAAACTGGAAAAAACACAAACATGTGGAGACTAAACAACATGCTACTAAACAACCAATGCATCAACAAAGAAATCAAAGAGAAAATCAAAAAATACCTTGAGACAAGTAAAAATGGGAACACAAATATCCAAAACCTATGGGATGCAACAAAAACAGTTCTAAGAGGGACGTTCATAGTGATTCAGGCCTACCTTGGGGAAACAAGAAAAATCTCAAATTATCCATCTAAAAGTACATTTAAATGAACTAGAAAAAGAAGAATAAGCAAAGCCCAAAATTAGTAGAAGGAAGAAAATAATAAAGATTACAGCAGAAATAAATAAAACAGAGACTAAAAGAAAAGAAAGTATCAATGAAACTAAGAGTTGGCTCTTTGAAAAGATAAACAAAATTGCTAAACCTTAAGCCAGACTCCTCAACAAAAAAGAGCCCAAATAAATAAAATCAAAAATGAAAGAGGAGAAATTAAGTTACAACCAACACCACAGAAATACAAAATATTATAAGAGAATACTATAAACAATTGTATGCCAACAAATTAGACAAGCTAGAATAAATGGTTAAATTCCTAGAAACATACAATCTTCCAAGACTGAATCATGAAGACACAGGAAATCTGAATAGACTGATTACTAATAACCAAATTGAATCGATAATCAACCCCCACCCCCCAAAAAAAATGCCAGGTCCAGTTGGCTTCACAGGTTAATTACACAAAACATTGAAAGAAGAGTTAATATCTATCCTTTTCAAATTATTCCAAAAAACTGAAGAGGAAGGAATACTTTCAAACTTATTTTACAAGGCAGAATTACTCTAATACCAAAAGCAGAAAAAGACACCACACAAAAAAGAGAATTGCAGGCCAATATCCCTGATGAACGTAGACGCAAAAAATTCTCAACAAAATATTAGCAAACTAATTCAATAATACATTAAAAGAATCATACACCATGATCAAGTGGGATTCATTCCAGGGATGCAAGGCCATTTATGACAAACCCACAGCTAACATCATAATGGTAAAGAGCTGAAAGCTTTTCCCTTAAGAGCAGGAACAAGACAAGGATGCCCACCCTCACCACTTTTATTCAACATAGTATTGGAAGTCCTAGCCACTGCATTAGGCAAGAAAAAGAAATTAAAAGCATTCAGATTGGAAAGGAAGAAGTAAAACTGTCAATATTTACAGATAACATGATACTATATATAGAAAACCCCAAAGACTTCATCAAAAAACTGTCAGAACTAATACATGAATTAAGTAAATTGCAGGATACAAAGTTAATATACAGGAATCTGTTGCATAAACTAATATACACATAATGAACTATCAGAAAGACAAATGAAGACAACAGTTCCATTTCAGTTGCATCAAAAAAGCATAAAATACCTAGGAATAAATTTAACCAAGAAAGTGAAAGACCTTCACTCTGAAAACTATAAGACATCGAGGAAAGAAAATTGAAAATGATACAAATAAATGGAAAGCTATACTGTGCTCATTGATTAGAAGAATCAATATCATTAAAATACTCATGGTACCCAGAGCAACCTACAGATTCAATGCAATCCGTATCAAAATACCAATGGCATTCTCTACAGAATTAAAACACATAATTCTAAAATTTGTATGGAAACACAAAAGACCCTGAATAGCCAAAGCAATCTCAAGAAAGAACAAACCTGGATGTATCATGCTTTCAGACTTGAAACTATACTTCAAAGCTATAGCAATCAAAACAGTATGCTACAAGCTAAAATGACAAAAACGAAAAAAAACTCCCCAAAACAAACAACAAAAAAAACAGACATACAGATCGACGAAACAGAATAGAGAGTCAACAAATACACCCACACTAATATGGTCAATTAATCTATGACAAAGGAGGCAAAAATATACAATGTGGAAAAGACAGTTTCTTCAATAAATGGTGTTCAGAAAACTGGACAGTTACACACAAAAGAAGGAAACTGAATCACTTTCTTACACCATATACAAAAATTAAATGGTTTAAAGACTCAAATTTTAGACCTGAAATCATAAAATTCCTAGAAGAAAACACAGGCAGTCACCTCTTTGATATTGACCTTAGCAACATTTTTTGAATATATCTCCTCAGGCAAAGGAAACAAAAGCAAAAATAAACAAATGGGACTACATCAAAGTAAAAAGTTTTTGCACAGCATATGAAACCACTGACAAAACAAAAAGGCAACCTACTGAATGGGAGAAGATATTTGCAAACAATATATCCAATAAGGGGTTGATAACCAAAATATATAAAGAACTCATACCATTCAATATCAGAAAAAACTAACAACCCAACTAAAAATAGACAGACGTCCTGAATAAACATTTTTCCAAAGAATACATACAGATGGCCAACAAGTACATAAAAAGATGCTCAACATCGCTAATCATCAAGGAAATGCAAATCAAAACCACAGTGCAATATCACCTCACACCTAGAATGGCTATTATCAAAAAGACGAGAAACAACTTGGAGAGTAGAGAGGATGTGGAGAAAAGGGAACCCTCGTGCACTGTCGGTGGGAATGTAAACTGGTGCAGCCACTATGGAAAATGATATGGAAATTCCTTAAAAAACTAAAAATAGAACTACCACATGATCCAGAAATTCCACTTATGGGCATTTATCCAAAGAAAATGAGAACACTAATTCAAAAAGATTAAAATCTTGCCATTTGAGGCAACATGAATGGACCTGACAGTATTATGTTAAGTGTAATAAGTCAGACAGAGAAAGACAAATGCTGTATGACCTCACAAGTGGAATCTAAAAAACAAAGCCAATAGCAAACAAAGCAAAACAAAACAGAAACAGACTCACAGGTACAGAGAACAAACTGGTGGTTGCCAGAGGAAAGGTGGGGGTGGAGGGAAGGATGCAATAGGTAAAGGGGATTAAGAGGTACAGACTTCCTGCTCTAAGACAAATAAGTCACAGGGATGTAATGAATGTACACATGGAAATCTAGTCAATAGTACTGTAACAACTTTATATGGTGATGGATGATCTTATTGCAGTGACCATTTCATAATGTATAGAAATACCTTGTACACCTGAAACTAATTTGTTAATTATGATTCAGTAGGGACAGAGAAAGAGAGAGAGAGGGACTCTGCTAGGAAGATGGAAGTCACACTTTTACAACCTAGTCATGGAAGCAACATCCCATCACCTTTGCCATATTTTACTGAATAGAAGCAAATCACAAGTACCACCTGCCCGTGAAGTGGGGAGGCTTATACAAGGGCATGAATACCAGGAGCAGATAACTGGGGGTGTTATCGTAGGGTCTGGCCACCACACTCAGGCAAATAAAACCAGGACTACAACCTATGATAAGCATTGCCTCTCCACCCTGCCCTTTCCTTAGCTAACCATATGTATGTACTTTGAACACACATATAGTATAACTTATTACGAGCAAGGCAATGTAAGGATCAGCCACGATTATAGTGAAAGGGTTCACAATCTACTAGGGGAGATGAATGAAAAAGCTACACAAAATATACAAGAAAATATTGATACCGAAAATTGTGGGGAGTGGGGGTCAGGGGGGTATTCAGGTCTAGAAACATAAAAAGTCCAATAAAATAAATTCTACTTTGGGGCTGCTATTGTTCACAAAGTATACAGATGATTTGAACTGGGTCTGGAAGAGTAGATAATAACCAAGATTTATATTGCTTTTTGCGTGTTTTACTATGTTAAGTGTTTTATATGAAATATTCTATTTAATTTTCATAGTAATCCCCTAAGGTTGGTTTTATTATCATCTCCACTTTAAAAATGAGGAAACTAAGGCCCATAGAGGTAAAGTGACTTGCCCAAGGTGGTGAATAGGGAACCAACCACATCTAACCCACAGCCCACTCTTATAAGCATTGCTTCCAATGGGACTGGCCAGTCTAGGCAAGTGGGGGAAAGTCATTTCCAGCAGTGCAAATGGCATTAGCAAAGAAGTAAAGACAGCTAGCCTTTTGGTTGGAGAAACTACAGTTCCCTCTGTCTAGAAAGTTCTTTCCTTAGCTCTTCATAGGGCTGGCTCATCAGTGCCTTTGGATCTTAGCTCAAATGTCATTTCCAGATAAAGTAGTTAGGAACTCCCTCCCCCCTCCCCTCTATCACCATCATTAGCTACTTTTGTCACTTCATCATGTTTGCTATTCTCATAAGTCAACATAAGCCATAATTATTTTGTCCATTCCTTTCTCTACTTGGTCACTGTCCCCCCTCCTGAATGTGAGCCCTATGAGGGAAAGGACCTTATTTGGCCATTACTTCTGTGTCCCCCACGTCTTCATAATGCCCAGTATAAAGTAGGTACCTGACCAAGTGTGAAATCATTACAGGAGAGGGGTAGGGAGGAAAGCTGAAGCTGGTTTTTGTGCGGTTAAGGAGTTTCGTTTTTATTCTGTAGATGATGATGGAGCCTGTGGAGGATTTTTGAGCAGGAGAGTGACATAATGACAGCAGAGTTTTGAGAAAATGACTGTGTGGACTGCATGCTTCTGGACAGTAATATTAAAGAACAGTTTGCTTTCAGAGTTCTTGTGACCCTTCCTATGCCCTCAACCTCTCTAGAACCTAAAGATTTTCAGCCGTCTATCCTTCTCCTGCCAAGGGGAAAACTCATTTCAAGGGAGATATAAAATACTTATTTCTGATCCTTCCAGGAAATCTTGCATTTTAAAGGAGAGCTGATACTTAACACTGGCCCCTAGGTTCCAGACCTGGTTTTGGATCTGGTGTGCTGTGTGATCTCAGGTAAACCCTTTATGTCTCTCAGCTTAAGTTTCTTCTGTGAAATGAGGAGGTTGGGCTAGATGCCAATCCTATGATCTCACTATGCTCATCTCTAATTAAAGGCTGGGGTGTTTTGATAGATAATCAAGGATAGAAAAAGACTCTTTTCTAACAGTAAGGAAAATTTTATATTTCCTAACCAGTGGTCAAGAAAAATTGTTGACTTACATTTACCTAGATTACAGGTGAGTTGGTTTGTTTTTCTTGATACCTTTATTCATGTTCTGCTTCCTCCTCCACAAAAGGTCCAGAAACATGCAGCCAACCTCTTGTGAGACACAGCCTCGGGCGATAGATGGGTCTCCATTGTTTCTGCATTTATAGCACACTGTCATGAACTATAAAATGAGCATGAGCCAGAGTCATCTTGGGGGTGGCCCAGACAGGACTGGCTAGTGAATGAAATATCACACGGCTTTCAAGGATGGGAAAGTAAGAAAGACTTGCAAATAAGTTAATGCCAGAAATCCTATTGCTGCTGCCCAATCCCAAATCCTGCCTCTCTTGCCTACCTCCCTGATCCTCCCGCCACTCATCCATCCTCGGGAACCTTCCCTGCCATGTGGCTTTGCAGCCTCCAACAAAAATGTATTTAGTAACTCCCGGAAAGATTTCCATCTAGTACTTTGCTACAGAATACAAATGGAGCATTCGAGCAGTGTTTCATGGTTAGGATGTACCACACACTGCCACATCTGTTTAAACTCCTGTTGAAACGTGTGCCTCCCCCTTTCCCTTTCTTTCAGCTTCCCCGCTGATCTCCCTGCCTCCTCATCCACACAAACACAAGCATTCTTCCTACTTCTGGAAGCTTAGATGATTTTCCCTCTAAAACTTCAGAGGAGGAGACTGCCTGGCAGTTTTTGAAAGTTTCCTTGAGTTCTATTAAATTGAAATAGCATTTTTAGAACTTGGAAAATAGTAGTGGAGCACGATGGTGGTCTTCTCAGAGCATGTCAGGATAATCAACCTTTTTAAAGACCTGCAGGCGTGAAGTGTGACAGTGCTCAAGAGCTCGGATCCGATGTGTCTGACTTGCTGGAGTCTCTGCTGAGGAGGATAATTTATCATATCTTAACCGTGGAACCAGTTGGATTAATTGTTTCCCATGCATGTATGTATTTAATCGTGCATATGTCCCTAAGTGTGATAGAATCACTTGATGGGCTATCCTTTCACTTCCTAAACTAATCAAAGCCTCTCTCTTATCCCAAATCTGCCCACCCTCTCTCCCCCAAAATCCTTAAGGAACAAAATTCCAATCTTTGTATTCAAAACACAAAAACAGAGAGCATATTTAAATGTCTTCTTCTAATACTGTTTCAGAACAAGAGAGACTTCATTAAGTAGGAATTAATCAAGTTTTGCTCATAACCGCAGTTATTCAGCAAAGACTAAAGGGCATATCCTATGCCATCCTGACAAGGAAGGTACTGCCATGCATAGGAACTGGTGGGGGTAGGGACTAGTAGTCACCCTGACAAAATGGAGACAGTACTAGAGCTCAGGTTGTGGCCACAGAGGTTTGTTTTATGAGAAGTTACTCAATGCATCTAAGCCACAGTTAACTCACACGTGGAACAGATGTGGTATTGCTCAGATGTCATATGAAGTAAATAAAACACTTCATTTGAAGTGCCTAGCTCAGGGGCTGGTTCATCCTAGGCGCTCCAAAAACAGCACAGGACTACTAAGGTAATGGTGAGGAAGACACAGTCAGAAGCAGTAGTCCCCAAGGGGGTGCCAAGGTTATCCTTTGGTAGTGTGCGAAGAAGATACAGTGATTTCTTTTGATATTTGTATTTTATCTAGAAAGGAAAGAAAATAGCTTCACAAACACTTAAAATACTGGTTGACCTGTGGCCTCTCTCGGTCTGCGTGTCAGTGCCACGTGACCTGGGAGGCAGGCGAGCCATCTTAAGCAACGGGAGAGCTCATCACAGCAAGGATGGGTGGGCAGTGGGGCCCTTGCGTTGGCCTTCACGTCTGTGTGTTGAGATGAATTACTGTGTGTGCAGTGAGGTGGGCTGTCAATATTATCGAGTTTTAACCAAACTAACCCCTGTAAACTAGACAAATGACTAAAAAGGATTCCTGCTCTACTTAAAAAAAAAAAGAGTATTAAAGATACGGTAAAAAATTGTGGTGGGGTCTGAGGTTTTTCTACTTGCAAGCTAATAAGCTAGTTTGCCACATTTAATGGAAACTGGCAGAAGACTCCTGGGTCAGAGACAAAATACTTGACTACTCACAGTACAACAGGCAGCATGAGCCACATGTCTGTCCTAGCTCCCCTTGCCCCAAGTCCCTCAGGGCCAACGTGGACAGCCTGGGTGTCACAGCTGAACAAAGTCTGACGAAGGAAGCCCAAATACTCTATAAAGGGACTGCTAGAAACCTGCCCACACTCTGCCCCAGAGAAAGACATTATCTTTATAGTATTAGACAGCAAACAAACCTGTTCTCTGCTCTAGAAGGAGCCACTATTTTTATGTTTCAAGGCTGTTTGCTATATAAACATCCTTGAAAAGATAGCCCAGAACGAAAGCTGCCAGAGCCTGTGCTCACAAGACAAACAGAAAAAAAAGGAGACCGATGAAGACCTGACTCAAAGAAGATAATATGTATTAATGAAGTACAAAGGAAAATAAGAAAATATCTCAGCTTAGACTCCTACCTCCAGAATGAGCAAGCCCTTTTATATGATATAAACAGTGATGAACTAATTAGATCAAACCAGAGGTCAGCTAAAAAAAATTAGAAGTGGGCTTCCCTGGTGGCGCAGTGGTTGAGAGTCCGCCTGCCGATGCAGGGGACGCGGGTTCGTGCCCCGGTCTGGGAGGATCCCACGTGCCGCGGAGCGGCTGGGCCCGTGGGCCATGGCCGCTGGGCCTGCGCGTCCGGAGCCTGTGCTCCGCAGCGGGAGAGGCCACAGCAGTAAGAGGCCCGCTTACCGCAAAAAAAAAAAAAAAACCCCCCCCCCCCAAAAATTAGAAGTGATAAAAGACTATCTGAAATACAGATTTATACGTACTCCCATGAAACATAAACCTTGATGCAATTACATAAATTGTACCTTGAAATATTAGCAAATCATAATAGCATGTTTATATAATTTATCAATAAATGTACACATAAGTAAAGAACTAAAATTTGGGATCTGTGCTCAACTCGTTTAACTTTGGGAGATATACATTCATATCCTTGTTCTAGACTAGAGTGGTATGATATGCTGGGAGTTGGAAGGATTCCAGAATGCAAAAGACTTTGGTATAATTTTCTTCTAAGTTCTTCTCTAGTCATAGCAAACGTAGAATCTTCCAAAGAGGTTCTTCTATACTAACAGCATCTATACGTGATATTTTTGTTGTTACAAAACACATTTTGGCTTTAAAAAGAGGGCAGAAGTCATTCCTAAATTCCTGATCACCTCTTGAATTAGGTAAGGGGATTTAAACTTCCTCCAAATCTCCAGAAGCCAGTTTCTCCAGGGAACAGAACTTCCCACTGGGCTGAATGAGACCTTCCACCTGCTGAAGGGAGCAGAGCCATGCCACGGTGGAGCAGGACCTGCGACAGCTAAAGTTGTGTGCCTCTTCCCAAATTCCCCCTACCTCAAACTCCTTGAATTACATCCCAGTTTCCATCCAGGCAAAATGAGAGGGAAGGGACTCAGGGTCAGGAGTGATGGGGCAAGGTTGTTAGTGAGGATGCAGCTCTGCTTTGCCTTCTGGAGAAAGGTTTTGCTGTTCACTGTTTTGCCTTGGATTTTCTATGTATTCAAGGCTGTTCCTCATCTTCCTTCTTGCTCTCCCAGGCTTTGCCATTAGTCCTGGCAATTCCTCAAGAGGGAGTTGAGAGCATTTGCTCTTGTTTAGACTCCTCTGGGAGTCTATTTTCACAATCGTTTGGTGCAGAGACTCTTAGGAAAGCATAGAGAGGTCACCCTTGGCTCATAAGCATGGTCAGGAAATGTCCCCTAGTGCTTGTCTAGCTGCTGAGGCAACTAACAGTTTCACCATCCTACATTCAAAAGGCTGGAGTAGAAATCCTTATTTTAGCCCCAGCAAGTGGGCATCTCACAGATTTTGAGGTCCAACAATGCTGTGTTTGAATACCGGCTCATCTCTTGCTAGCAGTGTTACCTTGGAGTAATCACATTTTCATTCCATGCCTCGGATTCCTCATCTGTTCACCTGGGTTGACACTCATATTCATCTTGTGAAAATTGTGAGGCAGGTGCATGGCATGTGGCAGGTGCTCAATAAACACTAGCTGTTCCTCCGTCTTTGGAGTAGCTAGGAAGATTAAATTAATAATAGATAGGAATGTTCTTTTTAAGATTTCAAGCTATTCTAATTATTATCTTATTTTATTTGGTGGTTGCTATTTCTTATGCCAAGTTTCCTCTGAGGCTTCCTGAGTCTAAAACCCTTTGTCCCAAAGGAAAGGATTGTTTCTTACTCTTCTGAGGTGGGGGATGGTGGAGGTGGAAGGAGTTAATTAGTAAATAGTCAAATATTGGCAGCTAAGACAGAAGACTGGTTCATTAATCTGGGTTTTGGAAAAGCTGAAGCCAAGAAGGGATTAAATGTGCAGGGATTTTATTAGAGGAAGTGCCTGTGAGAGAAAACGGGGCAAAGCTGGGAACTCTGAAAAAGCTGTCAGACCGCCAGGCAACTCTGATTCCTCAGTGGAAAGGGGGAGAGAAAGAGCATCCCAGACCACCATGCAGTCTAAGGAAGGGTCTGCAAGGTTGTTGGCGGGCCCTTGAACCCCAGTGGCCTGGCAGAGGAGTTCTGTGTCTCCCAGAAATGGGCTGGCCTTATGATCTCTGCCACCCTCAGTCTGTAGCTAAGAGAAACCCGCGGCCTCAGTGCAAATGCAGTGATGGATTTCAAAGCACAGCAGCTGCGCCCTTGCTTAAAGCACTCCTGTACTGGAGACCTGGTAGGTACATTCTCTTGGCTGTCCCAGGCCAGTCCCCTGCACGCCCTCCTGCCCTCCTTGGGACAGCTTCAGAGTTAGACACAGGAGGCAGTCTCTTTTCCTGAACGAATTGAAGGTGAACTAGGAATTCATGTTGTGCTAAAAAAAAATATCTCCCCACGTCCTGCCAGAGTGACTGAAATTCCACCATTGGAAATTGACTCCCAAAGGTCTCCAAAGTCTCCTTAAGAAAGGATTAATTTAATAGCTTCCAAGATAACATGCTTGTGCCACTGAGCACCAGATAAAGAAGTGAGAGTAGGGGGTGGCAGTGGTGGGGGTGGTATCGGAGGATGGGGGTGCCATCATTTTGAGAAATAGTCCTGGGTGAGCCCTGAAGAAATCTGCAAACTTCAACAGTTTTCCAAAGAACACCAGGGAAAACATTTGACCCAACCGAGCACTCGACTGATCTTCACCAAAAAGACAAGACTTTTGTGTTGGGGAATGAAGCATGCTCTTAAGACCTAGTACGATACCCAAGCGCTCTCTCCAGCGGCTCCCAGCGGCAGCTTCACGTTGGCAAACTTGATAAGTTGTCCCAAGGCTGTCCAAAGTTCCCAGAGCATGTGCGTGTCTTTCGGCTCATGGAGCACAGTGGCTGGCATATATCTGGGCCCAAAGCCTCGAGCTCCCCGGCCTCTTTGGTGGCCGAAGGATTGTGTTCCTCCTCTAAGCACAGCACAGTCAAGCTGGTACTAGAGCTCCTAGGTCTGGAGCTTGTATCAGTTGTTGGCTAGATCTGAATATCTGTTAGAGGGCAGACCTAAAAACACCCTGGGAACTTTCCCAGAGATACGTTTCTCATGGAGCCAAGAGGACAACATAAGTGATCCATCCTGAACTTATCAATAACTGTCACATTTCTGTCAGTGCATTGGAAGAACCATTTTGGGGGCTTGGTACCTTGAGTTCTCCATAGTAAGTCAGGATGCCAGCATGGGCTAGAGCCATGATTCTGAAATGAGACTGCACTTCAGAATAGCAGGAAGACTTTGAACAAAATACAGGTCTCCAGGCCTCATTGGAGAGTCCTATTAAGGAAGAGAGCCTGGGAATCTCTATTTTAAAAGCCTTCTAATCTCCCTCATTCATTCTGATGATCCACCATATGTATATCAGCTAAAAGCCGAGTCACTGAAGTGGCAGCAATAGCCACTGGATTTTGCTTAATCAGACTTTGTCTGAACTAAATCTTTTTTGGAACAAGCTGGGGTATAACCAATGAAATAACAGAAAATAACGCTACTTGACACACATCAGAACTGAATGGGTCCCTGGGGAACAGACTCTGAGATGGAGATTAGCACGCAGGGCTTTTAACAGGGAAAGCTCCTGGGGACAGCACCTGTGGGAGGGAGGGAAAGGAAACAGAATTGGGCAGAGGGAGACATTAGCTGTAATGAAGTCCCAGTGCAAGCCCTGAGGGACCCAGTGGGGAGCTCTGGAGCTGGGACGGTCTTCCCAGATTGTCCTGACTTGGGGCAGGGAGCTTGGCTTTCATACCCTTATGTCGATCAGTCATTGAATTGCATGTGGGTTGCCCACGGAAGGAGGTGTGACCTTTGATGGGACAGTTCTCCTCAGCCAATGCAATTCCCAGAAAGGGCTCGAGGGCTGCCTTCAGCAAGCATTCCCAGCACCCGGGGAACATTTTCTTTTTACTTCTGAAGAGGGATCTGGGAAGAAGGGCACACATCTACTACAATAGGGTTAAACTTCAGATGGGATTAATTTGTATTTAGGCTGGGATTAAACCCAGCATCCTCTGCCCTCAGCTCACTATCTAGGATGAGCCCCTGGATGCCAAAGAAGAGTCAGGAGCTAGTACCTTTCCCAGCGTGAGAGACTCTGAGTGATCAATTTATGGGAATAAAGTGAGACTGGATTGGACTGGGCATTTGACTCTTAGATCTGATAGAAGAGAAAGAAGGCTATCAGAAGTGAGAATACTTAGCTGGTTGGTGTGCTGTGCTAATAAGACTAAAGGTATATGCATAACACCCATGTGGGCCAATGAGATTCATTCTTTTGCTCATCATTAACTTGGGGTGAGCATGCATTAGCAGATAATTCAAGGTGAAAGATTATATCCATTCCCCGAATCGTGTCATGACAAAATAGTGCTCTACTATGACCACCCCCTCCCCCAATAAACACACCTTACCTCAACCCTACACTATCTCCAGAGAATTGAGCTCCCAACAGCATAAAGTCTCCAATTAATTATGAAAAGGTTTATTATGGCAGAAAATAATGTCACCAAGGCTGAATCCCAGATATTTGACTGTGCTGATTTTGATAGGCCCCTTCCAAGTTTCACAGTGGTTAGTTTCCCCTAATCCCTTAATAATTATTAGAGATGTCTAGGAAAATAAAAACCCCACCACATTCTTTTGATGAGAATGATTATTTGGTATTCCTATTTATTTATTCACTTGTAATGAGCAAGAGACACTTGGTGAGTCTGTTCTGTTCCTCTATCAGATTCCTTTATGCATAAATTATTTGAGGGTAAGATTTATGCTCAAAGAATAATGAGGTAAACAGGAGCAAACGGAATAATTTAAAAGCAATTCATAACAAGGAAGCAATCACATACATACTGAAAGCATGGAGAACCCCATCCTGTTGTTCTGTTCTGTTTGAAGTCAGGTCAAAGAAGAATTTCACCCCAGGGACCATTTCTCCAATGAAACCCCAAAATGCTTTCTCTTGTTTTAACTATGTCACAACTCAAGACCTGAGTGCTGAGAAACAGAAACCGTTGGTACCTTCATTAAGATTGTTTTGGCTTACTTTTATTTTCTAAATTAAATCATCATCGGTGCTTTTCCTAAAAGTTTCCTCCTCGAGAAAGAGTGCTCATCGAAACTATGTTTAGTTTGCCAAAGCTCTTAAAACAATATACAAAAACTTAAAAGAGAGCCAGGCTTGGAATGCAATTCATATGCAAAGACTCTGGATCAAGCCACAAGGCATTACTTAAAACTATGAACAAATAACTTTGTGACTAGAATTGTAAACAGAAATATAATTTGCTAATGGTTTGCTCCTGAAGTCAGAGGTCCCTCCTCTTACCTGGTTATTAATCTGGGACATCATGGAAATGAGATAGAAATAATACATCTGAACTTCATTTAGAAATTTGACAGGATTTCTTCTGCTGTCCGAATGGGTTTAATACAGAAATATGTTCTGGATAATCAATGGCAACCTGCAGGTATGTCTTTAAAACAATGTTGCAGTCCTCTATTTTTTTTCAATGACTGTATTACAACTAAAATGATTGATAAAATCTGTGAATAATAACCTAAGCTAGGAGGAATAGTTCTATAGCTTTAACTACCAATTAGAAACCTATATGCTCCAAATTTACATTATAGCCTGTTTTCTGAGCTCCATATCTATCCAGCTGACACTTCTACCTGATACACCAAACACTCAACATGGCTAAAGCCGAATTAATCACCTCTACTCTACCCTCCAACTGCTTCATCTCCTATAATTCCTAATAAATAGAAGCTTCATGTAGCATCTCAAGCTAGAATATTTCAGTTTATTATATTACGTCTAGAGTACAAAACATCCAGTTGTCAGCACCCCACTTCTATCCCCTTGAGCCTTATTTCAGGGCATACTGGCCTGACTTCTATCTGTCCCTCTTTACCTGAGGTCTTTCTCAGGCCTCCAGAGCCTACTCTGCTTGCATACATAGCAGGCCAAGCATGCTGAGAACTAACCACCCACTGTTCCTCAGCAATCCTTGACTGGATTATTGGCAGGAGGTGGTGTATACATACCCCAGCTCCCTTGCTTCCCAGGTGGGATGACTCTGGGGGTCATGTTTTATACTCTGAGAGTTCCCAGGTGGGATGAAGCTCCAGTTACCCACAACAGTAATGCTATTGGCTGCCTTTACTTCCCCTTCTGCCTTTCCCACTCCCCTACTCATACCTTCTGGGATCACTTCACAAATAAATTACTTGTACTCAAATCCTTGTCTTAGGGTCTGCTTCTGGGAGAACACAAAGACATCAACCAATTACTGCCAACTCAGCAGAAAATAATTATCGACTAAATCAGAATTTGAGGATATCAGGATTAAAAAGGTATCTCCTTAAAAAATATTTTTTAAAACTTGGCAATTTGACAGCACCTGCAGGCTGGGATGATATTGATAGGAACAGCCAAGTTAGACGGTCCACCTGCACTTGGCATCCAGATTGCTGGCTACTGAGGGTTGCTGTTCATTGATCTTAACAGCACCCACCTCTCTGGGCCTACTTTCTACCACCTGTCCTTCCCTCTTGATTCCCCCCAACACCTCCCTGTTTCACGTCCCTATGTCTCTGACTGTTCTATTTGCCATTGTCCTAGAAATTTCTATTTGTCCTTTAAAACACAATAAAGCTGCCCATTCTTCCAGGTATCCTCTTGCCTCATTCCCCTACACCAGTGTAGTCGTTCTCCACTCTGATTATTCCTAGTGCAGAATGACACAATTATCAATCAACTGAATATTTAATATTAAAATACAAGTGAGTTAAATTGGAGGGCATAGAAATCTACCCTGGCTCTCTCATGCACTCACAACCTGAGCATGATGGTTCTTAATAATGATTCATTTGTTTATTATCATTCCTTTGTTCCTTTGTTCCACAGCCAGTTGAGTTAGAATGCAATCTTTAAACAAGTGTCCAGAACTTAAATCCAGATAAAGTACCCTGAAAATGAGGGAATATTACTCAGTATTTTAAAACAATCTTTATAATAAAAGTAAAATGCTTATGCTATCACGTTAATTGAGAAGAATAGGATACAAAATTCAGTGTGCAGCGTAAATTCAAAAATTGTGAGTTTGGGCTTCCTTGGTGGCACAGTGGTTAAGAATCCACCTGCCAATGCAGGGGACACGGGTTTGAGCCCTGGTCCAGGAAGATCCCACATGCCGCAGAGCAACTAAGCTCGTGCACCACAACTACTGAGCCTGTGCTCTAGAGCCTGCAAGCCACAGCTACTGAGCCCTCGTGCCACAATTACTGAAGCCCGCACGCCTGGAGCCTGGGCTCCGCAACAGAAGCCGCCGCAATGAGAAACCCACGCACCGGAAAGAAGAGTAGCCCCTGCTCGCCGCAACTAGAGAAAGCCCACGTGCAGCAATGAAGACCCAATGCAGCCCAAAATAAAATAAATAAATGTATTAAAAAAAATAAATTGTGAGTTTGAAAAAAGTGGAAAGAAACCCATTAATGGTAATGGCAGTGGATGTCGGGGGTGGGACTCTGGTGATTATTTTTCAGCTGCTCTCAACTTTTTATGTTTTCCAAGTCTTCAATAATGAGCAGGTTTCAGAAAATAACAATGACACCTTTTTCACCTGTAAGGAATGATTTCCCATAGATCAATCACCATGGAAGAAATTTTATAAGTTATTAAAGAATTATCTACAGACCATGTCAAGAGACCATGAGGCTTTATGGGTGAATCCCTTCAAATGTTGAAAACTACATCACATCAGTCTGCTGCCACATAATTTGTTTCACAGCATAGGAAAAGCTGAAAAGCTACACAGTTTTGTTTTTTAAAGAAAGAAGTATGACCCTGAAACCCAATCTTATTACACACACACATACACACACACACACACACACACACACACCCTACCTATGGATCAATGACCCTAATCAATGTAGGCAGAAGAATACTAAATAAAATATTAGCCAATCAAATTCAACAGCATCTAAAAGAATTTTCCTCTGCAATCAGATAAACTATCCAGGAATGAATAAGTGATTTAATATTAGGAAAACTATCCCTATAATGAATAACATCAATAGAGCAAAGGAGAAAAATCATGTCAATGAATACCAAGCAGGCAATAGGTAAAAGTTTTAAAGTATTTTTCATAAAACTGGGGGTAGAAGGATCCTTAATATGATCATTGATCATCTCACTTAGCCATAAACAATTTTAGTTATGGGTAACGTGCTCTGTAATCATTCTGACCTAGGTTTAAATTCTGCCCATACATTTTCTGCCTATGAGATTTTCACTAAGTTACTTAATCTTTCTGCTTTGGTTCTGTCTATAATATTGGCATTATAATTTCTTACCACATAGAGTTAGTGTGAGCATAATTCAAGTGATGCATTTTAAGTGCTTAGTACAGTACCTGGAATTTAGTGATACTCAGTAAGTGCTATAATATCACATATTAAATGCTGTTTAATACCTTGTACATTGTATTTGTACATTGTTATTTACACATTGTACAAATGTATAAAAACATTTAACAAATTCTATGATGATGATAACAATAATAAACACTAGTAGTGATAAAAGTAAAACTGTTGTACTTCAGAATTTACTTGTAGAGATTCTTCTCCCCTATACCCCAAATACACATGCCTGAGGGTCTTCTCCCAGGTCATTCTAATGTATACCAAATGCTGTGAATCACTAAATTAGCGGCATTTCTAGTACAATTGTAAATAAGGGAATATAAAATATTACCAAACTGTTGACTACTGTTCTGAAAGATCCAGGCAATGCAACTGTCATGAAATAGAAGGGAGAGGTGTACCTATAGTTGATGAAGATAAATTTGTTATTTTCAGATGGCCTTTCATTAAACATAAAAACTTCAAGACAATCAAAACACTCTCTCATGATGAGCCCTCTTAGAATCAAGAGGAGGGGACTGCCCTGGTGGTGCAGTGGTTAAGAATCCACCTACCAATGCAGGGGACATGGGTTTGATCCCTGGTCCAGGAAGATCCCACATGCCGCGGAGCAACTAAGCTCGTGCACCACAACTACTGAGCCTGTGCTCTAGAGCCTGCAAGCCACAGCTACTGAGCCCTCGTGCCACAGCTACTGAAGCCCGTGTGCTGCAACTACTGGAGCCCATGCGCTGCAACTACTGGAGCCCGGGCACCTAGAGCCCCGTGCTCCACAACAAGAGAAGTCACCACAATGAGAAGCCTGCACACTGCAATGAAGAGTAGCCTCCTCTCGCCGCAACTAGAGAAAGCCTGTGCACAGCAACGAAGACACGATGCAGCCAAAAAAAACAAAACAAAACAAAAGAATCAAGAGGAGGGTTCATGACAGTGGTCAGATACAAGATCAATATACAGTAAGTTCACTACATACGAACATTCAAGTTGCGAGCTTTCAAAGATGTGAACATGCATCTGGTTCCAGCAAGGAACCAGAACCTGTGCCATCAACGTCAGGCATGAGTGAAATTGCAGCTTGCCCTCCATCTCCTGTTGCTGACGATCCTTCAGCTCTACCATCTCCCACCTCCTCTCCCTCCTCCAGTCAGTAACTCTTCTAGCCTGTTTACTCAGTGCCAGCCCCTGTATGCCAGCTGTTGTACTGTACACTACCGTACTTTTCAAGGTACTGTACTGTAAGATTAAAAATATTTTCCTTATTTTTTTGTGTTTGTTGTTTTATGTATTATTTGTGTGAGAAGTATTATAAACCTATCACAGTACAGTACTATATAGCCAATTGTGTTAGTTGGGTACCTAGGCTAACTTTATTGGACTTAGGAACAAACTGGACTTACGAACGTGCTCTTGGAATGGAACTCGTTCATATGTAGGAGACTTACTGTATTTAAAAAAACAAAAAGCTTGGGCTTCCCTGGTGACACAGCGGTTGAGAGTCTGCCTGCCGATGCAGGGGACGCGGATTCATGCCCCGGTCCGGGAAGATCCCACATGCCGCGGAGCAGCTGGGCCCGTGAGCCATGGCCGCTGAGCCTGCGTGTCCGGAGCCTGTGCTCCGCAACGGGAGAGGCCACAACAGTGAGAGGCCCACGTACCGCAAAAAACAAAACAAAACAAAACAAAGAGCTTTTCAACAACATACATTTAGAGCAAATAGCCATGTAATAGAAAAAATATCCATACATAATAATGCTAAACACATAAAATACCTAGAAACAACTTTGTAAGAAATGTGATACATATGAAGGAAAGTATAGTACTTTACCAGGTGGTACAAAAGAAGAGTTGAATAAACATACAGATGTTCAATACTTCTAGAAGACTGGGCTGAATATTGGAATTTGGGAAGCACTCATAGGCTTAATGCAATCCCAATAAAAATACTAATAAATTTTTAAAAAATAAATAACTTGGATTCTATTTGAAGACTAACTATGAGAAAATAAACAGCCTGGAGCTTGACATACAGCGGGTACTTAATAAATGCTAGCTCACTTCCTCTTGCTTCTTAGCAAAGTTCTGATGCCTCAGACCATGGTGAGCTCCTCCTTTAATTCTTACAATTACCATTCATTTGGCACTTACTGTACAATTTTTGGAAGCTCTACTTTACATTGAATTTTTAGTTAACTTACATCATTGGGTCATTAATTATTCTCTCCAAAATAGACTGTAAACTCCTTGAAGTCAAGGACTAGGCTTATATATATTTGAACCAAATATGTAATGTGCACTAGTCATCTACAGAGAACTGGGGGTGATACAGAAATAGACTACAGAACTGTTATTAGCTCATCACTATAGAATAAAATAAAATACTGTTAATCACAGTTGAGGAAGTCAAACTTTGGAGCCACCTAAGCAATCTGAATGCCAACCACAGTCCTGACTGGAGTGAGTCTTCTCTTAGCTAGCGCAATTACTGCTGAATATCATGTTGGCTGAGGGGTCACTTCATTCCTAAAATATGCTGGAGCTGATAAGAAGCGGCAGAGATCAATTCAAGAGTGCAATGAGGATTCTTGCAAAATAAGGGTGATTAATTAGAAGAAATATGTGTCTACTTAATAGCAGTCAATGGCCTAGGAGGCCAAAGGAATGAATGAACTCCCCAGTTCCCAACGCTTCAAAGCAAAATATCTCAGAATCATGCTCTGAGTAGGCCTGGCAGATTCTTAAAGTAGAGTGGTTGCAAAATACTCGCTTGATATTTTAAGCATATTTTGTATGCTTCAATTTCTAAAAATTTGTAAAAGTTGAGGAGAAGATACTGCTAGTCAGGAAGTAAACATGGAGAACGTAAGTATTAAATTGGTATGTGTGCAGTTTCCAAGAACTATGAGTAAGCAAACTGCTTCTTGACTTCACCTTATGGATGTCACTTTACCTAAATATATGCAGGGGATATTAATACTATACTTGTGTTTACCTTAACAACCACCAGGCCTGTGTGAAAATCAGCTTCACAGCCAAATAAAGTGACAAAAATGACAACTCCAAGAACACAGAAACCACTTTGCAAGTTTTGCTGGCATATTCTGTGTAATCTCCAGAAAAGAAGTCTTATACATTTGTACACTGGCTGCCTACCCTACCTATTTCTCAAGGCCCCATTTAACACTCTGGGGAGGGATCTTACTAAAATGCCAACACTCAAGTCAGATAAATGCCTCTAGCCTTCAAAATTTGTCCAGTGTTCCAGCTATTACTAAGAAGTGGGTAAGTCTCACCCATAACTCAGAGCTCCAAATTTCTGAGCAGAACTATGATGTTTCAGAGCACCTATTCACACACTCCCCAAATGAAGAGAAGGATTGTGCGAGCCTCCAAATGAAGTCAGCTTCAACACGACTGAGTTCACTGTGGCAAATGATCAGCTGCTGATGATAATAAGTAAGGTAGGCCTGCCATCTCTGCATCACCCCCGGGTCCTCATGTAATTTGGAGGGCTACAACAAATGTAAAGACACTGAAGATACGGCCTGCACTTTACCATAATTTAAAATACATTTGAGAAGAAAATTCGTAAACAAAGCACAAGAATTAAATGGTAATTAAAGGTAACAAGAAAAACTGTTGAAGTTACATAATACTTATTTGATGATAGGAAGTTTCCAGATATGTGCTGCAGACAGTAACTCTAAAGGGAATTCAGAGGACACAGACTGCACTGTGGACAGGGGTCATTAGAAGAGGCTTTAGGAAGAGCTCGATCTTTAATTGGGAGGTCACTTAGCTTATCAATTAGGGCAAAGGGTTCTGGAGCAACACACTGTGCTTTCCAATCCTGCTTCAACTCAGAGGAACTGTGTGTCCTTAACACTATTATTTGATCCTTCTAAGCTTCAGTTTTCTCACCTGTAAAATGGGAAGAGTAATAAGATCCACCTTAAAGGGTTGAGTCAGATAATGAATGTGAAGCAGCGTCTGCTATATGGTAAGGGCTCAATCAAACATCAGCACACAAACAAACAAGACAACTTGACCTTGAAAGATAGATTGTTTGTGCTGGAGAAGGTGTGGAGAAAAGAGAACCCTTCTACACTGCTGGTGGGAATGTAAATTGGTGCAGTCATTATGGAGAACCGTATAGAGGTTCCTTAAAAAACTAAAAATAAAGTTACCATATGATCCTGGGCATATGTCTGGAGAAAACTCTAATTTGAAAACATACGTGCACCCCAGTGTTCACTGCTGCACTACTTACAATAGCCAAGACATGGAAGCAACCTAAGTGTCCATCGACAAAGGAATAAAGAAGACATGGTATCAATATATATACACACTGGAATATTACTCAGCCATAAAAAAGAATGAAAAAACGCCATTTGCAGCAACATGGGTGGACCTAATGATTATCATATTAATTGAAGTAAGTCAGACAAAGACAAATATCATATGATATCACTTATATGTGAAATCCAAAAAAAATGATATAAATGAACTTATTTACAAAATAAAAATAGACTCACAGACATAGAAAACAAACTTACGGTTACCAAAGGGGATAGCTGGAGGTTGGGGGGATAAATTAAGCGTTTGGAATTAACAGATATACACTACTATATATAAAATAGATAACCAGCAAGGACCTGCTGTATAGAACAGGGAACTATATTCAATATCTTGTAATAACCTATAATGAAAAGGAATCTAAATAAGAATAGATATATCTTAAAAAAATAAAATAGATAAACTACAAAGACCCACTGTATAGCACAACTATACTCAATATCTTGTAATAAACTATAATGGAAAAGAATCTGAAAAAGAATAGATATATATAACTGAATCACTTTGTTGTACACCTGAAACTAATACAACATTGTAAATTAACTATACTTCAATTTTAAAAGTTAAAAGAAAAAGATAGATTGTTTGGAAGTGGACTAAAGAGGGATATTATAGATCAGATGATGCTTGGCGGGAAACAGCTTAAGTAAGTCTCTGATTCCTTACATTACTCACCTAAGGTCCTGGTTATTTATTATAAACCACCAGGATTTGGGGGAATTTGGGAGAATATCCACTGGGCCTTTGCCTTAGAATCTGATGGGGAGGAAACCACATCTTCGCTTCCTGATTTTCCACTGAACACATTTTGGGCCTAGCACACCACCATCAGAATAACATTCCAAAAACTCAGAAAGCCCAAGCTGAAAGAGCAAAATAACTGCCTGACCCAGGAGAAGGGGTGAATTTTCATAAAGCCAGGCTTAAGAGTCACTCTGACACTCAAAAGAGTTGTGTCTGTAACACACCATTAAGAAAAAGCTTTTCAATTAAGTGAAAACTTGAGCCAATCTAAATGTTTGGAATGGTGTAGACAGCTCACCCCCTTCCCACCCCTCCCCTGCACTCGCATTACCCCTTTCCCCCATTATTTTCATATTATTTCATTTTCATATTGTTCAGCAAATAATGGGCTGAAATTTTGGCTCCATTGATCAGATGTTTAGCATTCTATAGCCAGAGCCAATGAATAGAAAACAACTCACTCAAGAACCATTCTAGCCAAAGAAAGGGCAATAAATGGGCCATTTCACTATCATCCATAACGACTCCCAAATCCCACATTTCTACATATGATCTGGCAATTACGGCTATGGATTGAGGATTTCAAAGCAATTTCTGCCATTCCAGGTGTAAGCACAGTTGTTTAATTGGTGTTTGTAGCTTAGGAGGAGGGAGTTTATTGGACTCTTTCTCTATGGCCTCCCAAAATCCAGCTGCAAAATCTAAACTCCCTTGCAAAACAACTTCACACCTAAGCAGAAAGATTCAGGGAAATATTTAGAGGAGCAAAAAGAGACCTCACTATTGAAGAGCAGCTTTCAGGGGAGGGAGGAAAAGCCAGCCACGATGTCCTTCAGCTCCATGTTTCTGGAGGACACATTGGCCGTAGCACCAGACTGCCAGGTTGGCAGAAGCTCCTGGTGAGTGCTGCATCTTGCCTTCGGGGGGAGACCTGTGACACCTTTTCTTCTCTCACACCACGGCGTGGGAGGCATGGCAGAGAATCTACAGCCAACATAAAAGTCAACTTTTACAATCACTTCTGTGCCGAATGGCCCACTTTCCCCCTTGCGCTTGGAGACTTCATCCTATTACGGAGAGGCAGCAAAAGAGGCCCATTCTTTTCAGCAACCAGACACATCTTCAGGCAATCACTGTGAGAGAAGAGGGGCTCGCAGACCAGCTTGCAACTCCCCAGCAGCCACTATCACAGGTTCTTACAGGTCACCTTCAAGCAGAATGCTAGGGATAAATGCCTCTCATTTTAATCATGGAGTACAATTTTTAATACAAAGAAAATGCATTGATACAACATTACCACACTCCTAATAATGCATTTTTATTTCACAAAGCAACAGCTAGACTACGGCTAGGCCAACTCTAATTTCTTCAATCACAGTCCGTTGAGTCCCTCATCATATCTCGCTTGGATGACCGTAGCCCTTTCCCACCTGTCTTACTGTTTACCAGCCTCTTGTTATTCAGTTCACCCTTCAAACCAATACCAGAGTGTTGTCTAAGAGACAGTGTGAATGTCTGAGCCCATTGCTCTAGTAGTTCCACGTTGCTATGGGAGGAAAGCCAAACATGGTTTAATGAAAGATACTACCCTCTGCTGATGTCTCATGATCCTATCCTCTCTTCTCACCTACTCTACCCTCAACAACCTTATGATAGCTATTTTGAACTTCTATTTATGGAAGACTCCTTCTGTAGATTCCATCCTCAATTTATGCTTAGAGAGTTGATACTTCTCTTCCAAAAGTCACCTCCCCTGTGAAGCCTTCCCTAATGACCCTTAGACCTAGAAGGTTAGCTTCTTCTTCCTTTGTGCTCCTGGAGATCTCATTACCCATTTCTATCATGGAAGTCGTCATACAGGATTTGAAAGACTGAAATTCCATGGGGGAAAGAATGAGTTTTACTCCCTTTTCTATGCCCTGGCACATACAGAACTTTCTAAAAATGACCAGTGAAAGAATGAATGAGAGAGTGAGTGCATACTTGCTGCTTAAGAGGCCCTGAGCTTGTGTCTTCATTTTTCTCAATGTCTACACTTACAAACTGTACTCTGCCCTTAGTCATGCTCTCACGGATGTGTGTCACTGACCCAAGCAGCTGGGCTGACAATCAGACTCGAGGTGCCTATTCCTGATGATAGGTGAATTCCAGCACACACTCACCAGCCCCATGACTAAGCTATCCAGGATACAGCTCCGTGAGGGTAGGGATTTGGGCCTACGCTGGGGCCCGGTTTATAATAAGCACTCACCAAGAGGGAGAACAGAGGGAAACCAGGTGAGGGTCAGTGTTATCTCTGTGTTGGAAGAATCACACATGGGCTCAAGCTGAACTTCCCAACAATGCATGTGTTCAAATAGAGTATCACTCCACCTCTCAGAGGGTGGTAGCTCTGTTTCTTAGACTCTGAAAATTACCTGCTTCTCCAGAAATATTTACCTGGTGCAGGCAGCCTACCTGTTGGGCCCCCTCTCAAGATTTATCATCTGTGAAGATCCCTCTGTATCAGGTTGGTCCTTTCTTTTCTTAACCTCTCCCAGAACATATTTTGCCAATTAATTATAATCAGTTCTCTGTGTGTTTTAATCTTGTTTTCCCACCTCAGTAGGTATCAATTTGGATACATCATTTTTAGATCCCATAGTGAGCAGCTCCTATACCAAGCACAGCAGGTACTCAACCCCTTCTTGTTTGATTGAAATGTTGAGGATTCACCAGTCTGGAGGGATTAAATGAGCGTACGTTAGCATAACAGCCAGCACCACAATTCCTCTTAGAAAGGAACTAACTACACTGAGAAAATACATTATTGGGCCATTTGGGGGTGAAACGATAAAGCCTCCAGAACAAGGTCTGGGGAAAAAAAGCAGAATTGGAAGACAAGGGCAGAACAGGAAATTAATTGTTCTACATAGAAAGTGAGAGGATTTCCTTTTATTCCTGAGAGAAGGCAGGGAGTGGAGAGGGAGAAAGAGGTCCCACCCATGTGGCCAGAGTCTGGAGCCCAGGTTGGCAGGGATGGATTTCTAAGTAGCAGGGTGTGTAAGATCAAGTCTATGGTTTCCCTCATTCTCCTCCTCAATGTTCTAGGTTTTCCTCCCACACAAAGGCCCTGTGCAAGGCATTTGTATGTGTGATTGTTCATTGATGGAAATCCATGAGAAAGTAAACTGCTATATTGAGATCATCAGAAGCCAGAGCTGGATTCACACACATGAGCTATCAACTGAGGGAATTAACCTGAAACAAGATCTCAGAGCTAGAAGTGAGGGGAAAGCCATGAGTCTTCTCCTCTTCCTTCCCTCAATCCCCAGATCCTAGGAGGATGGGGGTCTTACTACCAGTGGGGTGAGTTTCAAATGAGCTTTAGTAGGATCTCAAAGGGCAGATATTGAAATTGACATGTGCATTACACATGGATTACAGGCTATCAAGACCTACGGCTGCCATCAGTATGAATGAGTACACTGAGGCCTGTAGTGGGGAAATGACTTGCCCAAGGTCATCCTGCCCTTTGGTGAAGGAAGTGGGTCCAGCACTCAGGCTTTTCCCAAACATTATTCCATCTTCTACTCTGTGCAGTGCCTCTGTCCTTAAATTGACCATGGGGGCCTAGAAACAGCATCTTTCCAAGACTGTGGCATTTGCTGGACTTATAATTGGAGAAATTTAGGTTACTGTCCATGCCACTAAGGGCTATTATTTATCTAAAGGCTGGGACTACATCTGTGCCGACTGGCCATCCGGGAGAGCCATCTGTCATTTGGGGGAATCCTAAGGGTATCTGGCATGGGTGGATGAGGTCCTGGGAATGGGCTGAATTGGGGATGCTGCTAAGTAGCCTCCAGGCCTCAATTACCAAGAGCCTCTTCACCTTGTGCTGCCTTTACTTGTGTGTTTCAGGAGCCCGGAAGGGAGCTCCTCATGGCTGCTGGAATCTCACATTTGCAGTTATGGAATACAGAAGATTTGCTTCCACCAGTCTCAGGACCAGTACCTGGGAGAGGCATCCCAAGGGAAGGTCCTCTCTGGGAGGCTGCCTTCTTGGACCATCCCCTTTATTCCCAGGGAATCAGCGTGGCTTAGTGGAGTCTGTGAAATTCATTTACTTCTTCCTGTCCATCGGGTTTCTTTTCTGCAACTGACATTGCCCTGCAGGTACAGATAGGTATCATGAAGCTGAAATTGTGCTAAAACAAGGGGATTCTGCAGGTCAAGGTAGCCACAGGCTTAACCGTTAGCTCCCAGCCACCAGGCTTGAGCAATGGCTGTCCCCAAAGAGCCAGGGAACCAGAGAGGTCACAGGCAGCCTGTCTCCTCAGGGGTCTGGGAAGGCTAGGAGAGAAACTGTCTGTCCGGGGTTGATTACAACAGAAATCAGAGCAAGCAGAGAGGAAGGGAGATGATAATGCTATGCAAATACAGCAGCCTGCTTTTGTCTCTTCTAACCACAAGCTCTAAACATTTGATAACAACATCAAAACCACAAATTTCTTTATCCCTGCTATTGTGTGAAACGATGGCTTCAAGAAAGAGAGGTTAAGGAGATTTAGTCAAGGTTAGCCAGCAAATCAGTAAATCCTAGAAATGATTCAGTCTCTCTGCTCTTCTCCAACTACCACCCTTTACTGTTTTCTATTGCTGTTTAAATATGAAGCTGTGTGAGCAAACAGAAAACGCTGTAGGTCCTTTCTAGTGGGTATGCAAACACAGGCTAAAAGCCATTTCCATTTTTGACTGGATGAAAATAACTTTTAGGCATTTTCTGTCTTCTTTTTAAATGATTGCCACGATAAAGCTTTGAAAGGGGGTTAGGGGGAGGGAGCGTTTCTGAACCAGAAATGCTGCTCTGGGAATAATCAGTTTTCCATAGTGAGAAGCAGGTCTGGGATTGACTTGTGTACCTCTTAGCTGCTAATGATCTATTGCAACACAGGTTTGGATTTGGAAGCAAGCAGGACGTGTTTGCTGAGTTTTAGGAGTCTGAGAAGTTGAAAATGGACTTGCAAACCTATTCCAGATTGTCCTCTGATTTTAGGGGTAACTGATTCTAATAGTAATAAAGATCTTTATTCCAACATCACCTACTTCATAAAGTCTACCCTGGACAACCCCTCTCCCATTCCACAGCCTCTTCCTACCTTTTTTTCTCCTCTATCCTTAACATTTATCACTATTTAACATATTATATGTTACTTATTTATCACTGTCTAAAGTAGTGTATATTTACTTATTTATCTTGTTTCTTGTCTTTTCCCCAAGTAGAATCTAAGCTTCCTGATGGCAGTGATTTTTCTTGTTTTGCCCACTGATTATCCCCAGGGTCTAGAACAGTGCCTGACACAGGGAGGTGCTTTAGTAAGACTTATCAAATAAATGAATGTAAGGAAGATGATCAAAGTGAAATCAAAATTCTTACAAGGTGTCTGGTCTATGCAAAGCACTAGTAACTAATTTAAACAAGTATAAACCAAAGTAATTCCCTTATATTGGTCTGCTGTAACAACATATCACAGACTGGGTGCTTAAAAAATAGAAATTTTCGTACATTTCTGGAGTTAAAAGTCCAAGACCAAGGTGTTGGCAGGTTTTATTTCTTCTGAGGCCTCTCTCTTTGGCTTGCAGTTGGCCACCTTCTTACACGTCTTCACATGGTCACCCCTTGGTCTATGAACATGCACCCTTGGTATCCCTCTGTGTGTCCAAATTTCCTCTTCTTATAATGACACCAGTCAGATTGGATTAGGGCCCATCCTAACAGCCACATTTTAATCACCTTGTTAAAAGCTGTATCTCCAAATATTGTCACATTCTGTGGTATTGCAGGTTAGGGCTTCAACATATGAATTGGTGAGGGCGTTCATAACATCCCTCAGAAGGATTAAAGTGTGTTAGGAAAATAAGATATAATTCCTTAGATATTAAAAAAAATTATCAGGGAGAAAGAACAAAGTAAATGTAAGAAAGCTAAGATACATCTACAAGATAGATAATGAAGTGGTAGAATGTAGCAGGTTTGTAGTAGCTCCTTCTCTTTATCACGTATTGGGGAAATTACATATATTTCTGAGCCTTGTTTCTCATCTGGACAATGGGAATAATGGAATTGATGAGGAGATTAAATGGGATGATGTATGCCACATTCCCAACAGCTTGGCATGTAGATGGTGTTTAGTAAATGCTGCTTACCTTCTTTTTTTCTTTTCTCCAAAAATACTACATTCATTTTGGTGCCACGTATTAACAGGTGCACTGATAGCACTGTGAAGACTGCCTTTCCTAGGCAGTCCTTTTTGTTTAACCACAAAAGTGATATAATTTTTTCTGATTATGAAATAATATACACTCATGTTAAAATTCAAACACTATAGAAGTGAAGTAGAAAGTGAAAGAAACCCTGTTGACTAATACCCTCCCCAGCAATAGATAACCACTATACACAGTTTAGTGTGTAGCCTTCAGCCTTTTTCTCTATTTTTATATAAACATCTAATTTGTTTTTCATATAAAAGTAAAGTGATCCATGATGGGTATTTTTCTATGCCAATATGTACCGATCCAGCCCATTCGTTTTTACATTAGTATTTCATTATATTGAAGAAGGGGGACTGAATCTGATTTCTTTTCCCTGGAACTGCTCAGAGCCTTTAATATACACAGTGACTATCCAAGAGACTGATACACTAAGTGGCATGTGCCAGTTATCAAATTATTGTGTCTCAGCTCTCAACCCATGCTCTTTACTGGGTCTGCAGTGCTGGGATAGGACTCTGCTTTGACGACTGGCCTCCTGACATGCTCGGCCACTAGAGGGCTCTGGGGGAGACAGGGAGGATGGAGGAGGAACTTCCTGTTTGTTTCCTGCCTGTTTCACTCCTGTGTCACCCTAGCAGTGCTTCTTTGAGTTGGCAGCAGCAAATACTTCTCCTAGCAGCAGCTGAATCCAGTCTGTTCTTTTTCCAACACTTGCAGAACCAGCCTCATTGCATCCGAGATGCCAGCACTAGCCAGCTAGCTCCCCTCCTTAGAGGTCTACATCACAGACCCAAGGGGACTCCTCCTTCGAGCTCAGAGTCTAGCACCTGATAAGCTGTACCACCTCCTCAGAGGTCTAAGTTTCAGCAACTTGGTGTCCCTCCTGCAAGCTTCTATGATTTAATAGAACCAGCCCTGTAATACCAACTGGCATATTTAAAATACCAGTCCTAGGGGAGATCACTGCTTCCTGCAGGTGCTACCTCTGTGGTAACTTAGTGTTCTTGTTCTGCCTTCTCTGTTAGTAGTTAACAACTTTATATCTTTATATCAACTTTTTTCTGTTAAAATAATTGGTAGGTTTCTGTCTCCTGACCGATTTCTGACTGGTACATGACATTTCTGGACCTTATTTGACTATGTCCCTGTCCTCAAGGGACAGCTCAGAGTCCAGCCTTCTGCCAAACACTCTTGGAGAGAGGAGGCTCTGAGCATTACTATTAAGTTAAAAAAATATACGATCATTAACAAAGGCTCATAAAGACTTGGTGAACCTCCTTGTACAAATAAGGGAAGGTAGAAAAAAGGCTGTATATGCTACCAATTTTAATATGCAACCATCATTTTTCAGCAACTAGATCTGCCATTAGTGAAAAGACTTTGAAGAATCACCAAGATACATGTTGAAAGTTAACCCTAAGGGTTTTTGTTTGAGCCAAGACTCGCAGATCTTGAACATTTAACCTTCATCTGAGTTCATTTTATCATTTCTTAAAGTCTTTTAGTCATTTTGGCTTAATCATTTATTATGTTCTTTTCCTCTTAAATTTGTGGATTGGGATATCTTTTCTTTAAAATATAGTATTCAACCCAATAAGCCATGAATATTCTCTCTCCACTTTACAAAGCTAATTAAATTCTCCTTCCTACAATAGTATTGATTCTTCCTGCCAACTTTTCCTTTAAAATATCCTTCACACTCATTGTTTCCTATCCATCTCAGCTGCCACCAATTCCATTTGCGTTCCTCCTCTCCAGCCTTGCTCGCTACAAGAACCTCTCTATGATTCTCCAACCTCCAACTGTTCCCTCTTCCGGTTTACCCTCCATGTCATCACCTGACTGATTTACTGAGTTCCATAATTCTTCTGGTCAGAACACTCCAAAGGTTCCCAAACACCTGCATTTCTAACTTCTTAGCACGATGCTCAAGTTCTTCTCAAAACGACTGTGGCAATTTGATCTCCATCAACTCAAGTTCCTGAATCTAATGCTCCAATCAAACATGTTTACTCATTGTCTTTAAGTTGGATCTCTGCCGTCTTGCCTGCAAGTGTGTATTCATTTCATTATCCTATCGAGAAAGCCCTGCCTGTTCTTACTCCCTTCCAAACATTATCAGGTCTGCAAGGCTGAACTCAACATCCTTCTCTTAGCAATTGTCCTTTCCAGTATGCTGGTCTCTTCCTTCCCTGAACCCCTGTAACGTTTAGTGTTTTCACTTCTAAATAAGTAATACTAGCTGCCATTTATTGAGCACCCACTCTACGACAGTACTCACCTGGGTACTTTATTATCACTAATCCTCTTTACAACTCTTCATCTTGTTTTGGATGAAGAAATTAAGACTCAGATTGGTTAAGACTTTCCTAAGGTCATGTACTTATCAAGAGGGGGCGTAAAGAGTAGAGGCTTCTGGGCTTCCCTGGTGGCACAGTGGTTGAGAATCTGCCTGCCAATGCAGGGGACACGGGTTCAAGCCATGGTCTGGGAAGATCTCACATGCCGCGGAGCAACTAGGCCCGTGGGCCACAACTAATGAGCCTGCGCGTCTGGAGCCTGTGCTCTGAAACGAGAGGCCGCGATAGTGAGAGGCCCGCACACCGCAATGAAGACTGGCCCCTGCTTGCCACAACTAGAGAAAGCCCTCACACAGAAACGAAGACCCAACACAGCGAAAAATAAAAATTAATTAATTAATTAATTTTTAAAAATGAGTAGAGACTTCTTCCTTCAACTCTACCATGCTGTTATCCATTGAACTTCCAGTCAGAAGACCTGGGTTTACCTCAGGTTCTGTCACTAACAGTCAAATCTTGCATGGATCACTTCACTTCTACTGACTTTTGTTTTCTCATCTCCAAGGCCCCTTCTATCACTAACATTCAGAGAGCCAGTTCACAGAGGGTCATGGATCCGATTAAGTTCTTCTAGATGAGAGAAAAGATCTCAGAAAATCCCGACTGGTGTTTTTATTGGGCTTTTAATTCCTGGGAAAGGGGAGATGGGCTGGGGTCAGGACACTGAGGTGACTACTCTTTGCAGGATGTTTGGAGGCATCTTGTCATATTGAATTAAGCATTTATCTTTCTTTAGAAACTCCAGAAATTTTACAGGAAGGGTTTGTTAGGAGAGAGTTTAAATTATCAACCTGCCATAGAATCACAGATGAACAAAAGCTGTGGAGGTTTCTTTTTTCCTCTATACGGCAAAGGGGTTTGCCCTTCATTTTGAGGTGCTAGGGAAGAGCAGACATGTCTGTTTTTTCAGATGGGAGACTGTGTTTGGCAAATGCCAAAGCAAGTTGGGCCGACCCCAAGGAGAGTGCTAGGTAGCTGGAGGTCTGCAGCTTTTGCTTGAACACATGTCCTGACCCTTGGCCTTGCAGAGTGCAACTACACAGCACTGACTGTGCACGTGGAAATAGGAAGCCAATATAAAGACAGGGCCATGTAAATCTCAAAACCACAATTAAGTTTAACTCCTCAATGTACTTACCTTGACTCTAGTTGTGTAACAGGGAAGAATAAGCCTTACTCCCTATTAGACCTGTTCCTTTTACCCTAACCTTTGTATTCTATTGCTTTTGCTTCAAGTTAAGAATGTTGCCTAGAGCCTGAAATATACAGGATAGCCCATTCTCAAGGCTCTGACCTGTAAGGGTATAACACTTTTCCATTTATATAGAGATTAAAACATTGTAGAACAGAGAATAACATGTGTCTTGCTGGAGGTTTATGGGAACATCGTGACCTGACCTACATGGACAGCTGCAAGAACAAAGGATCCCCCCGGCACCAAAAAGTTCGCAGCAGCCAACCAAGCCCCTCCCTCACCTTTTAAAAATGCTTTGCTGCAATCCTTCAGGGAGCTCAGGGTTTTGGGGGGCAGAGGCCATCCATTCTCCTTGCACGGCCCTGCAATAAACCTTTCTCTGCTCCATACTGCAACGTTTTGGTTTGTTTGGCCTCACTGTACATCAGGCACACGAACTTGTGTTCAGTAACAGTTGTGGGAAGAACATGGATTTAGGAGTTAAGCAGACTGAAATTACAACCTGGCCCTTGTTATTCACCTCTCTGAGTTTTAGTTTTTTCTTTTGTAAAATAAGAGCCACACCACTTGCCTATTGCATTATTTTCTACAACTCGAGGAAATGAGAAGGTAGGTAAGTACTCTCAAAGAAGGTACTCACCAAAGGTTACTTTAGCTCCGTCTGTACCTTAAATAGTTAATCAAATGCTAGCAACTAAACTATATGTATCTCTAAATTCACACTGAGGTGGGAGGGTGGATGGCATATCTAGGAAAAAGGCCACAGGAACACTTATCTATCCCACTTTATACATTTTCTCCTCATTTGAATATCTCATTTGTCAATCTTGCAAGGAAGAAAAAATCACTCATTGTTTGGGAGATTTCATGCTTTCCCCTCCATCCTGCTTCTTGAGATCAATCCTAAAAGAGTCAGTGCGGCACTTCTCAGCACTGCTACCGCCAATCCCAGGAAGTGGGTTCTTCTAGCATGCTTTTAAGTGCTCGCATGACTAATAAAGTGTGACATGGCTGAGATTTCCTAGGCTTCTCTTCGGGAGCAAACATTCTAGCTGACAAAATATGACTAAATTTAGCTGCCTTTAGACAACAAGCATCTTCCAAACAAAGAGGGCGTCAAAGGCAAAAATGAGCCATAACGTGTCTCTTTCCTAACACGGATTTGCCCAGCCTCTCACTCGCGGCCTGGCCCTCGGCACAGAGACACACACACTCACAAGCAGTGTCTGAGCTGTGCTGATGGTGACAAATACCAGGTAAGGTGACAGATAACTAGGTAAGGTGTTCCTCCTGTGGCCTCTGACCCAAGAGTTTTTACCAAGGTGGGAAATGGGTGTGTTGCGCAGCAGAGAGAACAGGGACAGTGATCAGAGTATCCGAAGCTCTGGTAGTGCCATCTGTGTGCTGATCTGTGCTTTAACCACTGCCCTCTTCAGCCTCCAATCATAACATATCAGGCCTTGAAGACAGCCCAGAGGTCATCTCACTTAATACCCCTGTTCTTTGCTTGCGACAACCAAGGCCCAAAGAGGGGAAGCAACTTGCGCAGGGTCCCACAGCCAATGGGTGGTTGACCTTAGGCAAGAAGGCCAAACTCTTAACTCTCGGTCAAGCTCTTAAAACTGCTCCAAAGGAAAGAAAATGTGGGAAATCTGCCAGGACACATGGGAGGCACTTTGTGGAGAAGAATTGTATGTTGCTGAAGCATCCTAAGAGCTAAAACTGTCTCCCTTCCAGCTCAAAGTTTATGTAGCTAGATCCAAAACATTGTGAATGCATTTGGCATGGATCACAAAGAAGACACTGACCTTGCTGTGGCAGGCAGGGGCACTGAGGGTGACAGGGGACACTCCCGGCGTTCAGACAGAGACCCAACAGCAGTCAATCAATCGTAGGCTCAGACTCAGAAGCTCAAAGAAAGAGACCCACAGTCCCCTGAGGTGTCAACTACCAAGCATGGAAAGGACACAGAATAGAGCCTTCCAGCCGCTGGCTAGAATTTCAGATCCAGGCACATCCTCTGCACGCCGGGCATTACTTGCTGGCCCTTGCATCATTTCCAGCCCCTTCTATGCTTTCCCCATGCCTCAGGGAATGATAGCTGGGAGCTGCATTTCCCTAGGTTCCTAGGTCAGCAGGGTTCCTGCTATGGTTTAGGTTCTGCCTATGAGATGCACTTAAATGAGTGCTGGCAGAGAAGCAGAAGTTATTTTTTTTCTCTGGTAGTGCTGGTGAACATATGGCTTTGGCCACATGTTATCAGTGGCCACCATGTTCCCCTGACTGCCAGAGGTTGCAAGGCCAGCTGTGACCATTGCCCAGGGTGGTTTTCTGCAGTTTCTTGACCCCCGTGAGGTGGCAGTGATGATTCTGCCAGAATCAGAATGATTCTGATTCTCAGAATCACAGCTAAGGTGGTAAAGCTGAAAGCTGGTGGCCACCCCCTTGCTTTAACATATCCAGCCAGTCCTTCCAAAACTTTCAAAAACACCTAATTCTGTGTTAAGTTCTTTTCTGTTTGAAATATCTACAGTGGTTTCTGATCTCTCAGTTAAACACTGATTACCAATAGATTTAGTTATAGTAACAATTAATTTATGGAACACTTCCCGAATGCCAGGACTATACTAAGCATCATCTCATTCAATGTTCACTATAATACGGTAATCATTCTCATTTTACAGATGAAAAAATGGAGGATTAGATAGATAAGATGACTTGCCTGGGTTCACCTACTCAGCAAATGGCAAGCCAAGATTGAAGCCCGCTATCCCACTCCAGAATCTACACTCTTAGTCACTTTGCAAACCCACTCCCTTCATTTTAGAATTACAGCCTGCCTCAGAAGAGTCATGCTTAAGGCCACCATTGGAGACAAGCTTAATCTCAAAGGAAAGAGAAAGAAATCAGCATTCAAGGAGACAGACAGTGGAAGACATTCTTTGCCTCTTCCCTCTCTCACCCCTTCTTCTGCAGCTGATGAAATTTCACAAGCACATGCCAAGCCTCCATGTGCCTGACCCTCTACCTCAAAGTAACCTCTCTCCATAACTCCCCACCATCACCTGCGTGATAAGACTTACTGCCCCCAGTTTCGGGATGAAGCCAGTTCAGATCTCCTCTGCACAGCCTTCTTTACTTGAGCACTCTATGGCTGCCCCAGTCAGAAGAAATGCTTCCCTTGCTCTACTGCCATTTATGACTGGTGTCTCAACCCACTCTGAATTAGAACAACTTGCATGTATGTTCCCCTCTTATTGGTTTGAAAGTGTCAGTTATCAGGCAGCACCTTTAATTCACACCACAGCAAAACTTTGAAGGTGCGCCCAGCTCTTTCGTGGGAATCTCCCCGCCAGCAGAACTCTGACCATCGGAATTTGGCTACACAATCCCCTACTTCCTCTTCAAATTCCCATTTTCTGATACCTCATCAGCTTCTACTGGGTTGGCCAAAAAGTGCCTTTGGTTTTTAAGTAAAAACAAAAGACACATTTTTCATTTTCACCAAGAACTTTATTGAACAACATGTTCACCCTTTTGTTCCACTACCTTCTGCCATTTTTCAGGCAACTTCATAATTCCATCTTCCCCAAACTTTTATCTTTTTGAGCAAAGAACTGTTCCAGGTGCCTTTTACAGTCTTCCAAGGAATTGAAATTTTTTCCATTATGAAAATTTTGTAAAGACCTAAATAAATGGAAACTGGAAGGTGCAATGCCTGGTGAATACGGCGGATAGTTCATAACTTCCCAGCCAAGCTGTAACAGTTTTTGCCTGGCCATCAAAGAAACACGCAGTCTTGTGTTACCCTGATGGAAGATTATGTGTTTTCTGCTGACTAATTCTGGGTGCTTTTCCTCGAGTGCTGCTTTCAGTTGGTCTAATTGGGAGCAGTACTTGTTGGAATTAACCATTTGGTTTCCTGGAAAGAGCTCATAATAGAGGACTCCCTTCCAGTCCCACCATATAAACAACATCACCTTCTTTGGATGAACGCCGGCGTTTGGTGTGGTTGGTGGTGGTTCGCTTGCCCCACGGTCTCTTCCGTTCCACATTATTGAACAGTATCCACTTTTCATTGCCTGTCACAATTTGTTTTTAAAATGGAACGTTTTTCGTTACGTTTAAGTAGAGAATCGTATGTGGAAATACGGTTAAGAAGGTTTTTTTTCACTTAACTTACACGGAACTGAAACATGAAAGCGATTCACATAACCAAGCTGGTGCAAATGATTTTCAGTGCTTGATTTGGATACTTTGAGTGTGTCTGCTATCTCCCACGTGGTATAACATTGATTATTCTCAGTTAATGTCTCGATTTGATCACTATCAACTTCAACTGGTCTACCTGACCGTGCAGCATCGTCCAGTGAGAAATCTCCAGCACAAAACTTTGCAAACCACTTTTGACACGTTTGAACAGTCACAGCACCTTCCCCATAAGCTGCACAAATCTATTTTTCATTTCAGTTGCATTTTTACCTTTCTTGAAATAATAAAGCATAATAGGCCAAAAATGTTGCTTTTTCCTTCCATCTTCAATATTAAAATGGCTACACAAAAATTCTCCAATTTTGATGTTTTTTTGTAAATGCACATTGATATGACAGCTGTCACATACAACCTAACAAAATTGTTTCGAATGAAGTTAAAGACAACTAAGTGCTACTACAGCCACCTTACAGAAAAAAAAGAATGAATCTTTTGGCCAACTCAGTATGAAGTTTCTGTGCATGGCTCCTGACCACAGCTCTGATTCAGGTATGTGCTCACTTATCAGTGGGTATCCTTTGACCTGACATCTGGTAATTGCCTGGTAAACACAAAACAGAGCTGGATCTATACTGGCATTCCAGAAATATTTCTAGCACTCATATGGTGCATTACTCCTCAGCCCTATCCCTGACTGCCAGACAGCCTGTAGGTTTCTCACTGACAGCACAGTGACCCTTTCAAAGGAGAGATTCAGGAAATGTTAGTTGAACTGAAATAAAAGTGAATGCCCATAATTTGGAAGAGCCCCCAGAAATGAAAGATTCACTGAAATTGACAGTTACCAAAGAAGAAAGAGGTGTCATCTGCCATCTCAGGGGCAGTAAGGAGGTCAAGGAGGATGGGAATGGCCCAAAATGTATTTGAGGAAGTGTTTGTCCATTTGATTGGAGAATTCAGACAGAACAGATTAGATAGGATCCAAAAGAAAGAAGGAAGATACATGAAAAAACCTGGAGGTAGGGACCACATGGGGCTTTCTGAAGCTAAAAGGCAGACCCAGGGAAGCAATTGTCAGGGGATAAGTGTCAAGAAAAGGCTTTGTAGGGAAAGGAGAGGCACAGGAGGGAATGGGAGAGGAGAGAGCAAGTTCTCAGAAGATGGAATATAAAATAGGGACATGGGTCACAAGTTTAGGAAACAGATTAAAAGGGAACAGCGATGAACAAAAAAGAAGAAAGATGATGAAAGCGGGGAGAAAGACAACTACAGATTCTACTAGGCATTAAAAATGGCCAGGAAGATCGCTGAAAAATCCTTCATATGTGCAAAGTGAGCGATATGCATACTGGGAGATTCCTGTCATTGCTCTGAAGTTTCTGACTTTTCAGACATACCTATCCTTCACATGATTGCTGGTCAAGCCGTGCAGGAGAAGCGTCAATAACAAATAGTCTCCAAGTCTCGTTGGCTTAAAACTAGGACAGTTTATCTCTTGCTCACACTATAGGTCCATCGTGGTTTAGCTGATGCTCTGTTCTACATGGTTCTCACTTAGGGACCCAGACTGAAGGGGGCTGCATCTCCCTGAGTGCATGAATACTGAGACAGAAAAGGAGAACACAGTGAATCATGCACTGACTCTTAAAGCTTCTGTCTGGGAATGAAGCATATTACATCCACTCACATTCCATGGACCACCAGCAAGTCACATGGCTATGACTACCATCAGAGGGGGCAGGAGTGTAATCCTACTGTGTACCTACAAGAACTAGAACCATTTTGATGAAGAGAATTAATGACTCCAATGAAGGAAAGCCCTAGGTTCTCTATTTCCAGCATGGTGTTTTCTTAACCAGAATCCATAGAGCCATAAAGTAGCAGAGCAGGAAGGGACCTAGCAAAGTTATCTAGGCTCACTTTCTGAATTTACTGGTAAGAAAACTGAACCTCAAAGAGATGAAGTGGCTTATCATGGACCACACTGCTGGTGGAACAGCCAGGTTGTTATTTCCCAGCTCTTCATGCTGCTTATACCAGGGTACTTCTATTAGTCTAATAAATATCTACTCATTTGAACTACCAGATTTATTTCATTTTGCAACAGGCTTTTAATTACAACTAGAAGAAAAGGGAGGATTTTTCTTGCCAAATGCCTTGGTGCTGCCAAGTTCCTTATACCACCAATCATGAATCCCAACCATATCAATACCATATAAATAAACAGAAGGCAACTAGAGTGTGAAAATAAGAATTTGGGTAGCATTAGAGAGAAATGTTTGATGATACACATTATCACTTCTGCAACACACAGAATTATTTTTGGCCATTAGGAGGGGTATGCTTAACTGTATATGTGTGTGTAGTTTTTAATATATATTTGCATCTAGGTAGAATATTTCCAAAATGATGCCTAAGAAAGTTTTAATGGCGAGAGGGGATCTGCAAGCAAGAGAGAGACTTTCATTTTCCCATATGCCCTATTGTATCATTTGGATTTTTCTACCATGCGTGTATTACTTTTTCAATAAAAATAGTTAATAAAACAATAAAGCAGTTAGATTTTAAAAAGTAACAGATGTCAAAAAATGCTTAATGGGGCTGTGCAGTGTCTTTTAGAGTAACATGAAGTAGAACAAGACAAGGAAAAAGACTAAAATGGAAGCAACTGACAGCACTTACCAGCAGGCAGTACATTTTTTAACAAGTTGCAATATATTTTTATGTCAGACAAGCATAATTTAAATATCATTAGGCTGGGATAGTCAAGATCTGGGTTCAAGCCCTCCAGATGTACTGCAATCTTTTGCTATTACTTTGGGAGGAAATCACTTGAACTTCTTTGTGGTTCAGATTTCCTATCTGTTAATAGCCCAAGGTTTGGGTTTTCTATACCAAAGTCTGCTGGTGCCCTGGCCACTTGAGTTTTACTGAAGAGCCAGCACATACAGTGGTAAGATCAAGGGCCTTAGACACAGACATACTCTGGCTTGCATTCTACACCACCCACTTCTTAACTGTGAGACCTTGAGCAAATTACTTAATCGCTCTTCATTTTCAATAAGGTTGGGTCATGTCTGCCTTCAGAATTACTGTAAAGATGAACTAAATGCCAATACAGAGAACTCCTGGTCCTTGATGGCACTCAAAAATTTTAAATTCCTTTCTGAAACCATCTCAGCAAACCAACTGAAAAGATCCTGCAGCTGAGGAAGACAAAAATTACCCATTTCTGGCATCTAATTCTTTCCTTTAAGTGAGTCTATGTTGACATAAAATAGGATGGAACAGGCCCAGACAGAAGTGACAACCTTCTGGTGATCAGAATCTTTAATCCGTAACACGTGTAGTTCTTGATCCCAGCCAGTATTTCTTTACAGTGTTATCTCAACAAGGAACAGACATCTTAAGAAAGCAGACTGATTACGAGAATAACAATAATTTTATAGTTTATAAAATGCTTTTACACATACTATTCCATTAAATCCCCCAAAGAAACTGTGCCTCATTCATCCATTTTTTCAATCATCTAGTCAATAAGTAGTTATTGACTATCTACTATATGCCATACTAAGTGCCAGAAATATACTGAGAAATAAAAGAGCTATATTACCTGCCCTCAGAAATCCTACCATTTAATGGGGGGGGGAGACATACACTAATCAAATTATCACACAAATAAATGATAAATTAGATCTGAGTACTTTTCAGGCAGACAGGACAGCATGTGCAAAGACCCTGTGGCAGAAAGGGAAGGACTCATACTACCTTCCTTCCAAATCATACTACCTTCCAAAGATTCCAAAGTGACACAGACATAGCATGAGGTGACTTCTAGGAGACCCCGGAGAGGTGGGTTGGGGTGGGGTATGCTTTGCAGTGCCAAGGAGAGATGTCCTTAGGAACTACAGACATTTGCCAGGGGCTGAATTCAGAGCATGGAGCTGACAAGGTACACAAAAGAATATGCTGGCTGTAAGCAGGTGGAGCAGTAGGCAGACACGGGTTAAATCACCTGTGCTTTCTGAATGGAATTCAAAAAGCCTGAGGAAGTCATTGTCCCATTTGTGTCTTGGAAAAGCTCTACAAGGGAGGGAGGAGGGGGGAGGGAAGGAAGGGTAGGGTTCATGAGCCTTATTTCCAAGACAGAGGGAAGAAAGCTATACAATGCTTCAGGGAAGATGGTGACTTGGTAGCTTTTTTTAAATAAGAAATTCATGGTTTCAATACTTTCCTTGGTACTCATATCTTTTCTCAGTTCTTTCTCCTGACCCACAGACACCTACATTTATTACTGTTGATAGCCTTTGGAAATTGTGCCAGTACCTGGAAACCAGACAGTAAACTAAGCTGATCCGCAATTGTGTGAAGCATCTGGACGTATGGGGTACCCCACATAATCAAGACTACCGAAACCCCCGTCAACCTTTCTCCAGGAGAGTGGGTTGTGAGTCTTGAGATAGTCATGGGAAAGGACAGTGGTTCTCAAGCCTGGTAACACATTAGATTCAGCTGATGACAATTTAAAAAAAAAACAAAAACAAAAACTATGCCTGGGTTCCAATCACATGAGAGCCTCTGGAGTGAGGACCAAGCACTGGTACTTTCTTAGTGCTCATTCTGCTGCCCAGCCAGGGTGAGGAACCACTGGCATGGAGAAAGCACAACCGTGTCCACATCCTTGGTTGTTGGCTATGTGAGCTAGGGAAAGTCACCCCTGTCTCTGGACCTCCGTGTTCCTATCTCTCCACTTGGGGAGCCATTCCTGATGTCCTCAAAGGCCTCTGCCAGCTGTCACAGTCTAGGACTCTAACTCTACTTTAGGAAGTGTTGCCGCATCTACCATGAGTCCTATTCCTGCCTGGGTGCTATTGCTCCCTCCCCCAAGTGCCTCCCCCAACTTGAGGCATGGCATCATGGGAAGAGCACTGAGCCAGGAGTCAGGAGACCAGTCTTCTAGTCCACACACACAAAGTGCTAGCTGACCAACACAGAAAACATCACTCGAACTCTTTAGACCTCAGTTTGCCACATCCGTTAGATGGTGCTCATGCTGACCCTTCTCAGTACTGAACACAGGAAGCTGGACCAGATGACCCACCCAGGACATTCCAGCTCCAAGAGTCTCTGAGAATCCCAGACTAGACATGTGAATTACGTTTAGAAATACAAATAAAAACACGCAAACCAATGCTCCCTGCGATGAATAGTCTATGGGCTCTGGTGCTGTACGATCCCCTCACAGTACAATTGTTCTTACCTGCACTATGCTGTTCTGACCCGTGACATGTTGTTTCAATAGCAACACCTGCCCACAACTTTGAAGGAAACTGAGAGCAAATGGGGCTATAGGATCCATTCTGACCTGCCCACAAGCCTCCAAGGGGCTGATGACTAGAAATTGCAGGGAAGAAAAAGCGTTATTACTGCTGTTCGTAGCGCAAGGTCACCATCGGCAAGGTGGGGACAAGAGGAAGATCCCACATCAGTGGGGTGTAAGATATGACCCCACCTAATGGGCCTATGTTATGATTTATGCGCTGTGGACTCCCAAACTCCCTTCCCTCACCTGAGCTCCATATTTAACTGCCCCCTAAATCGTTTTTTTTTAAAAAGGGGAGAATTCCCATGTCATAACATTGAGAGTTGGCCAAGAAGCATCCCTCCCCATGATCTTGTGTGTTGAGGCCTGTAAAATCTCTTGCTGAAATACCTCACCTATCCACCCCCACTCCATCTCCAAGCCTTTCCCAACCAAATACCCCAGCCTCCTATCTGCTCTTCTTGCTAATTACTCCCCCTCAATCTATCCTGGCTGAATGACTGCACAGTTTAATCACTCCGCCCCCTAAAAAGCTCTTCTATCTAAAGAAATCGCCCCACTATTTCTTGTTCATCACCCTCTTTAGTTCCTTCACAGCACTTACCACAGTCTGCTTCTTCATATGTTTGTTCACTTCCCTGCTGTCTGTCCCTCCCCTAGAATCTCAGTGCCAGGAGTATATGTTCCTAGTCTTGCTCATGTGAAGCCTCACCAACATTCAGCACCATGCTTGGCACACGGTAGACCCCCCCAACAAAATATTTATTGAGTAAATAAATGAATGAAAGCTCATCGGGTAAAATCCAAATGTTTTAACCTTACGTGCTAGACTCCCGCACCATGTGGCCTGAGACCCCCCTCGTTGCCCTATCCAAGGCCCCTTCTCCCCATGCCCTACGATAAGCGCTGTTTGCTGTTCTTCCGAACCACCATGGCCTTGAATGTTCCTTGAATGAACGGAGTTGGAACCTGCTGGTCCCAATGTCTGAAATGACACCCCCACCCCCAGCAAAGTCCTAATCATCTTTGAAAGGCGAGCTTACATTTCACATCTTTTAAAAGCCCCACCCCCGCACAGCCCTCTGCCAATCTCTCTCCTGCACTCCCAGGATGCTCTGAAATCCCTTTACTGGATCTTTCACTGCAACTCATTACACTCATTTGTTGAAGTGACTGCTTCCCACTCTGGACTGTGAGAAACTTAGAAACAAACATTCTCTTTGCTCATCTTTGTTTTCCATCAGCACCTGGTATGGATCCAGTCCACAGTTGATGAATGTCTGCGAATTGTATCTGCAATTCTAGAAGCTGTCCTGTGTGAACATTAGTCCCATTACAAGTTGCATCAATTTGTAACTGTAAGAACTGAAGAGCCAGTGGTCCTGGACTTCCTAACTAACCATCCCCGGAGGGTACACCCAGGAATTCCATTTATTCATAGACTTCCGATTGTGACAAAAAGAAGCAGAAAAACAAGTCCACTTTTGGCAATAAAGTCAGATGGATTTCAAACAAGGAGATAGTCCTCCACTTTATCCTTCTGCTGGAAATGACCTTCTGTCAGCAAACATTACTGAGTGCCTACTAAGTACCAGGTACTGTGTTAGGCACCAGAACCTCCCAAAGTCAAGCAAGACATGGCCACGACCTGAAGGGGCAGGGAGAAGGTATCCTTCCTGTTCCTCTGCCCTGAAGTTTAACTTCAAACCTGATTGCTGTTGATAAATGAAAATCTCATCCAAGTTGGTGAGCCTGGAGGGCAATTCAAGCAGCTCTCCAGGAGATAAGGGTCCTTCTTTTTGCTCTTCCCAGGAGTCATGTCCAGTGACTGAACAGCAGAAAGCACAGCGATGGGGAGCACCTGACCTACTGACAAAGAGGCATGAGGGAAGGTCCCCACTGTGGAGGAGCTCACAGAGGTCGTGGTTCCAGACAGCCTAGGGCACATTCATGAGATTTAGGGCAGCACAAAAGTGTGCCAATTTCAGAGCCCTGCCCAGATTGCCCCTAAATCATCTGAAATATTCCTTAAAAAAAGATCACTTGGATTTCCTGGATGACTCATCCCATTGCCCCAGAACACTGGCAGATGTCCCAATTGTTTACGAGCTTAGGATTTTTCTACTTTGGGGAAAAATGCCTCCAAGTGTGCAGAGCACGGGGGATAGATGAACTGCCCTTCCAGCGTGTTACCGTCTCCACTGTCAATTGGAAGAGAGATAAGCTGCTAGTAAAGAATTCCCTACGAGTCTGAAAAGCAGTATTCATGCTCCTTACCCAGGGTGGCCTTTAGGAAAGTCAGCATCTGCTTCCACAGTCCTTCTCTCTCCCTGACCTCTTGCTAACATAGGGATACATACCCCTGGGATAACCTAACCTAGCTTAGGGCTGAGCAGGGATCCTTTAGAGATTTAGAGAGTCTTTTATGAGCCTTTGGCTTGATCTCCCTTTTTGGTTTAAAAACCCAAATTACATCTATTACATTCCTCAATAGAAAGGCTCTGCTGGCCAGAAGGGAATAATAAATTTTATAAATTACCCAATTAATCGCAACAGCAAACAATTAAGCTGGTGGGGATGGTCGGCATTCTACCTTGTTTTTGGAGGGATGTTTTAAGATGTACATGATGACATTGTTAATTTTATTATTGATGTTGCTTAAACTTCTTAACAGTCCCAAGAGATCGGCATTAACTGGGCTAATTCATAGTGAAATAAAGCTGATTTGAAATGTACCTCTCTGAAAAGTCTATCCTCATAAAATTTCTCAAGTTTCTTTTACTCAGCTCATGATATGTTTTTCGGAAGGAGGGAGATGACATTGAATACTCCTGGGGCACAATTACGGGCACCTATTACTCATGGAGCCCACCTATGAGCAAAGAGCCAGGCAATTCATAGGTGTTCCCCACTCTGGTTTCACAATCCGTCAAACCCTGGGACTCAGAGGATCTGAGACCAGTCTGTCCTACTCCCTCAGGATCGTGCCCCCACCCCACCCCCCACTCCCCCACTGCCACCCTCTGCTTCAGTTTTGCTTTAAGAACTGGAATTTGGAGACCTGCTCACATGGATCTGATGATCAAACCTCCATGCATCCTAGATTCCTTTTTACGGCTCTGGAGGATAAAGCGAGGCCCTGAACAGCAATGATAGACATAATAATAGTTACCTTTCTCCAGGGCTTATACGTGCCAGGAGTTTATACTCTTATTTTTAGTAATCATCAGAAGTCCTCTATGGTATGAATCATCATACTCCTTTTATAATTGTAAAGCTAAGGTTCAAAAAAGGTTATTTAACTTGCTTAGGGCTGCTGAGTGGACCCAAGCAGGCCATGAAGGATCTGACATTTGGGAAGATGTACAATGTGAAATGGGCCAGAGCACGCGGTTCAAGATTCAGGCTGGTGTTGATGAAAGGAACCAGAAACCAGACACTGGCCACAGGTGTCAAGGGCCAGTTTATTGCCTTTTAAGAGGCATGCAGAACTGATGACAATGACTTCAGCCAGTAGGAAATCACCAGCAATTATATTGCAGCATCAGTGTGATGGGGCAGAGGTATGTGTGGCGAAGGCCGTGGGTTGCTACCCTGCAACACCAGAACTTTAGAGCTGCAGAGACCATATAAGCCAACCCATCATTTTGGAGCCCAAAGTGTACAAGACCTGAAAGTGCAGGTGACCTATCCAAGTTCACACAGCTTATGGGAGGTGGAATAAGGACAAGAAACCAGGTGTCCTATGCCCTAGGCTGATATCCTCACTCACACATATGTGTTACAGTGTTGGACACTTATGAAGCAAGTCAAACATAGCTTCTCTCTTTTTATAAGAGATTATAACATGGAGACAAAACCAGGAGCACATGTAATAATATGGGAGCCCATAAAGTGGGCGATGGAAGGAAGCCTACTTTACAGTTGAGGGGGACAAAATTCCAGAGATGATAGGGTATTTCCCTAGGCTTTATTGTTGGTTAGTGGCAGAGCTAAGACTAAAATTTCCCAAATCTTAGCCCCATGCTTTCCTGTCTCATTCACTGTCATTAGTCCTCTTGCCTACTGCCATAAGTGCAGGTGACCATGGGCTCAACAAAATTTTATGAAAAAAATAACCCTTACCTAATATCAACTAGTAAGCACCTCTCTAGAAAAATAGGAATCTTCAATATCTAAAAGAATCAATACTGAATGATTAGAAGAAAATAATGGAAAATGAAGTAACTGAATTCAGGTCAACACTTACTTTTCTAATCAACATTTTATTTCAAATATGCCTTGAGTGTATGCTCGGCATACAAATAACAACTGTGCTTATAATGACAATAACTACCACTTATTGGCCATAATTTTTATACATTACCTTATTTGACCCTTAAAATAATCTAATAAGTAAATATCCTCCATCCCTGAGGCATAGAATGCTAGCTGCCTACCTCAATATCCATTCTGCCTTTCCCTTTAGAAATACAAACTTGAGTTCCAACTGGATATATTTTTGTGATTCAAGGGTCAACTATATATGTAACATAAATCTATTGCATTTTTCTCCTGGGAGCACAGGAAGAGCACAGGAAGAATACATTTCCCAGGTTCCCTTGCTGTTAGATTGAGGCCATATGGCTGAATTCTGGCCGATGGCGTACGTGTAAAAGTGATATATCTGTAACTTTTAGGCCAGGCAATAAAATCCCCTGCATTATCTTCCATGCTTGCTCTTCCATTTGGAAGTGATAATCCATGCTTAGGATGGGCTTATCACAGGATAGAAGGGCACTGAGCTCCTGAAGGACTGTGGGGTACAGGAACCCCTGCCATGCCCTACAGACCCACATTTGACCAACGTAATAGAGAAATAAACCTTAGGATGTTAGGCCACTGGGATTGTGGAGTTGTTACTGCAGCTGGTGTTGCTGATCCTTATTAAGTGAACTTCATTCAGCTAGTGAGTAGAGAAGCTGGAATTTGGTTTCTGAGGTTGTTTGAGTCTAAAGCCTGTGCTTTGGTCCCTGCCTTGGAGGAGTTCATAATGTGTCATGAATGGGTACATCATTAGGTTCAATGAAGTGTGGGAATCCCATAACAGAATTCTACATAGTATATACAATGCAGCATAGAAGAGGTAATGGTCATTCTGAAGGTTTGAGGAAGTCTCAGCCAGGAGGTGAAAAAGGTAACATTATACCAGGTATTATAAGGACACAAAGAAGCTTAGGGCAAAGCCTCTGCCTTCCATACCTTACAGCCAGGCTGTGGAAGCAGGACAACTGAAAATGAAGCAAAAGCCACAGTGAGAGGCAGTGCCCTGTGTGGTTAAGAGACGGACTAAGTGACAAGATACTGAGAGCATCTCAAGAGATAAGATGCAAGTTGAGTGAAATCTGGAGTGCACATGGAAGGCTTCAGGGAGGAGACTAACTCCATATTAGACCTGGAAGGACAGACGGGATTTGAGTTGGTACAAGGAAGATACAGGAAACATTTCATGGGAAAGAAACAGAAAGAGAAAAGGCAAAGGTGTAATTTTTCATTTAACAAAGACAGGTTAAGTCCGTACGGTGTGGCAAGAGTTTGCCTGAAACTTGAAAAGTTAAGTCAGATGAACTTCTTGTCCTCAAGGAGTCCATGGTCTGGAGGAGGTGAGAATGTCTATTGCTCAATAGTCACCACAGCATGAAAAGTGCTCTCAGAGGCGTGTGCAAAGCACAGGGGGCGTAGAGGGGATAGAGGAAGACCAGCAAGGACTTAGGGGAAGATTCCGCCAGCGGGGCAGGACGATTTCATGGGGTCCTAAAGGAAGAGTTGTAATTGTCTAGGCTGACAAGGTGCAGGCAGGGAAAACCATTCCAAGCACAGGAAACAGCCGCTGCAAAGGGTGCAAGAAAGGCTATACTACGTCCATGATGGTAAGACAACTAATGTGGCTACAGTGGAGGTTCATGCTGGTATGCAGCCATAGCAGCCAAGACTGGCTAAATAAGCAGAAGTAATTAGGAAGATTTTTAAAGTCCAGGAAGGAGAGTTTACCCGAAGTGCAATAATCAAGAACCGCCCACAGCACAGAGATACACAGAGTCCTTTAGACTCTGTATATGCAACAACATAGATAAATCTCACCATTTCGAAAAGTGAAAGAAGCCAGACTCAAAGGTCTACATACTCTGCGCTTCCATTTATGTGATATTCTGGAAGTGGCAAAACTATTAGAATAAGGAAGAGTTCAGTGGTTGTCAGGTGTTTCTAAGATAGCAGAAAAGGATTCACTACGCAGAGGTCAGAGATGACTGTCTGGGATGACAGAAATATTCTACATCTCGATGGTGGTGATGGTTGCAGAGTTGTCTATGCTGTTAACATTCATGGAACTGTCCACCTAATAAAGTGGATTTCATTCTTGGTAAATCATAACCTAGTGACTTTGACTTAAGAAAGAAAACCACAACTATATTACATTCAGAATGGACAAACAACAAGGTCCTACTGTATAGCACAGGGAACTATATCCAGTCTCCTGGGGTAAACCAAAATGGAAAAGAATATGAAAAAAAGAACGTCTCTATGTGTAAAACTGAGTCACTTTGCTGTAGAGCAGAGATTGCCACAACGTTGTAAATCAACTATATTGCAATTAAAACAAAAAGAAAAAGAAAAACACAAAAAAGCAAACCATCAGTGTAGAGAGGCACCCGTGTCCTTAAGGAGCTTGCAGCCCTGTCTCTGGACATGCTGTCCAAGCCTCTTCCCAAGTGACCACTGGCTGACCCTCCTTCCATGTGGCCTTGAATGAAGTGTAGTAGAGATCTTGAAGCAGGCTTTCTAGACCATGGAGAAACACCGCAGGGGAGCTTCAGAATTTCTAGATGGAAGGGACTAGGCATGGCAAACTGAATGGAAGAGGGGTCTGGGGATTTATGCTGATGTTGCAGATCATAACAAGCCCATTGTTCTTATTCAGGTTGCCTAACACAGACCAAAAAAAAAAAAAAAAAAACCCTAGCAAAACCTCCTGAGGAAGCTTTATTCACACTTTACATCTGATTAAGAAACTGTCCATGCCAGGGAGGGGTAAATTAGGAGTTTGGGACTAACATATACACACTACTATATATAAAATAGGTAACCAACAAGGACCTACTGCACAGCACAGGGAACTTTACCCAATATTTTGTAATAATCTATAAGGGAAAAGAATATAAAAAAAGATATACATGTATGTATAACTGAATCACTTTGCTATACACCTGAAATTAACACAACATTGTAAATCAACTGTACTTCAGTAAAAATAAAATTTTAAAAAAAGAATATGAAGAAAAGAAAGTGTTAGAAAAAAATGAGATATTACCCTCAAGGTATTTTGCTTCTCTACCAATCTCAGTTTCTCACATGAAAGGTGAGCATCCACCTAGTATCCCAAATGTGTGTTTTAGTGACTGCTAGAACAATCTAGCAGCTATAGTTAAGATTAAATGTCCCTCCTCTAAAGTATCAAATGTTTAAATATGATTATCGAATGTTTAATAGTAAAATTCCAATGTTAAGTTTTGAAAAAAAAAGAAAAAGAAATTATCTGTGCCCAATTAGATTGTCTAAAAATTTGCAGTGGCCTGAGGTGGGTTAACTACCCCATGGCTCCCTCACTGCAAGTCAGCTTCTGCTGCATTCACCTAAAGAAGTAATGTACTGCCTTTATCTGAAAAAGCAAGGATCTAACCTCAGCTCCCCTCCTCATACAAACTCCTCAAGGAAGAAAATCTCTTGGGCAGAGGGACCTCAGAGAGGAACAGCTCCAGGAACCATGGATTATTCAAATGCTGAAGTGCTGACCCAGACCTTAAAGGGGTTCTCAGGGGGTTTGCCTCTAACACAACCCACGCTGCTAGTGTGTTTCTCAGAAAATATCCCCTTTCCTACTAAGACATCTGAGGGAAATACTTTATAAACTGAAGTATGTTTTCCTGGAGGGCACCATTTCTTCAACTCATTTGATTATCCATGAGGTTTTTAAGCCCCATAGTTTAAAGGGGTTTCACTAGAATGCATTTTTTAATCAAAAGGCTATGAAATCCCAAAGGACCCCCAACTGCTTTACTTGGGTAGCACACCATGAGCAACTGGAATTAAAATGGGACCAGAGAAGATAATCTATGCAAAGGTAAAGCCAGTTGAAAGGTAAAAACAAAAGGAAACAAATCAGCCACACCTCAGAACATTCACAGCTCTAGGAAAACATCAATTAAAAGTATTAGTTACGGGCTTCCCTGGTGGCGCAGTGGTTGAGAGTCCTCCTGCGAATGCGGGGGACACGGGTTCGTGCCACGGTCTGGGAGGATTCCGCGTGCCGCGGGGCGGCTGGGCCCGTGAGCCATGGCCGCTGAGCCTGCGCGTCCGGAGCCTGTGCTCCGCAACAGGAGAGGCCGCAACAGTGAGAGGCCCGCATACCAAAAAATAAAAAAATTAAAAAAAAATTTAAAAGTATTAGTTACAAATAGTTCCTGAGGAACTCACACCAAAATCCCCCACCGTGTCTCTCTTACTATTTACCTAGGTGTTTTAATTTGCACCTAATGCCAAATGCCTTTCTTCCTAGTTTTGGTTTCCCATTTGCTTTATTCCTCTCCAGGTAGAATGATGACTGGCTGTTTTAAAACATATGACTATTTTGACAACTTAGAATAAAATAAGTGAGTTACCTCTTTATCGCTAAGGAACCCTATAATTTGGTAATTCAGCACTCAGCTACCTTCCATGAGAATTCAGCTTAGCTGAGCATCAACCATGTCTCAGACATTGAGCTAGGCACTGTGGCTAGAAATGCGGATAGAGGTACAGTCCTGTTTTAAGGAACTTGAGGTCCTGAAGGGTATGCAGACATGCAAACAAATTGTTATACTTTGTGATAAGTGATACTGCGAAGGTACAGTACACAGGGGAGGAAATGCGTACCTCTGTGTCATTGAAGCTGACTACTAAGCCCACCCTTTTAAGGATGAACAGTAATTCCACAAGTCAACAAGGGTTGAAGGGCATTCCAGACAGGGGAAATAGCACGTGGGAAGGATGAGCTGTTGACAGCATGATGCATTTCAAGGACCACATGAACTTAGATACTGCAGGACCATCAAGTGCAAGGTAGAAGAGGAATACGAGAAAAGCAAGCAGGGACTGGATCACAAAGAACTTTGTCTGCTGTGCCAAGGAGTTTAGACCTCACCAATAGGAAATGCGGCACCGGGCAAAGGTTCCAAACAGAGGGCAGACACAATCATATTTCTATTGTAGAAAGATTACTTTGCCAGCAAAAGGAACATCAGAGCCTGAGCAGGCAGAGGCAGATTCATTGGAGAGATGCCACGGACACCCAACAGTGAGAGTGGTGATGTGGGGTAAGGAGAGGCAGAAGTTAGGACAGGTCCCAAGTTTCTAAGTCGGGAGGCTAGGTGGTTGATGGTGCCACCCAAAGAGATGGAGAATATGGAAGAGAGATGAGGTCTGAGAGGTAAAGGGTGGAGGTGGGAAGATGATGGCTCATTTTGGGAGAAATCAAGTTTTCCATCTCGGTGGAGATATCTGGGAAGTGATGATTAAAAAACCTAGAGTGAAAAAGAAAAAATCACCTGAGGAGAAGGTGAGAAGAGCAGATGAAGAAGGCAGACCCTGGAAAACGCACCAGAATACTGAAGGCAAGCAGAAGCAGCAAGTCCAGGCAAAGGCGCTAAGAACAATAGCAACGGGTCCAAACTAGAGATTTTCAGACTCTCATTATCTGACTGTGGAGCCCTTTTCTCAAACAAAATCTCAGCTGAGTCTCAGAATGTAAAACAGAAGTAGAGTCGGTTACCAGAAGGAAGCCTACTAACCCTTTAGCCCACAGAGTAGAGCCTGAAAAGTACAGAGCTGAATGATGCCATGGCAAGCAGGGAGCACAAACACCCCTTCTCAACAGCAGTAGGTCTGAAGAACAGACTTCCCCCTAAAGGTGAGTTAAGAAAATGAAACCTACAAGCTAGTTATGGCATTACCCCAAAAAAATGCAAGACAAATCTGGGTTTATTGCATGTGTGACAAGTATGAACATAGAGCAAAGATTGGTAGCACCAGAGGACCACCTCCTCTTTGTCCCATTGAAGAAACAGAGGTCTAGAGCTAGGTAGCTGATTGGTTTGCCAAACTAGTTGTCCTAGGTCACAATCTAGACAGTGGCTGAGTGAGGACTAAGTTTCTAGTTCAGCGTTCTTATTACTGTATTCACTCCATTCCACCTTTGCTAGAACTCAATCTGGAACTGAAACCCAAGCCTAAAGTAGAATTGGCAATTCCATTATAATTCTCAGCTTTGACTCCAGTCACAGGTGCTGGGCTCTCCAGAAGAGCTCACTAAATACTTCCTGCTTGAATGGCGGAGCTCATGTAGAAAGAACTTTGGGAACCTGGGTTGCTCTTCTGAGGTCAGAGAGCCTTTGGACCAGAAAGAGTACTTCCATTTATTCAGCATTAACCACCTAGAACAGTTCCTTAAACCGAGGTCGATGGTGCTGGAGAAGTGTTAAGACTTCCACCTGACAGATGGCAAAGCCATCTAGGAAAAGATTGTACACAGTCCTCACAATAGCACCGTGGAATGCTACCTTCCCTACCTTCAATGACATCAAGACAATCTCATGAGAATATCTGTGCCTAGATGACAGGACCAGCTACGGGACTGGAGTGGCAGCTAGATCTCCAAGCAAGTGGAGGTGGCAGGAACATGGCTGGAAATGAAGGTCCAGAACATGGCACCCCTGTGGCTTCTCACCGCTAAAATATCCTAGTAGGAGTTGGCCATAATCTACAAACTCTCGGAAATAGGAGGCAAGACTGAAAGGTTTATTATCCACCAACCTCAAGGGTCAGTCAGACAGATACTGGAAGAGGAAGGAGGGGCAGGAAAGCAGTTTGCCCTTAAATTTATCTTGCTCTTCTGGAGGGGATTAACTTTCGGCTTGCTGCAGCGCAATGCTCCTCTAGGTTTACTGCTGGCAAAGCTAGTGACTTACTGCTTGCTGCAGCTTCACCACCCTGAAGAGCTCCCCCCACCCCCCGCGCCTGCCCCTCCCTGCAGGTATGTGTGTTTCTCTTTTACACCACCGGAGTGAAGATGAGGAGTTTCGGGCTTGGTCTGACACAGACTCTCCCACTTGAATTACTAGAGTCTCGTCACAGACTGGAGGGTAACAAGAAAGGATAAGTACATAACAGTTTTCCATCCAAAGAAATCCAAGTCTCTATCTTGTCCAGAGGCAGTATCAGAGGTAATTTAAGTAGGCAGGGTAAAAATATACAAAACGCAATCTGGCTTGGGAGAAAGAAGTTCCACTCTCAATGTTCCCAAGTATTATATTTGGATTTTGAGGATCAAATATAAAACAGAGGCTAGCCAAAGATTGCTTAACTTCTAAAAGTCCCGGCAAGTAACCCAAATGAGTTGATGTCCTCCTAATGCTGTTCTGGAATTCTGTTAGGGGAACAGAATGTCCCACAAGATTCCAGGAATCTCTACATCTGCAACACAAGTACAAATAATTTTCTCAGTATTTTAGCCTTTATTCAGTAGGAGTCGGTTTGCGGGGGTGGAGTCTATAGAAATTGCTTACTGCTGGCTTTTAAAAATGAAGTCAGACTGAAAAGCAAAGGAGAATCTCTAAACCCACCATGGGAACAGGTCTCAGTGAGGGCAGTGTGGGGCTTAGGTTTGGGGGATGGTCCTCCAAGTAGCCCTTTGGGAGAAACCAAATGAGAGAAAAAGATCAAAACACAACTTGAGCCCAGGGTTACAAATTACAGTATTCAGCATGGTAACATACAGAAACAACTATCAGTAACTAGGGCGTGGATGTGGGTTAATCTTGGAGTGTTAGGAAAAATCAGACAGACAGACAGTGGAGGCGGCCACGACATTTGGGCTCTCTGCCTTCTGAGGCTTCTTTACCCAGTTGCCAGTTCTTGGGAGCACATAATAGCAAGAGTACCTGTGGGCTGGACTACATGCCTCAACCAGACCGAGCCTCAGGCAGTGCTTCCAGACTTGGCCTTAACAAGGAGGCTAAAGGGAAAGGAATGTGATCCATACTGACAGAATCCAGCCTCTCTACCTGCCTGCTTCATCCTTGGAGCCACTCACTAAGGTTCTACTCCAGGTCACAGAGGCTGTGGAATAATAGCTAATCATACTAGCCACCATCTACTGGGCACCATGCAGGTGCTTTATATGTATACATTCTCCAATTCTTCAATTTAGTCTTCTCTACAATCTTATTACAAGGCTATTACTTTCAACTCCATTTTACGGTTGAGAAAACAGAGGCTTACAAGGGTCAAATAACTCTCCTAGAGTTTAGACAATCTTCAAAGCCAGGTTGGTCTAGCTCCATACCTGTGCTCTCTCCTCTCTAGAAGGTGTGGGAACAGAGTAGCTAGTCTAGCACACATCCCCAATGAACCATGTTTCCAATGCTCCTCTGGGGGACACCTATCAGTTCACTTTACTTAGTTCACCCTTCTTGCCTTTCTAATCACCACCCCACTGATCCATAAGAAAGCTAATAGGAGAAGCTTTTGATAGTGAGGTAGGCACTAAGGATGGACCACAGAGGATCCAGGTACTTCTTTCTGTTGAACACACGCTCCTGAATGTTGAGTCCTAATCCAGTAAGTCCTGCATAATGAAAGGAGTACAATTTACCCAAAGGAAAAGAGAGGAATCTGTCTAATGACCAACCTAGAAAAAAAATGTGCAGAAAATGGTTACTCAAAGAAACCAGGCAGAGAAAACTACAGGGGATAGAGGGGAAGGCAAAATGTGTCTTTTTAAAATGTTTCTGTGATTTTAGTGATTATCCAACTTGATGTAATATTGTTAATCAAACTTCATAAAAATGAGAAACTCATTTTATCCCATATACTAACTTTTCCATCCTAGTTAGTGATTTCTTTAGATATTATTATAGTTAGTTGTGTATGAGTCTGTCTGCCTGAGGGCAAGGCTGGCTTTTCAAATCTGGTTCCCTTGGACCAGTGGCCAGCCCTGGGCTTCAAGCAGAGTTGATCTCTAACACATATATGTTTGATTTATGAACAAATGGATGAACGAAGGAATAACTGATTGGATTTTATTTGTAGTGGCCAGGTTTAAATATTTTTAATATAAAACAAATTATTTTTCTTTCCTTTAAAGGGAAGCAGCTGCCTGTGAAATCCTGCTGTTGGCTAATTTCAGCATTTCCAGCGTGGGTGGAAGCACTTTGGCTTTGGCTGATCTGGGCTGCAGTGTCACTGTGGCTCTCTCACCTTCTCTGGATGACCACTGCCTATCACTCGCTCTCCACTTCTCCCTTCTACAGAGAAGAGGGGATAGTCAATCACTACCACTGTCTTCCCCAGCCCACTTCATCACACCCTGCTCCTTACATGGCCACAAGAAAACCTCATTTTCTTAGACACATGTTAAATACCCCCCACCACATACACACCTGTGACGTTCTCCTATGGGATGGTAAAATATGAAACAATTGGGACCAGGGGCACAGAGGTACCCAAATCCATCCTCAATTAAAAAAGAAAAAAATACTACAGAGGCAGCTGTAGAAAACACCAACACACCCACACTCAGTGCCATCTTCTCTCTCTACCACACTCCATGGCAGATGACGTGGGAGTGGGCTGCCTCTTATCCCTGCATGCTGGTTTCTCCAAAAGAAGGAAAAGCCAGGGTCTGAGTCCAGGAGAGAAGAGAACAGATTAAAGGTCAGGTGGGTTCCCTGGAGGCGCAGAACTGTGAACACTGATGAGTGCTGCAACTCATCCCTGCTCTCAACATATTACCCCTGGAGTCCTGCTGTGGATAGATGTCCTGGTGGTGAAGGACCTTGCCAAAATGCACGTTCTACTAACCCATGCACACTTACTTATTGACTCATTGATTTGGAAGGCAACAGAGCATAGCTGTTAAGAACATGGACCAGGCTGCCTGGGTTCAAATCTTGACTCAAACACATACTAGCTGTAATCTTGGCTTATCACTTCTGTTTCTTTATCTGCAAAATGGGGATGATGATGTTAATGATGGTACCTACATTACAAGATGGTTATGAAAATTCATGGAACAGGTCGGTGTAAAGATTTTACTTTGCCATGTTGAAACTACTTTATTCTGTGAGACTAAGGGCTATCAAAAAACTCATAAGATTCATCTTCAAGAAACTTAAATCCTTCAAAGAAAAATGAGATATGCGCATTCACATCTAAAACCCTGGGTCCAGCGACTTCCCTGGTGGTCCAGTGGTTAAGACTCCATGCTCCCAGTGCAGGAGGCCCAGGTTGGATCCCTGGTCAGGGAACTCATTCCGCAACTAAAAGATCTCGCATGACGCAAGGAAGATCCTACACACAGCAACGAAGATACCACATGCTGCAACTAAGCCCTGGCGCAGGCAAATAAATAAATAAATATTAAAACAAACAAAAAAAAACCCTAATCCTTAAGGGCCATACTTTAAAAAATAATAATAAAATAAAAGAAATAAATAAAACCCTGGGTCCAAAGTGATAAGTACTATATGAAAGGTACAAGGAAGTATTATGGGAGTTCCGAGAAGTTATTTCTTCCAAAGTGGTGGAGGAGAAATTGAGAAGACTTTGGAGAAGGGGGCAATGGAACTGAGTCTTAATAAATGATAGGAATTGTAGATGCAGATATGGAAAATATGGGCATTCAACAAGAAGAAACTGTAGGATCAAAGATAGAGCGGTAGAAGAATCTGAGGTATGTGTGGAGGAGAGAAAATAGTTTGGTTGGTTAAGGCAGGCAATTACCAATGCTTCAGACTCCACCCTATCCTTCTAGGTTCTGATTTAATTGATCTCTGTTCAGGTCTGAGCGTTAGCAAGGCAGTGGCTATGCTGGCTGAAAACCAGGGCTGACTAGTCAGGTAACTCAGGATTCAGAAGTGAAAGGCTTTGCGGCCTGGGTGGGACTTCCCAGGTGTCTCCCCAGGCTCAGGCTTAACTACCGAAGACCAAGAGGGCCATTAAGTGAGACTCAGAAAAAGATGGAAGAAACAGAGAACAAGGAATTTTGGGAAGGCTTTCTGGTCTTCCTTGACATCACATGATAGATTCATCATTCATACTTTGATGAGAACAATTTGTATGGAATTTTACCCCATCTGTAGATAATGAGGACCATAGGTTTGGTGCCTATATTCTAAGTAACATTCCTTTTCTTGGTCCTTTTTTTTCAAAAACTTTTTTTTTTTTAATTTTAATTTATTTATTTTGTGGCCATGCCACACAGCGTGCATGCAGGATCTTAGTTCTCCAACCAGGGATCAAACCCGCGCCCCCTGCAGTGGAAGTGCGGAGTCTTAACCACTGGACCACCTGAGAAGTCCCTCCTTTTCTTGGTTCTACACCTCCCAATCAGCTTCCTCTCCATCTCAGTTCTTCGCCTTCTGATTCCTCAATCACTCTTCACAAATTTCACAAACGGTCCCCTGGGTGCAGACAGCTAGGCTTTGTTGGACACATCCTCACTTAAGTGCTCCAATGCCTTCATCCATCTGTAGGCAGCTGACATGTCCCTTCTCTGCCTCAGCCTTTTCACACCAGTTTCATTTTCTTAGTCAGCCTCCTGTCCCTTGGACCATTCCTGTGCTCGCACTCTGTATCTTCTCCAGCTCCATCTTCTCTTTCTGGAGATGTGAGGACCTGAAGTAACATGCCACTATCCCAGCTGTGGATTCCATGTAGTTCCACATAAAAGCCCCGCTCCATCAAATAAAGGGCTGCTCCCATCTCACTAAAACCCACCTCCTAACTGGGATCTGATTAAACCTCTGGATACATGAGCTTTCCTATGCATTTTATTTAACATACATGTATATGTATGTATATACACACATATGTATAATAATTTGTTCCAGATTAAAGCTAAGTACCTATTACCCTCCAAATGCAAAGTCTGACTCTTTCAGTTTAAAGAGGCTTATTGTGAACCAAGTAGAAGGACGTCCTATCTTCAAGACACAAGAGTCTTCCTTTGGTTTCATTTTCCTTGGTCCTCATCTATCTGAACGCTGCTTAGCAAATGAAGTTCTGCAGAAGAGAAGGAGCTGGGATGGCATCACTGACATCCTCAAAGAACAGAGGAACATTTTTAGCACAAGCACCGTCACACACATTTTCTACCGCTTCCATGAAATGACATGCACTGTACGAAAATGACACCTGCCATCTATTCTCCAGTACATCACAAAATGCAGTGATTTTACACATAAATCTTCAACAGAGGAGGAACAATGAGACACGAGCTCAGTGTTCCTTTGTTTCCAGTCAGTCCTGGGCATGGTAGGCACGGAGCAAGGTCAGGAACACGCCTGTTCCTGCAGCCTTACTGCAAAAGGAGACCGGGAACCACAAACCCTGCCTACACCCACTCAAGCCCTCTGCTTTTAAACTATTCTTTTTTCCCTCATTTCAAAATTATCTAAAGACCAATTGGTTCCAGGCAGCTCTTTCTGTATATTAATTTTTAATTGGAGAAATAGCAATTAGATGGCTCCATTGATTGCCAGTTCCCATAATCTTTTTTAATTTGAGATAACAATCATTCAAAAAATGATTTTGTCCCTACAATATCTATTCTTAATGGCAATAATAACTGAAGTTATATACAAAACCAGCAGAGCAGTCCACAGGGAAGGGGTCTAAATTATACATGGAATATTCTACACCTTGTTTGTCAGTTACAACAAAAACCTTACCACAGGTGCCCTATGAAAATGGTCAATTTCGTATGTTGTTTTTATTAATACCATTTTTGAAACAACCAGAGCAACTCTGAAGAGAAGATTTTCATGGTATGAGGCCTACTTTTCCATACTCAAGAAACTTAAGACATGTAGATAATAAAAATTTTTACTCAGTTCCTTGCTGTGGACCCTGGGCAGAGGAAGATTAAGAGGGAGAAAGAGAAATTAGAGAGGAATAGACATCCTGCTTGGGAGGAACTCCCAAGCTATCCCCAAATACTCCTAGCAGGCAGGAGTGTGGAGGGCTCCAAGGGAGTCTGCAATAAATAATCCTCCTTTCCTAACCAGGTTCTGAGCAATCTGAGAAACAGAAGAGTTGAGATAGAGGCCAAGTATCACCTTTATTACTCACAGGAGCTAAGCAAAAGAATATAGCTTAGGTGAGAGTCCAGTGGACCAGACCACTGAACCCCTGAGCCAGGAAGGCTTATTACCCCCCCAGTCACAATGTGGCAGCCACCCAGGAAAGAAAAGCATATGGAGGAGTCTAGGACCCCAACTGCTCTCTAAAAAAGGAGGGGGGCACTTGCAAGAGAAAGAACAAAGGTACCGCCAGCTGAGCACGCTTAGTTACTCTTTCCACATTTACCAATCAGAGGGCCATGCCCCCTCCCCAGGGTGTGAGAAAACAAAGGCCGGGAGTATGTATTAAGGAAAATCACTTCTCATGGAAACCAAGATTGAGAAAATGGATTTTCCTCTAAAATCAAAAGAGGGAATTGGGATCCAGAAGAGGTAACCGGAAGTGACTTGCTTCCACCCAAAATGACTTTTTTGAAGGGTTCTCTCATAAATTTATCTTAAAATTGTATAAGATTTGTCTTCTGTTCCATAAAATTTCATAGAAAAGGTTTGGGTCAGACCACCTGAGAAATTTTATAGTGGTCGTTTGGAGAACTCTTTGAAATTGAGCAGATGTGCGTTTGAATTCTACCCTTCTAGTTTGAATAAGTTCTGTATCTTAATTTCCTCATCTGAAAAATAAGGATAATGACTGGCCTACCTTAGAGGGACATCAGAAAGTGATTAGAAAAGTTAGGTCAGAGAAAATGCTCTGGAATGTACTAAGAACTTGATAAATGTTATGTGAATTTATGTCTAATTATATTCCACAAAAATGTCTGTGTTTATGCTATGAGTTTCAGGCTCCTAGGCACCCACTGAGAAGCCTGGGGTTCACATCCTCCAGCAAGAGCAGCTTTGTTTATGTGCCTCAGCTGATCATTCCTTCTCTGCCTTCCGAATCTCAAACCCCTCTCCTCCAGCCCATACCTCAGGCAGTGTGTACTAAAAGCCTGTGATGAAAAGTGTTCAAGTGAAGATGGAAAGGAGGAGAGAGATGCAAAGATGACCCCTCAAGAACTTCTAATCCAGCAAGAGTAAAGAAAAAAAACAAACAAACCTATTATTCACAAGTGAGGTACAGTATGGAAATAGTACAGATAAAAATTTATGGTAACCTGGAATGGGAATGGGGTTTAAATCTTCCCTCCCCACCCTGCTGTGATCCCTCAAGAGTTTGTCTCAATGTGCTCACTGGAGACATCTTAAAAGGGAGTTACCACCTCTGACCAGAACTTATAAAATTAAGAGAACACCAGTATGAGCAGATATGTTCACCAGAACTCATCTGAGAATGAGCTAGCTGCCATGACTCTTGAAAGGCATAATATGCAGAAAAATGATATACAGTTTATTAGGATAACTGCCTCAGAAACACATTACCCACAGAAGTGATAAAATCTAAGATACATATAACTTAAATAATGTGATGAGTAAATTCATGGATAATAATAATAGCTAATATTTATTACAGTTACTACAGTACTGAGGACTTGGCTTGCACTATCTCACTAAAAAATGACAGATTCCCATAAAGCATGGTTCAAAGGAGCATGGCCTAGGTGGAGTTCCCTGGGAAACAGACTCGGAGGCCAAGGTTTGTGGGCAGGTCGTTGACAGGGGAGAGCTCGCAGAAACACCACCTGTGAGGAGTGAGGGAAGGAGGACTCAGCGAGGAAGCAGTGTCAACACAGTGCAGTCACAGAAGTCTCGGGTGATCCCACAGGGAGCTCTGAAGCTGAGATGGCCCTTCAGGGACATCCCCAATGGAGGCAAGGGGGCCAGGACTTATACCCCTGCAATGACCAGTTATTGGCTACAGGCTGCTCCTGGGGAGGGGATGTGGCTGGAGAGAGGCAGCACCCTTCAGCTGAAGGCAATGCACAGGGAGAGACACACTGTGAGCGGTCAGCAGACAGTGCTCCTGGTAGCTGGGGGAAGGAGTCTTGCAGGCCTCAAGTGGGGATGCAGAGGCACGCCACAGTATTCACTCCAGGAGGGAGGAACAAGATGAAGCTCAATTTGTTTAGCGTTACACTGATCCCAGGCACTGTGCAGGGCACTTTCCTTATTGTCTTTAATCGTGTTGTGTAGGCATCAGTGACTTATTCCAACCTCTAGAGAAATTTCAAGTTCCCTTCCTCCCTCTAAACTAGTGGTTCTCAACTGGGGGGTGCTTTTGCTCTCCAGGGGACATTGCCAGAGCAGTGTCTAGAGACATTTTTATTTGTCACAACTGGGAGTGGGGTACTACTGGCATAGGTAGAGGCTAGGGATACTGCAAAACATCCTACAATGCACAGAACAGCTTCCACAACAAAGAATTTCCAGCCCAAATGTCCACAGTGCTGTGGATGAGAAACTCTGCTGTAATCATTAGGAAGGAGAACACACAGAAGGGGCCACAGTAATCTGGGAAAGAGTCTTCAATCACATGGCTCATTCACTTGGCTTTTTCCTCTCCTGGTTCTTTTGGCATCTCTAGGCCTCTTGAACTTTCTGAATGGAAGGCCTTGATCCATGTGATGTGTACCACAAGGTGGGCCTGGGTCTGCTTCCCCTTTGCCACTCCTCCAGCCTGGCAGGACCAGGTGGGTTTCATGAGAGGGGTCTGGGGTTGAGGACAGAGGATAGGCCAGTGTTACTCTAGCCTGTGGGGAAGAAGATGCTCCATTCCTTTGCTTTATCTTTGTGCTTCTTCTTGCCATCAGTGGGCTAAGATTCCAAATGCCCAGATAAAGTGGGTGAGAGGAAAGGGGCTCAGGAGAATACACTTATTCTGGGTCTTAGGCCAGAGAAGCACAGCTGTCTAAGCTTTCAGCTCACCAGGGAAGAAGTCCACTTACACATAAATAATATGCATTTTCCTGGAATGCCCCCTCTGCAGATCTTCAACAAACTCCCAGTTGATGGGCCATTCTGGATCCCAACCACCTCTACTTTTTCCATCAGAAGAATAAGAATTGTCATTGATGTCACCATGTTACAGATGAAAAAAAACAGGACATAGAAAGGTTAGGCAACCTGTCCATGGCCACTCAGCTAGTTAATGGCAGGGCTGAGATTTATAACCAGGTTTGTGTGGTTACAAAACACATGCTCATTGTTTGAGAAACGTATGTACTCTTTAAAATTAGTCAGATGGGACGTGCACGTCTTCCTATACGTCCCTTGATACCCTGAGACACAATCTGGGCTGGACCCAGTCTCTTAAGCTTTCTGCTCTTTTCTTATTTCTAAGCTTTCGATTTTCTTATTTCTGAGCTTTCTGATTTCTAAGGGAAGGCAAGAAATGAAAGACAGGCTGGGTGATTTATATAAAGTGATAATGTGAGCCCATCTCCTTGTAGCCATCATTTTAGTCTGCAATAAAAATGACTGGTCTGACACCCTCCAATTCCTGAATATCCAGAAGGCCTAACTGCTTGGACTCTCAGACATAAAGCTCTCTGTTAATAGACCCATCAATTTCTTAAAGTGAGCAGTTTTTCATAACACTCCATAAAACAGGGAAAAAACATAAAATTAAAAAAGAACATAGCACTTAACATGAAAATACGTGTATCATTTATTGAGCATGAGCTAAAAGCAGCAGAAAAAGAAACTGAAGGAGGAACGGTGGCTAGTGATGGAAAACAGAAGATTGCTTAGGAACAGGATTCTTTACCTACCAAACAGGGCCCCTATTTTTAGCAACTTAAAAATAACCCCCAAAACAGACATTCGTTAAGTATTAAACTTAAAAGTAAAAACCTTGGGCTTCCCTGGTGGTGCAGTGGTTGAGAGTCCGCCTGCCGATGCAGGGGACACGGGTTCGTGCCCCGGTCCGGGAGGATCCCACATGCCGCGGAGTGGCTGGGCCCGTGAGCCATGGCCGCTGAGCCTGTGCGTCTGGTGCCTGTGCTCCGCAACAGGAGAGGCCACAACAGTGAGAGGCCCGCGTGCCACACACACACAAAAAAGTAAAAACCTTTATGTTTTTCTAATAACAATCTAGTATCCTTGTTATGATAGATTTACTAACCTCAATTTAGACTCTGAGATCAGATTCATGTCCCATAAAACACATAGGGAATACATTACCAAGCAAATTATAGTAATAGATGACATAAATACTTATGAACTATTAATTTTTCAGTTATAAACTATGTTCTTTTCTTGAGCCTTTTTTAAAAATAAATTTATTTATTATTTATTTTTGGCTGCGTTGGGTCTTCGTTGCTGCGCGCGGGCTTCCTCTAGTTGCGGCGAGCGGGGTCTACTCTTTGTTGCGGTGCATGGGCTTCTCATTGCGGTGGCTTCTCTTGTTGCGGACCACAGGCTCTAAGTGCGCAGGCTTCAGTAGCTGTGGCACACGGGCTCAGTAGTTGTGGCTCGCGGGCTCTAGAGCGCAGGCTCAGTAGTTGTGGTACATGGGCTTAGTTGCTCCACGGCATGTGGGATCTTCCCAGACCAGGGCTCGAACCTGTGTCCCCTGCATTGGCAGGCAGATTCTTAACCACTGCGCCACCAGGGAAGTCCCTCTTGAGCCATTTTAATTCATGAAATTATTTAGAAGGTTACAGACACCAAGGAACAAACTGCTATATTGTGTTATGCAAATGTTTTTTCCAAATATGGAAGTCATAAGAATAGAATACATCTAGTGATCAACATATAATTATAAAGAATATTTCAAGACTTCATTAATGGCAGCTGTTCATGAGATATTTGGAAGTGTTCAATGATTTTTATTATTCCTCTATAAATGTAGCTAATTTATGAAGGTCATCCCCGTTTACATTGCTCTATTATCATTTGCCCCAAATTTTAAGCCTGTTCAAATATAATTTAGAGGATATGTTTGCCTATCAAGAAAAATCTGAGAATGCAGAAGCTAACCTCAATACGACAGGTTTCTATCTTTTTTTAGAGATAGCGTAACATAATAAACAAGCACTGGCCTTCAAGTCAATAGAGATGGGTTAGGGTCTCACCCCACCATGATCAAGCTTTTAACCTTGGGCTAGTCACTGAATCTCACCATGTCTGTTTCGTATATGGAAATGAATGTACTAATCTCTGCCCTACCAACCTCTTAGGGTTGTTGTGAGGACACATGACATAGTTATATGAAAATACTTTGCACACTGAATGAAGGTAAATAGGGTATCAAAATGAGAAACAATTACATTTTTGGAGAACATTCTGTTGAGAAAGAAACAGTAATCAAATGCAAACATATTCACTTGCGGAGGCTAGATCTGACAAGCGTAAGGTAGAAGTGGGTTTGAGAATTCTTTATCCCCCTTCCTCAGGTGTGCAAACCATCTTGATTATTGATTTACTTCTTGCTTGATCCCTTGCTTTGTTCATCTCAAATATCAAGGGCTTCCAATACACCCCCTCTTCTGACCAATCCTTCCAATGAGAAGGTACATTGGTTCAACATACCTAGGGCTACCATAAGGTAATAAAAACATTTTGAATGCTGTAAAGAACTCCTGAAATGGTATACAATAAAAACAGTAGTAAGAACAATATAATAAGTATCATTACTGACCCATGATAGTAGGGCATTCAGTTAAATTTGAAGTCTATATAAACAATGTTTTATTTTTCACCATAAGTATGCCCCAAATATTGCATGAAACATAATTATACTAAAAACTATTCATTGTTTACCTGACATTCAAATTTAACTGGGCAGCCTGATTTTGCCTGGTTTGGTTTGGTTGGGGGGCTAAATCTGGCAATTCTTTGAGAATTCTTTATCTCCCTTCCCCAAGCATGACAAACCACCTTCATTAATGAGAGTATTTACTTCTTGTTTTATCCCTTGCTTTGTTCATCTCAAATATTAAGGGCTTCCAGTACACCATCTCTTCTGACCATTCCTTTCAGGTATCCCGGCACCTGCACTACCATAAACCATTAGAACATTATCATTCTCCAGTACACAGTTGACTCTTGAACAACACGGGTCTGAACTGCATGGGTCCACTTATACAAGGATTTTTTTCAATAGTGAATACTACAGTACTCCATGATCAGAGGTTGGTTAAATCCACGGATGCAGAACTTCCGATATGGAGAAACTGCAGATAGGAAGGGCTGACTGTAAAGTTATACTTGGATTTTAACTGCATGGAGGGGCAGTGCCCATAACTTCCAGGTTGTTCGAGGGTCAACTGTATTCATCTATGAATTTTTCTTTCCAACCAAAAAGTGAATTAATTGAGGGAAGAGACATTCATTTTGATCACCCAGTACCTGGTTCAATGCCTGGCACATAGCAGGTAATTAGAAAATGTTTTATGAATTGAAGATCACAGCTTTCTTCACATTCCATGCTCTCACCATGGGAAACCTTGCTCATGTCTGCTACTTAGTTGATCAGCCACCAATGGACAAGTCAACAATGCATGTCTCTGTTCTCGCCTTCTCTACTGACCTCCAGATCCATGTTTTCCAACAAACTATGAGCTGTCTCCACCTATATTCCCATAAGCACCTCAAATGCAACCTGCCCAAGACTGACCACATCATATCCCCCCTGAAAGCTGCTTCTCTCTTGGCACGGTATCCTGTAACCCAGGCTAGAAAACCAGAGTCCTTCTAGATTACTTCCTGTCCCTCACTTCCCCCATCACTAAGCACTTTTCATCAAGAAATTTTTGAGGAGCTTTTGAAAGGAAAGTTCTGATTCAGTTAGTATGGCCTGTGGCCAGGGACTGGGTATTTTCTGAAAGTGCTCAATTTGATCCAGTGGTATTTAGGGCCCAGTGTCCTGTAGAACACAGCAAAACACCTAGAAACAGCCTCTCTGTACAGGCCTACTAATCAATAAAAAACATGGAAACAACCCCCATCTGTTTTGTACTAATAATTTTGAGAGCCTTATTAGCTTTGGACCTGAAACACTATTTTCATTTATGTATGGGAATTTTTAGTGGCCTTTGTATTCCTAGGTACTATTTGGGATAACTCCCCTACACAAAGTTCAAGAATGTACTTCTCATTTTATAATGAAAATTGTTACAAAACTTGTAATATAAAAATTCACGTTCTAAGTAGGCACTTACTTAGTATTCACTTTATTACAGGTCTTATCACCTAGACTCTGACAGCACCATCAATTAGAAATGAAAGGAATGAATAGAGAAAATAAATATTTTGGATTATTTAGAGTTATTCTCCTTCATACACACGCACACACATTAAGATAGTTCACCAGCTGGGGACTTACAGATGCCCAACTTACCTGAAATTCTTCTTGGAATATGCTTCAAGTCCAGAATATGCTTAAAACTCAGAGCTTAACTGTAAATACTCAAAAACATTCCCAATTTGCTACCTTCTAGAGAGCAAACCATTTACCTCCATCCTGCATCCTTGCATACAGAAATGGTAACTCTGAAAAATCTTACCATCAGTGAAAAAAAATAATTTTTCTAAACTTTTTAAATAAATGGTTTGCCCAAGGGTAAGACCTTTTATACCATCTTAGCCGAGAGCAAATTTCCCTAGACAAATTGGCTGGCTGCTTCTTGAATTCTTCTCAGCTAAGATTGAGGCACTCCTATTATTGATATTAGCTGGCCATAATTTTTTCCCTTAAATCCACATATTTTGTTACACTGGAAGAAAATTAGATTGTATTAGGTTGTGTACAACACAGATCTTCAAAACATTCATCCTGTCAAAATAATTTCTTAATTAGTGGTACAACATACTTTTCTGAGACAGAACTTGTCAGAAAAACATCTTAAGTGGGGAGCTTAAGTGAATTCATTCTCAGGATTTTAATAAGACATTTTGCCTCCTATACGGAGGGGGAATAAAGTAAAATTGGCAATTCTTTGCTTCCTTGGAGACCCACTTCAGGAAAAATAGAAGTTTCAGCTACTTTTAAAAAATATTTATTTATCTATCTATCTATCTATCTGTTTATTTATGGCTTCACTGGGTCTTCGTTGCTGTGCGCAGGCTTTCTCCAGTTGTGGACAGCAGGGGCTACTCCTCGTTGCAGTGTGCTGGCTTCTCATCGCGGTGGCTTCTTTTGTTATGGAGCATGGGCTCTAGGTGTCCAGGCTTCAGTAGTTACAGCACACGGGCTCAGTAGTTGTAGCATGTGGGCTCAGTAGTTGTGGCTCACGGACTTAGCTGCTCCGCGGCATGTGGGATCTTCCTGAACCAGGGCTCGCACTCATGTCCCCCGCATTGGCAGGCGGGTTCTTAACCACTGCGCCACCAGGGAAGTCCTCAGCTACTTTTATATAGAAATTCCTTACATTTTTGTTAAGAAAATTTAAAAATACATTAGGTTATTATAGGTTGAGTTGCTGATAAAACTTATAGAATGAAGTATTGAGAGAAAAACTAAACCTTCCTTCTCAAAAATAATATCCAACCATGAGTTTGCGTAAAATGAACTGATTACATACAAGGATCCAATTAAAGAACACACCATGCTGTACCTGAAACTGCTGTAAAATATTTTACCACTCAGTCGCTAAGTACTTTAAAGACATTTCTTTATTCATATCAAGCATAAATATACCAGTGTTTTAGGTTTAGAAAACAGAAGAATTGGATTTTCAACCTCGTTTTGCCACAGCATTTCTGGGTGATAATAAGAAAACCAGTTAACTTCTTCAAACTTCCTTTTATTCACCTGTAAAAGGGGCCCAGTACGTGCACCCTACTGGATTCACAGGGTTATTATGAGGATAAACGTTGTCATGACTGGGGCCATGCTTTGAAAATAAAAGCAACGCCTATCAGCTGCCATCTAGGTGTCTACTCTGGGTCACGCACTACATTAGATGCTCCTCATAAATGGAGGACGAGCAAGAATTTCTTACCCACAGCTTTTAAGTGAGGAAATTGAGGCTCAAACAGGTTAAGCGTCTTGCCCTGAATCAAACATATATGAAGCAGTAGAACTGAGATTGGAACTTGCGTCCATGGGACCCATGCCTGCCACTGCCCCTTTCTGCCCTTCCTCACTCCCTTCTCCTCCTCTTCCCCTCAAAAGTTATGGTCTGGCCTTTGGTGGAGGACAGAGAAAAGAGCTTAGGACTGAGCCCTTGGCTAGCACACAACAAGGGGTGATCATCATGTCTTGCTCCTGAAAAATTAGTCCCTTGGAGCATTGCCAAAGACCAGCACAAAGACCAGACTGGAGTGGGACTGGGGTTGGGCTACACGATCCTAATTCAAAGGAAGGTTGTAAAATGGGACCCTTGGGGTTCGGACTCGGGGTCTGCAAAAGTCCAGATGGCAGAGTGAAAGGCAGAGGCAGTTCATGCCCTCATTACCATCCAGTGTGGGGACCACACAGTAATGATGTCCTGCTTGGCAGCGCCAGTGTTAATGAACATCTGCTTTGTGCAAGGAGCTCGGACACGCACCCCGAAGGATACCCAGAAGTGTAGGACATAGTTCCTGTCCTCACAGAGGGCAAAAGAGCAAAAATACACAAGTGAGAAGGAAAGTGGCAGTGCATGATCAAACTGTTCTAGAGAATAGTCAAGAAGCCATCACAAGGCAGTATGCAAAGAACTGCCATTTGTGTGCTATAGATAATAAAGTGCTCTGAGAAAGCACAGGGGGGGAGGCCTTTCAGGCCAAAAGGGTCAGGAAATGCTTTAAGGAGGAAATCAAATTAAATCTTTATGACATTTCAGGTATTTTCACTTCCTCCCACCTTAAGCTGGGCATTTATTCTTCACTCCTTGTAGTATCTTCTAAAACAGACCCACTGGCCAGAGTTCCTTGTTCTCTGAGTAAAGGAGCCATATGAGCACATCAGGGCCAGCATATCATTAATACCAACTTCATTAAGGAACAGAGATCCAGACCACAAAGCATTAAGCAGGCCACTGGAGAACAGATGGGAGCGTGGAGAGAAGACTTCCTGGGTGGGAGAATACAGCATGTGCAAAAGCACAGAGGAAGATAATGTACTTGCCATTAGGAGACGGAATGTGAGGTCATCTGGCAGGAAGAGGAGCTGTAGAGAGGACTGGTGGGTGGTGACACTGGACTGGTGAGTTAGAAGCCCTTGAGGCCAGGCTAAGGAGTCAGAATTGGACTTCTCTGGTGGTCCAGTGGTTAAGACTCTGAGCTTCCACTGCAGGGGGCACGGGTTCAATCTCTGGTTGCGGAAGTAAGATCCCACATGCCATGTGTCCAAAAAAAAAAAGGTCAGAATTTCATCAAACGGGCAATGGGGTAACACTGAAGTTAGGAGTTCAGCATGGTCAGAGAGAACTTTGCAAATAAATTTAGGGAAAGTGTTCACTTGGTCCAGAAGACAGTAAAGGACAACAGCTTAGGTGAGAGATAATTAAGAATCTAGGCAATGGGTGTGATGGATATGGCTAGAGAAGGGACTTGTGTAAATAACTGGATTTGATGAATGACTGGCTACAGGGGAAGTCTGAAGAGTAAGCAAGGCACTATTAATTCATTCAACAAGTATTAATTGACTACCCATGTGCTAGGCATTGTTCTCGATGTTTGGGGTTTGTTGATGAAAAAAAAAAAGACATACAAAGATCCTTGTCTTCACAAGCCCAAAGTAGAGCAGAGACAGACAATTAACAATGGGCATAATCATTAAGTATATATGCTAGAAATTGATTAGTGCCAAGCAGACTAAGAGGGGTTGGAAGTGTCAAGAGTAGGATAGGACACGTTTCACAGGGAAGGTGGCATTTGAGCAAAGATCTGAGGGTGAGGGAGACAGCCATGAAGATACGGTCAAGCGGAGGGAAGAGGCAGTGCAAAGGGCCTAAGGTGGGAGAATTTCTGGCATGCTCAAGAAAAATCAAGGAGGCAGTACACCTGGAGCAGACAGAATGAGGAGGAGGGTAGGAAGGGATGAAGAAATGGGCGGTGGGAAGGGTGTGTATCACATAACAACTTACAGGCCATTGTAAGGACTTTGGCTTTTACTCTGAGTGAGATAGGGCTCCACTGTACAGTTTTGAGCAGAGAAGTGACGCGATCTGATTTATGTTTTAAAAGGATCACTACAGCTACTATATGGAGAAGGATCTGCAGGGGGCAAGTACAAAAGGAAAAGGACCAGCTAGGAGACCTTGGCAGTAATTCAAGCGAGAGGGGATGGATGCTCACAGCAGAAAGTCAGCAGTGGAAGTAGTGACAAGTGGTAGAATTCTAGATACACTTCTTACAATAAGTCTAACAAGATATACCCTGAATTGGATTTAGGGTGTGAGAGAAAGAAAGGAGTGAATGATGGACATATTAAGAGTGAGGTATCTGGACCTCCAACTGGAAACTTCCAGAAGTCAACTGGATAGAAATGTCTGTATTAGAGATACATTTGAGAATTACTGGCACTTATTTGGTCTTTAAAGCCATAAGACAGAATGAGGAAAGGAGTGAAGATAAAGGGAAGAGGACCAACACCTGAGTCTTGATATACCCTAACATGAGGCAAGAAATGAGGAGGAACCAGCAAAGAGGGCTGAAGTGGAGCAGTCAGTGAAATTGGAAACCAAGTGAAAAAAATGTCAGAGCGGGTAATCAGCCATGTCAAATGCATGGATAGGCCAAGCAAGGTGAGGGTTAAGAACTGACCACTGGTTTTATTAATCTGGAGTCATGGGTATGTATGGGTGCAGTTTTAGAGGGTTTAATCAGGAAGGCTAATGGAGCCTGTTTTAAGCAAAGGCAAGGCAATGTTAAGGAACTTGGTTTCAGACAATTTTCATTTCATGGTTTTTTCTTATGTAGGAAGTGCACTGAAATTCTCTACTTTGTCACTTCCTGAGGGTTGACTAAAATGTTTGTCCAGACCAAACTGAGGCTCTCGCAAACAACTGGAACCCCATGAGGGAAGTTCTGAGTGATCCTACTGTCCCATCCCATAGCATTTAATTGTATTTACTGGTTCGTTCTTTGGTATCCAAAATAATGTTATATATTCTGTTCAAATATAATTCCATTCTCTGTAAACAATGACCCAACTTAGGCCCCCAGATGAACTTGCTGGCAGTTAACAGATGCCTAAACTTCCCCCAGGTCCATAGTCAATTACAGTCAAGTTGACATATCTATTCACAGTTGTCTGTGGCTGTCACTTTATCATGAGACATCAGGTACCCATTCATTTCACAAATATTTATGTGGAACCCACTTGGGAGCAATCTATGTGCTAGGGCCTGGGGAAACAACCATGGAAAAGGCACAGATGTGGTCTTCAGCAAGTACAGTTGAGTGGAGGTAGTAGATTACAGTTAAAAAATTGATTCCCAGAGTTAAGAGGGAGAACATTCAGACACTAATGGGAGCACCTTGGGAGAGCAGGTACACACACAGAGGAGCAATTAAATTGGCAAAGGCATAACCATTTTACAAACTCACATGACATATTTTACTTTCCCTCTTAGAAAGTGAATCTGAGTAAGTCTATACATTTAAAGAAATTCAATGCAACTACATGGTTTGCAAATTTGTCCCCATAGATAGAGGGTAAGGAGAGACTGAAGGAAGAGGCAGATCACTCCAGGTTAGTAGGTGGCAGTTTCAATAAGCAAGGGAACTTATGAAGCTTGTCTTGGGCAGCCACAGGATCTCCACACCTGCCCACCAGAATCTTAACCCAGAGGCCTTAACTGGGTTCAGTCACCTTTATAGTCCAGATGGTCACAATAGCACCTTACTCTCTCAAGGCTGCATCCTTGGAACAGTTCCCACTTGGAACAGTGGGAATGTTCCACAACGTACATTCCAAGGACACGGAGGGGATAAGGAGCCTCCAACTGCCCAGGTCCAACTCACAGTCAACTGGCAGTTGTGCCCACCTGATGACCTCCTCCAATACTACTACTGACCACTTTGGCTTATGACTTCGTCAGTCATTGATTCACTCATTTACTGAGCATTCACTAAGTACAGAGACTCTACATGGCCAGACTGGTGCACTGGGAATACAAAGATGAGGAGAGTGGAATTCCCGTCCTCAACCTCATCATTTCTACTCCTCTTCACAGGCCCATCTTCATACCACTGGGAGTTTAGAGAGTTTCCATCTCTATATTCTCTCATAGCTGGCTACAGGGAGTAAAAAGGAAATAGATGAAGAACAACAATCTCCTCTTGCCACCTTCACTTATCAACATCCTACTCACCCATTTGATTTGACTCGCCAAATCAAATGCCACCTTCTTAATGAAGCCTTTCCTAACAATCCCAAGGTGACGTTTATCTTATGTAAGCCACAGCTCCTTATGTAGGGTTTCATACGGCCTTTAGTGCATGGACTCTAATAGTATACATTTGTATATCCCCAGTTAAATTCTAAGTTAATTGAGGTCAACTTTCTGATTTACTTTTACCTCTGGCAAAGGCTTAATTCAAGTATGTATATATTAGACGGTCAATGAACATTTGTTGAAAGAATGAACAAAAACATGTTACTTAAGCCCTTCCAACTCTTTCTTCTCTCATCCTCTTCATTTCCTCTTAATTTCTTATATGTGAACAAAAATTGAACAAAATTGAACAAAACCTATTTGTTTTTCTGACTATAGAAGCCATATGTTCATTGGAGAAAAAGGAAGATTTAAAAAAAGGAATTAAAATACCCATAATTCCAGAATATGGCCACTGTTTAACATCTTAGTGTATTTTTTTTTCAGTATATACATATTTAGGTTTCAAACAAAACTGCTGTCTTGCTCTTTATAAAGTTTTACATTCTAGCTCAGAGATGATGTTACTGCAAGAAAGTCAATGCCAAGAAATTTCAGGCTGAAATAACACAAGTTAGAAGAGGAGGCTATCCTATAAGATTCTTCGATTAAATTGGCGAATATAGTTCCATTCATTAATTCCACAATCTACTGATGTAATGTATCTCCTGGGACATCAGGAGTTGTTCAAATGTGAAATTGGGGCCCAGGCACCTGTAGGACTCTGAGTTCCTTTCACTTCTGGTATTATTGTATGACAATTTAATTCCATCATATATGAGGAAATAACTCGGACTACTGTTGGGTGTATTTACTCAGAAATCTTAATCAATCTTATTAACGAAGTCATTAATAAATGGCCTCCTCTTATAGATGAGAGAACTGAGACTCAAGAGGAAAATTCCCTGGCAAAGTTTAACTTCACACCACTGTCGTCCAACTCCAAGTCTGCCATTTTTCTTGGTACTGGGATTTTTCTCAGTCAGAGCCAGAACTAAGATGAGGTCATGTCTAGCTAGTGGTCATGGAAAAAGATAGAGGGGATCATCGATGCTGAATCAACCTGCTGGCCATGTGCGGTGACGCTTCCCAGCACCAGGATAGATGTTGGTTCAAGAAAACAATGGGGTGTTAGTCCTTTTAAAGGAGTTTATATTCTCATTGACAAGGCAGTCTTGTCTCCTAACACTACCACATGCTGCCCATAGTGATTTACTAGTCAAGAGCCAATAAGCATTGCAGGACAGGGCCAGTGCAAGCTGTCAAGGCCAGGTGGAAAAGGCAAAGCCAATGACTAGTGGGAAAGTCAGGAGGTTGGAAAGCTAGGAGAGAGCAGGTGGGGTGCTGAGGCCTGGGAGCAGAGCAGGAACTCAAAGCAGGGAGCATGACCAGGTGTAGGAAATCAGAATAGCCAACAGAAGATATCAAATTCCCAACTCAACCAATCAGAGACAGGCTTCTTTGCCAGTCTGGGTTCCAAAGTCAGTAAGCAAGCAGCCAAGGCATACTCATTTGGGCTCAAACATTATTTGGGGCCAAAGTGCTGGCATTCCTTTTGAAAAGTCTGTGTTCCAGAGACCCCCACCTGTACTTATCTTCAGGGCATGACTTGTAATTCCACATGACTGCCAGTTCCAGGATGTGCATCATAATACAATGGCATTATAGAACTGGGCTGAATTTAGGCCAGATGATTTTGGGTAAGAGACTCCACTTCTTAGCCACAAACTCAGACCCCTTAGTGTAGCCACCCCTTCAGACCCCATGTGACAGATTTTTTTTTATTATAAATTTATTTTATTTATTTATTTTTGGCTGCGTTGGGTCTTTGTTGCTGTGCACGGGCTTTCTCTAGTTGTGGTGAGCAGGGGCTATTCTTCGTTGCAGTGTGTGGGCTTCTCATTGCAGTGGCTCCTCTTGTTGCAGAGCACGGGCTCTAGGCGCCCAGGCTTCAGTGGTTGTGGCACATGGGCTCAGTAGTTGTGGCTCGCGGGCTCTACAGCGCAGGCTCAGTAGTTGTGGCGCATGGGCTTAGCTGCTACGCAGCATGTGGGATCTTCCCAGACCAGGGCTTGAACCCGTGTCCCCTGCATTGGCAGGTGGAGTCTTAACCACTGCACCACCAGGGAAGCCCCATGTGACAGATTTTAACAATGTGTATGAGGATATGGTAGGGCAAAAATGGAAAATCTCATATTTTCTTTTATCCAAGAGCTCATTGGTTAAGTGAAATAAAGTTTCTAAATACATTTTCAAATACTGTACCACCGGGACTTCCCTGGTGGCACAGTGGTTAGGAATCCGCCTGCCAGTGCAGGGGACACGGGTTCAAGCCCTGGTCCGGGAAGATCCTACATGCTGCAGAGCAACTAAGCCCATGCGCCACAACTACTGAGCCTGTACTCTGGAGCCCGCGAGCCCCAACTATTGAAGCCCGGATGCCTAGAGCCTGTGCTCTGCAACAAGAGAAGCCACTGCAATGAGAAGCCCGCACACCACAACGAAGAGCAGCCCCTGCTCGCCACAACTAGAGAAAGCCCGCACACAGCAATGAAGACCCAACTCAGCCAAAAATAAATAAATAAATTTATTAAAATATATATATATATACTGTATCACCATACTGAATGGTCAGGAAACCAGCTTTTGGTCACTCAGGTCCCTTAGTTCTGAAATTCAGCTTCTTTCTATATAAAATAAGAAATAGTTTAAATTTATCTAAAATTTCTTTTTTTTTTTTTTTTGCGGTACGCAGGCCTCTCACTGTTGTGGCCTCTCCCGTTGTGGAGCACAGGCTCCGGACGCACAGGCTCAGTGGCCATGGCTCACGGGCCTAGCCGCTCCGCGGCATGTGGGATCTTCCCAGACTGGGGCACGAACCCGTGTCCCCTGCATCGGCAGGCGGACTCTCAACCACTGCGCCACCAGGGAAGCCCTCAAATTTCATTTTTAAATAAGCCTTTCGTTTTAATTAATTTTAGATACAGAAAAGTTGCAAAGATAGTACAGAGTTTTGTTTCCCCAGTTTCCTCCAATGTCAGCATATTGTGTCACCATGATTCATTTGAAAAAACTAAGAAATTATCATTGAGAAATCACTATTAACTAAAAAACAGACTTTGTTCATATTTCACCACATTTCATTTTGATTCCAAAATGTTACTGTTTGGAAATATGACAGCATCTGATTTGTTATTTTTTGATAATTTTTTAAGGGCCTCTTTTGAGGTGAATGAGGTTTAGTGGACATATATTCATACTTTGGGAACATACTCAAGAAAAAGTTCTGATGGGAAAAACATAAATCAGAACTTCTATGTTGGAGATCCAGGGGCCAAAGACTTGGCTGGTAGGTACTGGGGCCAGGTATTATGGGTAAGAAATGAGTATGTGGCAGAGAAGTAACTGGTAGTTGCCAGAGGGAAGGAAGGTAGGGGTTAGGAAAAATAGGTAAAGGGAATTAAGAGGCACAAACTTCCAGCTATAAAATAAATAAGTCACCGGGATGTAAAGTAGAGCATAGGGAATATGATCAACAGTATCATAATAACTTTGTATGGTCACAGATGGTTTTCTAGACTTACCATGTGATCATTTCATAATGTATATAAAGGTTGAAGCACTGTACTACACATCTGAAACTAATATTATATGTCAACTCTACTTCAAGAATTAATTAAACAGAAAAAAAAAGAAATGAGTAAGTGGAATGGTTTTATATTTTACTCAAATTATTCCAATCTTCTAGTCCCACCCACTAAAATCTCAGTCTTAAAATATAGCTGGGAACCCTTGTGCCCAACAGAGCAGAACTCATTACATATACACTTGGCGATTCATTCTCTTCAATTTATCTGTAGTTGCTTTTGCTTTGTTTGTGTTTTCATTCTTAACAAGGATCTAGTCTGGATTAAGATGGTAAAATACATAAAAGCCTCTAATGTAAATATGCTACAGCATCACAGTAATCACCATGAGATAACTGACCTTATGTTTTTAATCAACTCTGTATTTTCCTCCTTTCTAATTTTCTCACTCATCCCATTTCTTGAGAAATGAAGCACTGATAATTCTGAAAGGGATTCTCTTCAAATGATGCCTTTTTAGGGAAAATTAGTTAATATATAAAGATTAGCACAATAATTTATTGAAGGCTTAAAGACCTTTTATAACCATGCAGGTTAAAAAAAAATGTGAGGCATTGTACTGACAAATTTATAAATATTAGCTCTTTTATTCCTTCTGGAATCCATTATTCCCATTTTATAGATGGGGAAACTGAGGATTATGAAGGCAATTTGCCCAATCTGCACAACCATGGCAAACAGTGGAATCCAGAGCCCACCTTCTTAACGTCTATGTCATATGGGCCCCTGTTCTCACAAAGTCTGGACACTAGCCATAGAGCCACAATTAACAGCAGTGAGACAAATAGAGGGACATTCGGCAGTATCATCATCCAAAGGAAGTGTGTATAATAGTGCTCTGTGAACCGTACACAACCACCTAGCATTAACGTTTGTTTAATTGTTATCTGGTGACACCATAGGCAGGAACTATCAATTTCCACCCGCTACACACCAATTACTTCAGTTAATTAGTGACCCCATCTCTTCTAAGTCCTTTGGGGAGAATACCAAGTCCATGTATCAAATGAAATAAAGAAGGATGAAGAGGATGCAGACAATAGAGAAGGGAAAGGGAGACATTTTACATTTTTCAGAATCTGAATAACAACATCTCATGTTTTAGGACTGGCTCAAAAGACAGAATGCTTCTGCAAATGAAACCAAAACACGCTTTCAAAAGTTTCCTTTTCAAAGAGATTATAATTTCTGGAGACAAATCCCATCCTCCCTTTCCCAATTCATTCTTTTTTCCTTGAGAAAATATTTTTTTAAAAAATAAATACATCTGGACAGTTTACAAAGTCCTCAGAGGCTGAAAAACTAGCTATAACAAGGACTGCACTTGACACATTTTTCTTCAGGCTAAGTTACTTCATTCAAGGTTTTAATGTTTAAATAAACTGCTGCCCAAATCAATAATCTACAAAATCATTCACTCAGGGAGAGGTCTTCAATCCTTCTGCCCCATTTAAGGCTGATTTGTATGGCGAATGAATGCATTTTATTATATTTCACACAGTCTGCTCCCAGAACTCCTGCAAGAGTGGTGAGTACATTTTCTGCAAAGAAAGTAATACAAAGCTCTTACTATGGTGCCACAAGCAGCACTTAGTACAGCTAAGACTGAATCTGGTCTGGGAATGTGATGGGGCAGGCATCAGGGAAATATCCTTTGTTCCTCGCCCCTCCCAGGCAGAGCAGTGAGATGGTCAAGCAGGCAGACTTGGGAGCTGGCTAGACTCAGTTAAATCCCAGCTTTGCTAATGGCTCAAAGTGAGACTTCAGGCAAGTTGCCTATCCTTTCTGTACTCCAGTTTCCTTATCTATAAAATGGAGATGAGAGAACACTTACTTCATAGGTTACACTGTTGATATACAAATGTTAGCCATTCTTATTTATCACAGACTTATAGGAAAAAAATTTACATCAATTGCATCCCTAAAAACTGCAGTTTCTGAGGCTCAACTAACCCCTGCCTATTTTCCCTGAGGAAGAACTGCAAGGCCCCCTCCTGCAACAACTCTGCCAGTCACTTCCTTCTTGCTTCCACATAGAGCAGAGAGTAATTCCCATTGTAGATACTAGCCATCCCCAAATTCAAAATTTCACTGTGTAAAAAAATTACGTTTTCTATTTTTCTGGTTAACAATCATTATTGTGAAACAAACAATGATCCCATGAAACACAGTGAGAAATAACAGTTCATAAAAAAAGTAAGCAGAAGAACATATAACGTCTCTGAGGATGACAGGGGTGCTACTTAATACTATTTTATATGGGAATTAGGGATGGCTTCTTGGACAAGGTGGCACTAGAACTGAGAAGTGATAGAAGTAAGGGAGGAATCCAGATGGAGGCAAAAACAAGTTCAAAGGCCCTACCGAGGGGGTGTACCGAGTTTGAGAAGGGCAGAAAGAGTAGACACCTAGAATATCTAGAGTCCAGTGAGCAAGGGTAAGAGTGGTGGAAGATGGAGTCAGAGAGAGGTGGGGCCTGGCCATACAGGGGCTTGTAGGCCCTGGTAAAGACTTTCGATATTTCAGTGGGAAGCCAGTGGAGGCTTTTGAGCTGAGGGATGATGATCTGATTTATGTTTTAGAAGACTGCTCTGGCTGCTGGTGGAGGAAAGACCATTAGGGCTCATTAACAGAAAGAAGCAGGGGGACAAGGAAGGAAGTGACTACAGTGAGTAATGGTCATCTATAATGATGGTGACTTGGGTTGTAATGAACGTAGAGAAAAGTGCTAGACTCAGCGTTTATTTCCAAAAGAGAGGCAAAGGATTTGGTGATGGACTGGACGTGTATGTGTATGGAAAGGGGCTGTGAGAGAAACAGAGGAGACAGGGGTTACTCAAAACTTTTTTTTAACATTTAATGAGATAGAGGTGACTGTATGAGGAGTCTCTCTTAGCCATCTTTACTTCCATCACTAAGACTAGCAGAGTGCTATCTTTCCAGGACCATCTTATTTCCACACAAAGGAATAGTATTTTCAAATCATTATTTCACAAAAGGTTCTAAGCCGAGTACAGAACATCAAAACCACACCCCCTTGGACTTCCGTAGTGGCATAGTGGTTAAGAATCTGCCTGCCAATGCAGGGGACACGGGTTTGATCCCCGGTCCAGGAAGATCCCATATGCCGCAGAGCAACTAAGCCCATGCACCACAACTTCTGAGCCTGCGCTCTAGAGCCCATAAGCCACAACTACCGAGCCTGTACACCACAACTACTGAGACCTCGCACCACAACTACTGAAGCCCACGTGCTCTAGGGCCCGTGCTCCACAACAAGAGAAGCCACCGCAATGAGAAGCCCATGCGCCTCAACGAAGAGTGGCCCCCACTCGCCGCAAATAGAGAAAGCCCACGCGCAGGAACGAAGACCCGATGCAGCCATAAATAAATAAATAAATAAATACCACACCCCCATCTGAGAGCTTGGCTGTATTCTTTCACTAGCTAAAGGATCACTGATTCAACAAACATTCACAATTTACTAAGAGCTGGGTACTGTCCTAGGTGCTGAAGACACAGGGATTAAGTAAGACCCTCTCTCTACAGTAATTCAAAACTGTATCTTAGCAAAATTTCCAATTACTCCATACCATAGAGAGTAATTAAAATGCAGACATTAAGAGTGAAAACCATGAGGATCCAGCCACAAAAAGAGTTCCCTATGTCCCCCTGTGATTTCACTGCTCCATGGCTCTGCACGTTCTGCCAACTCCTCTGCAATGCGTGGAAAATCCTGGTCATTTAACTCAATCAACTCAAATTCATAAACTTCTGGAGAGCCTGCTCTGAATTCTTCCTGCTCCCAGGAGAGCTGAGTTCACTCATCATACTTTGTGACCTTCTCCATTACAGCCCTCATCACCCTCTGTTCCAATTACTGGTTTGCATATCTATCTTCCATGGTAGACTATAAACATATTCACAGGGACCATGTCTTAATTTTTGTGTTTGGGGAGCCTAGAACATAATCTGACATGTAATAAGCACTCAATCAATGTGTGTTGAAAAAAGGAATGAACCAATCAATTTCATGATTCATTCCTAGAAGCTAGGAACTAGGATTTATACCTCTGAAAGATCCATGGTGTCTAGAACAGAGAAACTATTTTATTTGTACTGCTTGAATTTCCACCCAGGGAGCATCTCTTATTTTCATCTGTTCAGATTTTATTGAAAATATGACCTTGAGAAGGAGATTTTTGAATCTTCACTATTCCTTGAATGGGATTCAAGGGCTGATATTTTCTAACTTATGGAATCTGGGAAGAAACTTACTTTTCTCTAGCCACAAAAATCTTTCTGCAACGGTAGTACATGGAGTCAAGCCAAGAAACTCAGGCTTCATGCAAACCTTACTATCCCTGGAAAAGTGTTTTTTGGCTATTAAATAAGCATACGAGAGAATTCTTAAACAAAATTAAAAACGAGATTTCAGATATTGATATTCATTTCCTGAGACTAAATATCAATGTGGAGTTAAAGAACATTAAAGGTCTTTATAATGGAATGTGATATTGAACATAAAAAAAAAAATCAGGCATTAGAGATTCCTGGAAAGATGGCAAATTGACAACATGTGTGACTCACCTCCATTATCATCTTTGAAATAACAAATAGAATATAAAATGAAAAAAATCTGTATCAAATTATAAATTGGGACAGGAGGACATTGGAAACTTAAGACTTTTTGATAGAGTTTAGGTGAGCAGCATGGAAAACAGACCATCTATCTCAGGGGTCAGCAAATTATGGGCTATTTTTTTAAGTAAATTTCATTGGAGTATAACCATGCTCAATTGTTTATATATTGTTTACGGCTGCTTTCTTAAAACAGCAGACGTGACTAATTTTGACAGAGGTAGTACCTCCTGCAAAGGCTAAAATATTTACAATCTGGCCCTTTGCATAAAAGGGTTGGAAATCTTTTTTTTTTAAGATTTAGTTTTTTATTTATTTTGGCTGTGTTGGGTTTTTGTTGCTGCGCGTAGTCTTTCTCTAGTTGCAGTGAGTGGGGGCTACTCTTCATTGTGGTGCGTTGGCTTCTCCTTGCAGTGGCTTCTCTTGTTATGGAGCATGGGCTCTAGGTGCACGGGCTTCAGTAGTTGTGGCTCATGGGCTCAGTAGTTGTGGCTCGCGGGCTCTAGGGCGCAGGCTCAGTAGTTGTGGCGCATGGGCTTAGTTGCTCCGCGGTATGTGAGATCTTCCCGGACCAGGAATCAAACCTGTGTCCCCTGCGTTGGCAGGCGGATTCTTAACCACTGCACCACCAGGGAAGTTCCGTGGGTCGGAAATCTTTTATCTAATCCTACACCTCCCAACCTGTGAAGGAACAGCTCACCTAGGGAAAATATGAAGATACCCACTAACTGGAAGGAATGAGGACTGAAGATTAGGGCAGGTGGGGACAGTCAGCAACCTTTGACTCCCACCATAGCCTCTGCAGGCATAAAAACACCAATGACCATCCCAATAACACAGGCCACAGCTGTGATCCCTGACCTACCTTTGATACTGTGGGCCTCACTAGGCAAAGAGATGTAGTGGTACCCAAATCACCCCTGCCTGCAATAATCATTAATTTTTCAGCTGAGAGGTATAGCTTCCCAATACACAGCCTCTGGATTTGGCATCCGCCCTATAATACCCCCAGGCTGCTACAAGTACACACTGGCAAAGGAAAAATAAACTTCTCCCTTTGGCTAGGAGATTTGAAGTAGAAAACACACAGAATCTGCAACACCCACCTCAGCCCGCAGTAGTAGAAAAGCGTAAAACTCCTTTGGAAAGGACAAGCACAAGGAAGAAAAAAAAAAGATCACTGGAAACAGACAAACTTTCTGCAGCTCACAAAATGAGGAACCACACTGAGAAATCAGTGCTAATGTTTTCCTATGAAAATGACTGCAAGAAAAAACAATTTAGAAACTTTCTAACTACATTCTCAACATATTCCAAGAGGCTGTTGCATTTATAAAACTAAAACAGGTAGTCACAAAGAGGGAAGGAAAAACTGCTTTGGAGTGAAAAATGCCATTGCTAAATTAAAAAGTGCAATCCAGTCAGTAAACGGTGTTATTACATGCGAAGGCAACCCTGACCTCCTGAAAGACAAAGACCCTTCTGGTTTGCAGAAGGTTTAAGATGTTGGCAACGTCAAGATACACAGAGGCATCAAGGGAGCAGAAAAGGCATTTCAGTTCCAAGGACTAAATATGCACAAATACACATTATAGTTTATGCTTTTACCCACAGAGTCATAACTTCCCCAATTTCCAACCATTTTAGCTCCATCTTTTTCCACATCCACAGCAACTGGAAACATCAGCAAGTAAAGCGGGGGTGGAGGGGGAAGTTTATCTGGGTAAGGATAGTTCATTTCATCCTTTTTACCCTTTTTTGCACCTTGCCATACATACTATTTGCCAAATAGCATTTCAAAAGACGGATCTGTGACTGTAATGTCTTAGAATCAAGACCTCTAATTACATGCATACATATAAAATATACACATTAGATTTAAAAAGTGCCACTGTTGGATAAATCCAATATATTATAGGTGGAGGAGGAAGGCGCTCAGTGAATCTGGCCTAAGCCAAAGGTTCTTAAACTAGGGTCTACAGACAGCACCTGTATCACCCGGAAATCTGTTAGAGATGCAAATTATTGAGCCTTACATCAGATTTACTACATCTGAAACTCTAGAAGGAGGGACCCAGATTTTGTCTTAAGAAGACCTCTAAGTGATTCTGATGCGCACTAAAGCTTGAGAACTACTGCCATCTTCACACACACAAAAAAACAGGCTAGCAAAAGGCGTTAGAGCAGTGCTTCTCAATACTGGTTACATATTAGCATGACCTGGGGAGTGTTACACATTTCTGATGTCCTCCGATCACTCTGGGAGTGAATTCATATGATTCCAATGTGCCACCAAGTTTGAGAACCAATATTTCTTAAGCAAAAGGGAATCCCAAATGTAAACAGTGGTGCCATGCTAACAACTGGAAAGACATGCCATTGAAGAAGGTATTAACAGAAACAAGAAACAAAGCTAAGCAATAAGATAAGTTAGGATATGAACTGTGCCAAACAAATACAGGAAGATAGCTGTAAACTTACCTGACCTGGAGAGCAACTGGAGAGAAATTCAGGCTGAACGGGTGTTTTTGAGCTTCTCTGAACCTTGTATTGGGTGCAGAGGGGAGCACACCTGAAAACAATGAAGAAAGAAAGAGGCATGGAAAACAAATCCAGGAAACCCAGCACATCTGTGGTTCCCAAAGTTGTCTGCACCCTGAAATCACCTGGGGAGCTTTAAACACTCCTGCTGCCTGTATTCCACCCCCAAAGAATTCCATTTAATTAGACTGTGACCTAAGCATTGGGCAACTTAAAAGATCCCCAGGTGAATTTAATACGTAAACAAGTTTGGGAATCACTACAATATATGTGGAACAGATATTTCAGAAGAATATGACCAAGCACACAGGAGAGGAGCAAAAATTAGAAGAAACAATAGAAGAAAATGATCCTAAGATGAAGAAAACCTTGTGCCTCATCGCCAAAGGGCCTCACTGATGCTTAGATAGAATAAGTTAAAAGAAACCAACTCAAATATAGCCTCATAAATTGTTAAATTGCAAGGTCAAAGAAAATATCATGAAGAACCCAGGCAAGGAAAAAACTTATGTAAATATACAAGGAAAAGGGTCAATGTCTACACAGTTCTAACCACAGATAGTAATATATAAATCGTAACCCGAACACAATAACCAGCCAAACTCTCATCCATGTGTAAAGGCAACCAGTGATATTATCTCCATGTACAGAAACCGGGGAGAATTACCAAGAGAAGAAACAATAAAATTGAGAAGTCAAGATGAGGGATCTTTGCTACAAAAGAATGGGCAATGAGTGATACAAGCACTAAACTAATGGGTTCTTAAACTTGGCTGCACATTGGAATCTCTGGGAAGCTTGTAAGAGCACCACTGTTTTGCTGCTATGCCAGATATACTGACTTAATTGGTCTAGAGTGGGCCCCCCCCAAAGTACTTTTAAGTAGTTCCCTAGGTGATTCTAACGTGTAGCTATGGTTGACAATTACTGTACTAAAATAGTTAATTAAATAATTATCACTGATAACAATTATTGAAAGAAGATGTATAATGAAAATAATAATTTAATAACAATCTGGCTCTAAACTTCCATATTATATTTACTCCTTCCTTGGGGAAAATCAATTAAGTTGGTGTATTATTCTACAGTCTGAACGCTCTGCCTGAGGGAAGTTCTCAGTCCCCATAAGCATCAACCCTGGCTGTGTACAAACACACATGCCTCAGATGTTAGGGAGTAGCTGCTCCCTGCCCCCAGGTGAGGCTCAGAGTCCAGCTGGGATGAGGAAGTGGGGAAGAAGGGAAGTGCAGGAGCTCAGGAGAGAGGTCAGGAACCTCCTGAAGCTATCTGTGCTTTCCTTTGAGTTAGGCTTGATCTGTGAAGGGAATAGTGTCCTTATATGTGCCACCCTAAGTAATGCCTGAACTCCAATACAGCACACTTGAGAAGGGGGGTGGGGAGTAAATAATCAAAAAGAGATGTTTCATGCAAGGGGTGTGTTGATTTTTAGACAGAACAAATTAAGAAAGATACACTAAGAATGAGAGAACATATACACATACAATTCCTTTTCTTTTTGTTTTCAAGTTCGGAATTAGAAAAAAAAATATTTATGGTAATGAAAATTTACTTAGCAAGTGCAACCAAGCCAAAGGGTAGACCAGGGTTTCTCAACTTTGGCCCTATCAATATTCCTGGCCAGATAATTCTTTGTCGTGCGGGCTGTTGTGAGCACTGCAGGATGTTCAGCAGCATCTCGGCTCTCTATGTATAAGATGCCAGAAGCACAACCCTCCCCTCAGTTGTGGCAACCAAAAATGTCTCCAGACATAGCCCGATAACCCCAGGGGAGCAAACTCACCACGGGGTGAACACCAATGGTTTAAACCAGATTTCAATATTCTGTTAGGAAAACTAGCAATTAATTTTCATCCTCTCTGGTTTGTATTAACTATGATCCTGTATTTTTATGTCATTTTATCCTTGACATTGTTAATCAGAGCTAAAAAATTGGTTCAAATATATTCTGAAATAATGGAAAGGTAACCACTAATAGAAAGAAAACCAGACTTTATATAATCTAAGTCACTTAAAATACAAAACAACAAAGTCTCTTTGTCAAGTGACAAATTATTAAGAGCAGAAAGTTAAAGCAGGGTGATAGAAGGCCAAGCATAACTAGTGAAAATAAATGTGAATGGAATAAACCTCCCCATTAGAACAGGAAGAACTACAGATCTAGGGTCAAAAATCACAAACTCAACTGTTCAGAAAAAAAAGTTAGAATTAAAGGGCTATGCAAAATATACTCGGCAAAGCAAACCAAAAGGAAACAAGAACAGTGATATTATTGTCAAAGCTGAAGTTAAAGCTTAAAGCTTTATGGACCCAAAAGGTATATTCACAGTTAATAGCATTAAAATAATCTTGAACTCAGAAGACAGTAGAATAACGAGCTATTGTTATTTTCTTCTTCCTACATTGCTCTAATTTCTAACTTAAGCTCCTTGAAGGCAGCAGCTGTATTTTATTTATTGTGTATTCAGTGCCACTGTGTCTGCCAAGGAAATCACCCTCATTTATAAATGTTTGTTGGCTAAGTAGATGTGTTTACATGATCCATGGACCCTGATGGAGTTCAATGATTCATTGCATGGGCCTCTATTTCCTCTCTGTAAAATGAGAAGTCTCTCCTCTCCCACTTCTATACTGTGATATTTTTATCTCTCCCCACCCGTCCCTTTTTTTAATGCCAGTTGCCTAAATTATGCCTCAAAATTAGTGTTAAGCTTATGGGACATGCAGACATTAAGGATCTCCCATATTAAGCAGTTTATATTGAGAAAGTAGTTATTAATCTGAAATGCTATAAGATCCATATTCAGCAAAACTATAAGGTAGTGTTGCTATGAGAACAGTCACGTCAGATGGGATTACATTTTGACAGCTCTTTCCAGCCCCGTATCTTTCAGAGAGAACATTGCCTTGAAATGCTAGGTGAGGTTGCAAGCTCTGTGAAATTAGCCACACTGTTTTCCATTTTGCTAAGCCTGTCCCTGGCTCATAGTAGGTGCTCAGTAAATGGGTATTGACTGTGAACTAAATAAAAGCCCCGCGTTTTCATTTACTAGATAGGGCCCTCAAAATGCCATTCTCTTCCTCTAAATTTCTCAATAGCTTTGAAGTGGGTATTTTAAAAATAGAACCTGTATTTGGACAAGAGGACATATGGAACAGTCATAACGATGCCACTCAGTTTGTCACCACTCAGCTAGGACCACTACACAGGGGAAGCCACAGGAAAGGAAATCAAGACACTCTCAGCAACTGACTGAAGTGTGCACCCATCTCTCACCCAGGCTTCCTGCTCCCTGCCCCACCAAATTAAGTAACACAAAAGAAAACATATCAGTCTAACAAGGTCTTATTTAATGTTCCACACTGACTCAAATCCATACTGATCAAGTTCAATGTGAAGGTGGAGCCTGCAGCAATAAGTGAGATCAATATGAGGCCTTCATTCAAATATCTCACCTGTAAAAAAAATAAAACAGATTCTAACACTGTATAAAAACATTAGGTTGAGGAGAAAGCCAATTTTTTTTTTAAAAAAAAGCTACTTTAAAAAGATGTAACCAAGTATTTATGCTTATGATAGATCTGAACATTTCTTTAAAAGAGGAGAAAAGATATTTTTAAGCAAGGAAAAAGAAGGAAATCACTAAGACTTGCCTAAAGCCCTTACTGATTTAGTTGCAAGGTTTAACTTCTGTGTTTCTATGATTTTCTTCTTAATGCAGCTCTAAAAATACCTTTTGTGGATGCTGAGTGTTGCTTTTTATATGTACTCAATCGATGAGTGCCCCATGTATGTGCCTAGCACCGTGCAGAGTATAAGAAGGATGCCCAAGAAATGTGAGACACAGCCCTATTGTCAAGGAGTGCACAAGTCTGTGCAGAAAAATGGGAATACACATACAAATATGATTAAGATCTAAAATGAGGCAATATCTCATTAAAAGCCAAAATAAGTGATCCAAATAAAGACCACAGAAAAGCAATTCAGGAATAGATTAAAGAATGGATATTTGGAGAAGACAGACCTCTGCCACTTACTATTTCCTTAAGCAAATGTCCAATCTCTTTGTATACATGTTTCCTCAACCATTAAACAAGGAATGTGATACATCTATATCATGAAGCTGTTGTAGGCAACAGGTGTCAAGAACACAGTTAGAAATAAAAGCAAAAATAAACAAATGGGACCCAATCAAACTTATAAGGTTTTGCACAGCAAAGGAAACCATAAACAAAATGAAAAGAAAACCTACAGACTGGGAGAAAATATTTGCAAATGATGTGACCGACAAGGGCTTAATTTCCAAAATATACAAACAGTTCATACAAATCAATAACAAAAAAAACCCAATCAAAAAATGGGTGGAAGAGCTAAATAGACATTTGTCCAAAGAAGACATACAGATGATCAACAGGCATATGAAAAGAAGATAACATAGCTAATTATTAGAGAAAGGCAAATCAAAACTACAACCTCACACCAGTCAGAATGGCTGTCATTAAAAAGTCTACAAATAATTAATTCTGGAGTGGGTGTTGAGAACAGGAAACCCTCCTACATTGTTGGTGGGAATGTAAATTGGTGCAGCCACTATGGAGAACAGTATGGAGGTTCCTCAAAAAACTAGAAATAGAGTTGCCAAATGATCCAGCAATCCTGCTCCTGGCCATATATCGGACAAAACTATAAAAATTCGAAAAGATACATGCACCCCTATGTTCATAACAGCGCTATTCACAATAGCCAAGGCATGGAAACAACCTAAATGTCCACTTACAGATTGAGATATATATATATATATATATATATATATATATATATATATATATATATATGAATATTACTCAGCCATAAAAAAGAATGAAATAATGCCATTTGCAGCTACACAGATGGACTGAGAGATTTTCATACTAAGTGAAGTAATTCAGAAAAAGAAAGACAAATACCATATGATATCACTTATATGTGGAATCTAAAATATGACACAAATGAACGTATTTACGAAATAGAAACAGACTCACGGACACAGAGAACAGACTTGTGGTTGGCGGGGGGTGGTGCGGGGGAGGGATGGAGTGGGCGTTTGGGATTAGCAGATGCAAACTATGATACACAGAAGGGATAAACAACAAGGTTCTATTGCATAGTACAGGGAACTGTACAGGGAACTCTATTCAATATCCTATAATAACCTACAATGCAAAATTTAAAAGTTAAAAAGTATATATATACAAGACACATAGAATTAAACAATACTTAAAAGAAAAAACAAAGAGTTGGCTATTGGAATTAAAAGCAGAGAGGATCTATGTACATCTACATGAGCCAAAAGATCTAGTAGAGGAGATATGGCCTGTAAGATGGCAGAATTAGCCAGGTGGAGAAAAGGTGAGCTTTAGCATATCATTTACCTTTTCTGGGTCTCAGTTTTCTCAGCAAGGTAATACATGTAATGGTTTCAGCACACTGCCTGATTATCTAGTGCTGAGAAACAAGTGACCCCAGGACTTGGTGGCTTAAAACACTTATTTTTCTCAGTAGCTGCAATTTGGGCAACACTTGGTGGGGACAGCTGTTTCTATTCCACTCGGCATCAACAGGGGCAGCTTGAAGCCTGGGGGCTGGAATCATCTGAAGGCTGTTGATCCTGGCTGGGGTCTTAGCTGGAGCTATTGGCTGGAACACCTACATGTTGCCTCTCCATGTGGCTCATGCTTCCTCACAGCTGGTGGCTGGATTCCAAAGGTAAATATGCAAAGAGTGAGAAAATGTACCCTTTCCTATGATCTAGCCTCAGAAGTCACATGACATCATTTCCCTCATATTTTATTGTTTGGAGCCCTTGCAGGTTCACAAGGAGGGAAAACTGACATCACTTCTAGATGGGGAGTGGGCAAGGATCCAAAAGAACATGTGATACCAGAAATATTACTGCAGCTATTTTGGGGAAATACAGTGTGCCACACCTACTGTGCTTTCTAAAATGTTTGTAGTCATTAGTAGCAGCAACAGTAGTAATACTGGAAAGAGGAAGCTTGGTGCAGAATGTCAAGAATTAGTAAGGCATTCAGCAAACATGCATTTATTACAGACATAATTATAAATAAGACACAATCCCTGCCCTCAAGGAATTAAGATCACACAAACAATTATAACTCAATATGTTAAATTCTAGAACTGAGAACATGAAAAGCATTGGAGCTAAGAAAATAAACTTTCTTGGAGATGGGGGAAGCCTTCAGTGACAAGCTGGAGGTTCAGTGACAACCACGGGGTTCAGGAGGTGATCCAGGTTTTCTGGGCCTTGAAGCTTATATGACTTGAGTCTCCTCTTTAAGAAAAAGAATGCAAAACTACAAATGCAAAACCAGGTATAGCACCTTTGAAAGGGCCTGTGGAAGTGAGGAGCCCTGACACTTCAGCTTTTGCATGAAGTAAGAGCAGCAAGACCTAAATCTGAGTGGAAAGGAAGTGAGGCCAAGAGGGAACTGACAGATTCGAATAAAAGGGAGAGGTCAAGGGTCAAAGGGTCTTAATAAGGCTGAAGAGCCCAAAATAGGGAATAAGGCAGTGAAAGAATAGGGGCCATATTGGGAGGGGAGGCAACAGCAGGAAATAAGAATTTATTTACAGTTGGATCTGGTTTGGAGAGCCTGGAATGGCAGGAAACAAAGTTGGGATTTTATATTGTGAGCAGCTGAAATTCACTGGAAGATTCTGAAAATGAGAGTGAAATGATTTATGAAGTTTAGTGGGTAGGAAGGATTGAAGTGGGGAAAATGCTTTTCATAGACAATCTTTTGATACCTACGAGCTATCTGTCAATGTCCCAGACCAGATAATTGGCATTTAGCTTTATTGCTTCTGCTAAACACATCACTGGATCATTTATAACAGCAAAAAATAGTAAATCAGAGTGTTTTAAAACATGGTAATTGTTAAATATATTTTTGGCATATTTGTTCTTTGGGACATTATTATTCAGTTGTTAAAATCATATTTATGAGAAGTCTTCACAAACTAAGAAGACACTTAAAATTTCAAGTGAAAAAAGCAAGATGCAAAACTACGTAACTATATATGTGTGTGTACATATATATGCATGTATATATACATGTACTTTTAAGTTATATGTACTTATATATTTGAGTACATATAAAACTACTATAAGAAAATATGTCAAATATAACAATGATGTCCTTAATTGGTCGCCATGTCGTGAATTTCTTTTACTCTTTTGTTTTTATGTATTTTTAATAACTTACATGTGTTGATTTAATGATTAGGTACAAAAATTAATTAAAAACATCCTGCTCATTTTTCAAGGTCCATCCCCAAATCCCACCTCCTCAGGAAGACTTCTCTGATGTCTGACCCTTCTCACCCCTCGCCCACACCCCAGACCACAGCATGTATTTTCTTCTTTAAAATACATTAGAACTGCTTGTAACTCTCTTGCCACATAATCAGCATTCTGTACCAGCTCCTGCAGTAGCCCCCATAAGAACATAAACCCTATGACAAGGGACTAAGGCTGCAGCCCCATTTCAGTGCCTTGAATATAGTTGGTATTAAATACTTACTGAATTGAATCAGGTTCAGGGTATGTTGGCATTTGTGTAGGACAGAGTGCAAGTTATTCAAGCAACAAGGCATAAGTTGATATTTCCATAAAGGGAAAGTGCAGACAGACCACTTTCCAGTGACCAGTGACCATTCACTTTAAATGATGAGAATAATACTGCTAAGGGCTTTGGCATTCGCCGTCTCTTTTCAACCTTATAGTTCTGTGAGGGGCAGATATTCTTATCCACAAGATTAAATGAGATGTATATGTAAAGTGCTTATGTGCCTGGCACTAAGTCGGTGAATAAATGGTAACTTTTATTTTCTGTGATTTGCTCAAAAGTCACAGAACTCAACAGAGTGCTAGGACTAGAACACTTTAGCCCTATCTCATACTTTTCCACTCTGTCACAATCATAGGCCTGGCAAGCAACTGTCTCTCTTCTCTCCAAGGATTCCTGGGGTGGACCTGACCCAGCAGCTAACAAGGGTGAAAAGACCCTTGATATCCTGTGCTTTTTAATCAAAGGATTCAGTCACTTCTCCAGTGACCCTGATCACCATTATGGCTCCAGAAAAGACAATTAGTCACTGAAAAGTGAGGAATATTATTACATATTTAGTATCATCAGCCCACAGACTTTCCAGGAACAAAGTGCAGTTCTTCCTAAAATGAATGCATCTTTCATGGCCATTATCCTGATGATAACAGCATTCATTTACTGAATGGCGACTATGGTTCTACCAGCTAACCTACATGGGTTAGCTCCATTTCATTATTACAGATACCCTATGAGGTATGCATTAGCGTCTCCATTTTTCATATGTTCATTGAGGCTCAGAGAAGTCAACTAAATTTTCCAAAGTTTTCAAGCTAGTGAATGGCACAGCTACGTCTGGCTGGCTGCAAAGACCATGTTTCTTTCACTTTGCCATATAGGAGGTAATCAACAAATACACTATAGCAATGATGATATAGTAGGTTATCAATATACACATACTAATAACATACTAATACATACACATACTAATAACAATATAGTAGGTGATTTAAGAATACGGGTTGAGGTAAAATAACTGTCATCTTCATGTCATCACTTATTTTGCCATCTTCAGGTAGTGTGGATGAGAGAAGAGGAGAGAATGGTGAAATACATTCTTGTCCCATAAAACTGTTCTTATTTATTTACCTTCTACCAGAGTCAAAATAAGCATCAAAACCCAGAAACCTCAGAGTCAATCCAAGCCTAGTTTAACCTTAACTCCTCCCCAGGCCCTTCAAGTGGATGATGCACATCACCAGCCCTTCCTTTTGCAGAACTTGACCTTCCATTCCCCTCCCTTTCCTAGGCTTTCTGCCTGTGCCCTCCTGGCACAGCGGCCGCCACTGCAGGCACATCCACAAAAGGTGAGTGAACACACTCGGAATGAACAAGAAGCGTAGGGAACAAGGTCAGGGCCTGTGTATCCGTCAGCCTTGAGACAATGGGAGCAAAACTGGGAATTGCTGAGGGGAGGAGAAGCCCGTGGTTTTTGGAAACTCAGCTTGGTTGATTGATGTTGCATTCCCTTCTCTTTTGGGAGGTAGTGGGCAGAATAATCACGCTGCTCCCCAAAGCTGAAAGTTTGGGTTTTCTCCTTTTGTGCAGGCTGCAATGCTGTTTCTACCACCTGCCAAGGGCCAGCTGCCAGCTCCTTTGGGAAGCACTGTTTCGTTTTAAAGCAGGGGTGGAGGGAAGATGGAGCGACTCTGGCTCTTTCTTTCCAGAGAGCATTTTGTTCCTTCGGCTGTCAAGAAGCCTTTGTACAGACAGGTCTTTATTCCCAGGGCAGAAGAACTGGAGACAAGCATTAGACATTTGCCAATTCTTGATCACTTTCCTCACCCTTTATACTTTGTTCTCTTGAAATTTGTTTAGACCATGTCTTTTTCTTGAACGCCTTTGAGACCTTTTTCAAAATAAGGTTTATCTACAATAAGGCTATAAAATAGGAACAGAGAAGAGGAAGCCCAAGTCAAGGGCTGAGGCAGCCATACATATTTTAAATGTAAAGATAAGCAAAGCTGCTGCGATTAAGCTTTAAAAATTAAGCTTTGTAATTAAAGCTAAAAATTAAGCTCTTAAAATTGTCTCTGAGATGCCTGCCAGATAGGATGAGAAGGGAAACATAGCACGTTATATAACTGTCAGACTAGGATCAAAGAGGAATTTGATGTTAAATTGCCACTTTGGGCACCTCTTTATACCTGCCTTGAAACTGTCCAGGCCACAATCATCATGGCCGTTTTATATGAAGTAAGACTCGGCAGCTCTGAGGAGCCACTCGGGAGAGTAGATTCAAAATTATTTTCTGTGTTGAATCTCAGCCCAGCCAAAGAAGAGGTGCACAATCTACTGTTTAGGATCCTCAATTCTCTTAAAAGGGTGTTAACTGATCCCCTTTTTCAGTTGGCTGTTTCACCGAGGGACACCACACTTAGCTGGCAACTGGCAACATATGAGAATTACACACTTCGTGTTTGATAAGGAGTATGATCTTGAGCTTTTTACCACACTGTATCTATCAAGTTTATCAAGGTAAGCAGTATTTATAGAGGAGGCAGGGGTAATTCAAAAGATTTCTCGTCTACCTTCTTCCAGATACATAATACCTGCCATGGGATTAAGTCAGGTCAGCTGGGAAGTGAATGATTTCTGTGGTACTATTTAATGGCCTCTCCCTAACATCCTCTCAGGGCCTTCTCTGAATTGCTTAAATATTTTTACTGAGTTACCCCCTGGTGTGATACCATCATCCTGTAATGAGAGGTGATCAAAAGAAAAAAATAGCCCCTTAAATTTATTGCCATATCTCCCTACAGATATTGAGGCAGTCCTCTGCCCAAGAAGCCTTGAGAGAAATGAATCTCCTACACCAGGAATCGGTGCCCTTCTTCTAAGGAACCGGCATGTTCTCATATTTTGGACGCAGACAGGACTGAACTGATTTTCCTTTTAGAATCAGCTGATTTGAAGCTTAGAGCTGAATCTGGTCCCCAAGTCAGAAAGTGTATAGGACTTCATCGCTTATTCATGCTTGAATAAGCCTCAATGCTGAAGCCCTTGGACGAGGCTACTAGAGTTCTCACTTTGCCTCACCTTAAATTAACCTGTCTTTAATTTTGTGAATTTTCTTTATTTCATTACACTGTTATTAGTTCTTGCTGGAACAAGGTGGGATTTTAAGCACACTTTTTTTTCTTTTTTTTTTTTTGCGGTATGCGGGCCTCTCACTGTTGTGGCCTCTCCCATTGCGGAGCACAGGCTCCGGATGCGCAGGCTCAGCAGCCATGGCTCATGGGCCCAGCCGCTCCGCAGCATGTGGGATCCTCCCGGACCGGGGCACGAACCCGTGTCCCCTGCATCGGCAGGCAGACTCTCAACCACTGCGCCACCAGGGAAGCCCCAGAACCATTTTTTTTTTAGATTCCATATATATGTGTTAGCATATGGTATTTGTTTTTTTCTTTCTGACTTACTTCACTCTGTATGACAGTCTCTAGGTCCATCCACCTCACTGCACGTAATTCAATTTTGTTTCTTTTTATGGCTGAGTAATATTCCATTGTATATATGTGCCACATCTTCTTTATCCATTCATCTGTCGATGGACACTTAGGTTGAATAAGCACACTTCTTAAAAGAAAATAAGGAGCATACTGATTCCTCAAGGGAGGCAAAGGTTTTGCTGGCACTAAACTCTGAAAGAAATACGTAAAATGGGAATGTGACTTAGAGGCTACTGAATGGTAGAATGGACAAGGTCCTCAATGACAATTTTATAACGAGTACAGAAACTGCATTTGGACCACTTTTTTTTTTCTTTTTAAAATAAATCTTTGAGAAAAGTTAAAGGCCTAGGAAGTTGCTCAGTGCCCATCTACAGCAAAATGGATAAATTGTGATATATCCCACAAGGGAATACTATACAACAATAACAACGAATGACCTACAACTACATACAACAATATAGATAAATCTCACAGAGGTAATGTTGAACTAAAGAAGGCAGATACAAAAGAGCATATATATGTGATCCCCTTGACATAAAGTTCAAGGTCAATTAGAGCATTTATGGTGCTAAAGGCAGGATAATTGCTTCCCCTGGTGGTGGTAGTCCCTGGAAGGGGGCACAAAGGGGGCTTCTGAGATGCTGTTACTGGTTTGTTTCTTGTTCTGGATGCTGGTTGCTTAGGTACATTTACCTTGTGAAAATTAACCAAACGATGACATGATTTGAGTACTTTAATTATATGTTGTACTTCAATAAAAAAAACAAAACCCAAAAAAAGATGAGGAGGACCTACACTAAGTGAGGAGTACATTGAACAGCCTCACTTTTGGAAATGGCCATAAATCTGATTTCAGCTTCAGCTTTCAAAAGTCCAAATAACCAAATGCCTACTTCACAGTCATTTCTGGCTTCCCTGAACTTATGCATGATCAATGATCATACGACCATAACCATTATTTCTTATTATTACATTTTAATAATGTCAGCAATATGAATGAGGTGTGTCATTTGATTTTGTTATTTTCAAACATAGGAAAGCATTCTAGTGGTATTAAGAAAAATATTCTCATGTGGTTTATAAGTTGAATATTATTAGTCAGTTAGTGCATGATGCATATTTATTATTGCAAGAGTAAAATGCTATAACAATGGTGTACAGAGTTTTGTTTTTTTGGTACCAAAAACAATTTCAGCTTTCAAATGGTTAAATAAATAGAAAAATAAGTTGACAAATAAATGCTAAGAGAAAATGTTAGCTAGTTAATGTACATCCTTTTTGAGCCAACAAAGTATTTAAAGATAGAAATTTAAATAACAATGCAAGGTGGAATAATAGAGATTCAATTGTATCATATTTCTAATCCTTGTAGAATTGTTTGGTGTATTAGCATCCATTACATTAAAAAACCTTTAAGGAATGTTTTTAAATTGTCGTTATTTAATTCCATTTAGGCCAAGAGTCTTTAAGAAAAAGTCTTATTTGGGAATTCTTCACATTTTGTGAGACAAATTAAAAACAGAATGTCAAATTCACCATAGCAAAATTTCATGAGGAGGAAAAGCTCCAAAATCTTGTATAATAACCTTCACAATAAATTATCTTTGGTTCAGACAAAGTAAAAAATAAAAAGAATATGAAGAAAAGAGGAAATCATTAGACACAAATGAGGAACCCAAACAGATTTTATTCTCACCAAACTTCAACAAAACAACTGACTCGATAAGACTATTTTAGGAAGACAATTCTTATATTTTTATCCTCCTGTAGAAGCTGAACTTTTAAACAAAAAGTTTGTTAAAATTATGCTATACTGGGGCTTCCCTGGTGGCGCAGTGTTTGAGAGTCTGCCTGCTGATGCAGGGGACACGGGTTCGTG